>NC_134269.1:194260686-194572186 GCF_031893055.1 Leptodactylus fuscus
TGAGGTGGCCTCCGCCTCAGGTTCCGGACCAAAAAACACCGTGTGAACTTAGCCTTATACCTATAGGGAAACTGCAGGTGTTTCTGTAGGTATAAGTGACATGCTGCAAATTCTAAAACCGCAACAGTTTTGGAAATTGCAGTGTGTCTGCCGTGTGTGTTTTTCTGCAATGTGTGGATGGGATTGCACTCACTGCGTTCAGTAATGCATTCAGGGAGTCCGCATGGGGACCCTCTCAAACAGACTAACGAACGCATTAGCAGACGGTGTGCAGTGAAAGCACACATAGACTATAATGGGGTCCATGTGCTTTCCGTGCGGTGTCTGCATAGAACATGCGGACAGAAAAGTACTTCACAATCTACTTTCCTTTCCACATGACTCGAGAGGACACCGCGCGGCAAGCAC
This sequence comes from Leptodactylus fuscus, assembly GCF_031893055.1. Taxonomy (NCBI): domain Eukaryota; kingdom Metazoa; phylum Chordata; class Amphibia; order Anura; family Leptodactylidae; genus Leptodactylus; species Leptodactylus fuscus. The sequence continues at coordinate 194,261,095 of NC_134269.1, forward strand.
ACAGACCCCATTATAGTCTATGGGGACCACGTACTTTCACTGCACACCGTTTGCTAATGCGTTTGGTAATCCGTTCGGGGGGGAGGGGGTTCCCATGCAGACTCCCCAAACAGATCACCGAACGCAGATGTGAACCAGGCCTTATACATATACCATATATACACACACATATACAATCCTATAGCACATATACATTTATATACATTCATATACCATATATAAGTCATATATATACTTGTATGAATACTATATATACACACACATATATATACATACATATTATAGCATACTGTATATACTCACACATACCTGTATACAAACATACAGTACTCACACAGTATACAAGACACATACTTTACACAAATGTACATATATACATATTAAACATACAGATTTTACCAAAAGAGTTTACTCACCATTGCAGCAGACGGCTCCTGTCTTCCCCACACGCTGCGATGTAAGAGGACTCGGTGTGAGGAGGAGGGGGAGGAAGTGCGTGCGGGCAGCAGGGGAGACCTCACAGGAGAGCAGCTGCAGGTAAGTGAAGGGAGAGGCCATTAGCTGATGCTGAAGATACACATGCTGTCCTCCGATGTGTACAGCTTCAGCATGGGGCTCCTGTGTGGGGAGGCAGATGCATTGACCAGGTACCCGGTTGGGGGGCCCTGGCCATCCCGATCGGGCCCCGACCAATGCATCTGCATTGGTAAAATCAAAACTTTCATTCAGGGCTCGGGGGCCCACCGGGGGATTCCCCGGTTACCCGGCGGGCCAGTCCGAGCCTGGTCCCTGAACACAAGACCACCTTGATAAAGTGAGAACCTAGCCTAGTAATATACCACCACTTGCTATGGCTCTAACCTCACGACCACTGAGGCTGCTGGTTTGACTCAGCGGTCATGGGGGTGCAGAGTTTTTGAGAACCCGAAGCATGGCACACGACCAGCGAGACTGTGTTGGGGACAGTTGAATTTTTTTTTTTAAATGTTGCAACCACTTTAAAGCAACAAGATGCAGATTCTGTCCGAATTCAGAGCTGATTTTCAGGTGGAATTTGCCTCGAAATCGACTTCACTTTTCCTAAGGTCTAGTGTAGCACAAATAAGTCCTAGAGAAAGTCTGGCTGATCCAGGGTTTTGCAAAAGAAAACGATCCCTTTCTTGCTGTAATGTAGGTTAGGTCTCTTCGGCTTGAGCTTTTCTACATTTTAGTACACTTCTATATTAGATTGTGTGCGGGAAGCCAATTTCTGGAGGAGATTATTTTTTTGTTCACAGCGTCACAGCTCTTACTGTAAAGAAGTCTTTTCACATCACACGACTGAACCCTTTTATCCATCCCTAGAGAACGTTCTTGTGCACTTTCAGGCTACCATCAAGTGAAACGCTTCTGACTGTATTTGTTTTGTATGGGCTATTTATCTGTATTCATATGTTTCTAAAGTGCCCCCTTAAATGCCACTTCGCGCTGTTGACTAAGCTTTCTTCCCAAGGTTCTCCTTGACTTTTTTTTTTTTTATTGTGTTGCCAATCATTGCTGTTTATAGTGCTCCAGGGCATCATTTTTGTCAAATTGCGGCCAGGAGTGAACGGCACTTTCAAGAGACCTCGCTATCATTCTGCATTGTGCCGCATTCAGTACAAGAAAGTTTCCTGCCAGGCTCAGAAATGGCTGAGATTGCCAAGTATTGGCATAGCAGAATGGACAATTGAGAAATGTCGATCTTGTACACTGCTAATCCTCATAGGACTGTAATGTATTTCTGATTATTTTGATGATTGTTGCTATTTATTTTTTGTTTCAATGAGACTTTGTATGCTGGTGCAGTGGGGGCGGGCTCTCAGCTATGGGAGCACTGCTCCTGCTGCTTAAGCGGGATCGGTGATGTCCTACCATTTGGTGGATCAACTGCAGGAAGGAAAGCGTAGAGGTCTGACTTTGTGTCCGGTTAAAAAAAAAAAATCACCGCGGAGAGGCAGAAGATGCTCACGGGCAGACACTTTGCAAACCCATTCAAATGAATGGGTTTGAAAACTGACTGCCGGTTTCCATCTCCTGTCCAGTTTCTCGGGCAGAAGATGGAAACCTGAAAGTGGAGACTGGGCGCAGATGTGAACCCGCCCTAACTGCTCTGTGTATGTTAGGTAGAATAGAGGACTCCACGTGAAGGTTTGTTTTACCCCTGTAGCGCTACTACAGTGTTACATGTTTACATACTAGTTTTGGAGCATGTAATTTGCAAAGTAGTGTTTTTATTGGTATAATTTGTATATTACATCTCCTCATTTCCACTTGTAATCAGTCTACTTTGTCTTAAAATGATATACTTGTGTGAATTAGACCTACTTCCATATGTGTTTAGATTCCAGGAGCCGGACCTTGTTTCTGCTGGCAAAGCAGCAATGTAACAAAACTAACTCATTTTCTTAGAACACATAATGATATGAGAATAAATCATCCGTAGAAACACATTTGCATTATCCTGCGCATCTGGAAGTGTGTATACAATCACAGCCAGATCCACACTGTCTTCATTTTATTAGCATTAAAGATTTGAAGGGTTTCTTTAAATATAGAAATATCTGCAGGGTCTGCATAAATGGAATCCTATCATTTTTTTCTTGCAGTAAATGCCTGCAGCACATTTTCCATTTGCACTGGTTCCAAGAAAAAAGTTGCGGCACTGGTGGTAGCCTCTGCCCTTGGTATAATGTTCTCTAGCAGCCTCGATACAGTGTTTATGTCCCAGCGTGGCCTCTCCCACATTATTATGTATCATCGTGGCCTCAACAGTGTTTGTGAATATAGGAAAATTTTGGGGGCTAAGCAGAACCTGAAATTTTGGGGGTAGACCACCCGCAAACTATTATACTCTAGGGTCTTTTCAAACCCCAGAGTATAATGATCGGAGGCCCAGGGGAGATGACAAACTTTTAAAAAATCTGTCTTCTCTCTCTCCCTCCCATACTCCTCTCCCTGTCTCTCTAGATTTCCCACCCTCCCTTCCTACTCAGCCCAACCCTCGACCCCATTATACAGTATACTTACCTTCCTGTGAGATGGCGCCTGCTTCTTTACTGATTCTGCTGGGACGTGAGCTTCTCCAGCACTGCTCTGTTCTCTGCAGTGATAATCCACCATGCGAAAGCTGCACACTAGAGGTGGATTATCGGCAGCAGTGCAGAGCAGCGATGGAGAAGAGAGCACGCCTGCAGAATCAGTAAAGAAGGAGGAGCCATCTCGCAGGATGAAGCATGTAGGGTAAGTATAAATGAGTGGATGGGGGGAATAGTAGTGACGATCAGTCTCCAGAAATGGGGAAACGGGTCTTCACCAGATAATCTGAAAATGTCTCTGGGTCTGTCACATGACCGCACCAGGAATAGGGGTAACTAGACCTTTTTGATTAATTATGTTATTTAAAGTAGTTATTTTTAGTATGAGGGGGGAGGGTGTTTAGATTAGTGTAGGGATTTCCAGTTATCCCAGACAACCCCTTTAAAAATGAGATTAAGTTGTATAGCAAGTTAGTGACCAATGAATGTTTCGATATGTCACGTTTATAGACTTATCTCTTCTAAATGGCTTGTCCAAGGGTCAGAAGTCACAGTCATTGTGGTGTTAGGGGCACAAGACCCCCAGAGCTTATGTTGTTGTAGTTTCAAATTAAATAACAGGCCTTGATTGGCTACAGCCATCCTTTGGCCTGGAGAACCACAAAGACACAGATGGTGGTGTATCAAAATGGATTCTGATTTATTGTTACAGAGAGGTAGTATTTATACAGACAAAAGCAGGTTGGACTTATAACATACCAGGATTGGATGTGGAGTGCTGACATGATTGGTTATAACATAAGCTGTGGCACATGACTATTGGCCAAGGCCTACTGTAATCTGCATCTCATTATTACTTTCCAAACTGGAGTGACCTTTCTCATGACATAAAGAAGAATCTAAAATATTTATGTGTAAACCAACATCTTACACTAATTCTAGATGTATATATCACAGCAAGAGAGATAATGATCACCTGCTGTCTGACCACCCTGGTTTTGGCCTAACGATCAACAGGTTATAGAACCTGTTTCTACACACACCTTCAAAGATGAGACCCTTACCGCAAACAGATAAGGGGTTATAACCCAACCATCAACATTCCACACCCCCTTATCCCCTAAAGGGGTCTCTTAGACTCTAAACAGACATCCTTATAAAGCTTATATAAGAAAAAGGTTACAAGATGGCTGACAGAATACAAGATGGAGGATGTGATCCTAACAGTGGTTCCTACTCTTGTGAACCTGATGCATATAGCATATCTTTATCCACGGGAATCCAAAGTTTCAATTGTTTTGGCATACATACTGTAGGATTATTCGTACTAGAGCCACTCTCTAGGACGTTACAAGCGTTGCGGCCCTTTGGAGACCGTCAGGGACTGTGATTTCTCGCCCAGTCTTAAAAGCAGATAATTCTGTCTCCTTACGCTGTCACCGTGCTTCAATTCTTGTTGCTCTTGTATATGGACTGTGGTCTAGAAATGTTCACATGGACAAAATGGTGGCTTTTTCTGGGAAGAAATTGAATGTCGCATGACAAATAATTTCCGAACCTCAAATCTTCCTTCTACAGATTTCCCAAACCACGAGATGAAACTGTATCATAAAAATAATCTGCGGCGTTATGTGAAATTACAGTGTGTCGGAGTAACGCCGGATCTCCAGCGAGATTCCTGCTAATAAATCTCAGCAAGGCAAATATGTGATAGAAACAAAATTATCGCCTTGAAGTTCTGTTAATTATGTGTAAAATTAGCCATCTTGTCTGGGTGCGTGGGGCCATATGTGATGTAGTGTTTATAATGCTGCATAATGTGGAGGGATGGCGATAACCGCTACATGCTCGCAGTATGTGGCCCACACGTAAGCACGGACACCTTCTGATAATGTCTGCTCTTCCTTTTCCAGAAACACTGCGATAGGCAAAAGGCAAATCTGAGGATCCGGTTCAAGCCTTCTCTTTTCCAACATGTAGGGACCCACTCTTCTCTGGCAGGAAAAATACAGAAATTGAAGGTATGGAGAACTGCATATGGCGGACACCCAGAGTAGTGTCAAAATCATTGTTGTACTTGAGGCCCCACATGGGGCAATCCATGCCACACATCGGTCAGGTTTCCCACCTGGAACCTAGTTAGGAGACCAGGACTCCATGCCATCTTGTGGACAGTGAAGGCATGGAAAGGCAGGTACTCCCAGTATTATGTGCCATTCTTCGTCTGGTTTCAGGCTAGGACATCTGATCAATGTTTGGACTAGAGTCCTAACAGGGTATTGTTATCTTAGACAGAGAGCTGTGCGTACGTACGTACCTACAGCGATCGCTAGACATAACAGCTAATGGCCGCTTTATCTGATCGGGGACTGATGTTCTTGAGATGTTCTCAGAGTGGACCTACATTTACTGCAGTTTGTTTTTTCTTTAGAAATGAATGGATGAATACGGTTAGATGGCACGCAATAAATGGGTGCAGTACTTAGGGAAGGAGTGGAATGTGAAGCTACTGTATCTCCAGTGTCATTCTGTTTATTACTTTGTAAATAGCACAGTCAGGTTGTATAGCAGTTTAGTATTGTGTGCTTTTATGTTATTAAATACAGAGATTTCATTATTGAACCCAAAATAAACAATTGGAAGAGAATCTCAGTGTACCTTACATTTCAGTCCATATACAGGGATGGAACATACAGTGCCACAATGGAACGTAAGGGTTACCAAGTTAGAAACAAATGAAATAATAGAAGCGATAAAAGAAACTTTGTATTATATTTAATCACAGGAAAATGCTTCTTTCTACTCTTAGCAAACTGATTCTTGGCTACCCTCCCTCTGAAAATTCTGCTATATCCATCTTGAAACAGACCGCAGGTCACATGACACATGTTTTTAGAAGTCTATGGAGAGGGAAATAAAAGAGTGAGCAGAGGGAGAGAGAGGGATAGCAGCAGAAGCAGGTTTAGTGTAATGCTGGAGCTTAACATGAGCTTTCCGACACAACTAAAGATCTGTATTAATAAAGGTCAGTATTTCCCTATACGGACCAACATTGTTCTGGGGCTGTTTCTGAGTCAAAGAGAGACAGTTATGGAGCAGATTCTCCTGTACTTACTGTATGCAGTGTATGGCAACTAACAGGGTAGCTACCAGCTCAGTGAGAAATGCAAAGTAGAGACAGAGCCTGCAAAGGGGAAAAAGTGCTGAATAATGCAGAATGCAATTCATATAGCATAATGAGCAGAAATAGAGATATACTTCATGTACACGAGCCGTCATTTTGATTTAGGCAAAGTTTGTTAAAAAGTTGTGTATGCTTTAAAAGGCTATTTCAGACATTACAGCATATCCACAGGTCATGGGACCCACACTTATCTGGAGAACTTCTTCCAATCTACCTCACAGCTTCCGTCAGGTGGACAGGTGGCCACACATGCATTCTCCAATCATTTATATAGGAATTTGGAGACTTGTCTAGAAGGCAGTCTCTGGCTACATTCACGTCTGTGTTAGAGTCTAGTTGCAATGTACATCCAAAATTTCCAGATGAAAAAGTCTTGCAAGAACGGACACCCTACAGATCCCATCATACGGGGTTCTTTCAGGCACTGTATGAGACCAATGTTGTAGCGGTCTGCCTATCTTTTGTTCTGGTCCTCCAATGAAGTGTGAATCTAGTGTAAGTGATTCTCTAATCTTCCATAGAAGTGAATATAGAGAACTTTGCATCCACTCACTGCAGATGCGAGTTGGATATAGTCCTAATAAATAGTTGTGTGTGTATATATATATATATACCATACAGTCTTTTTATCACATTACTATGTCACACACAATACCTTATTGATTGCTACTTCTGTTGAGTAGAGGCCAGATAGCATTTAGAAAACCACTTGAACTTCCAATATACACAGTGAGGCTGGCACTATGTAATATATACGTCTTATTACTCCATGATATAACTTTTTGTCTCGCTCAGGACAAGGACTTTGGTAAACAAGCTCTTCGTAAGGAACATGTGAATCCAGCCGCCGAAGTCAGCACCAGCTTAAAAACATACCAACACTTCACCTTGGAGAAGGCTTACCTAAGGGAAGATTTCTTTTGGGCATTCACACCAACCGCAGGAGACTTTGTACGCTTCAGGTTCTTCAAACCTTTACGGGTCGAAAGGTCTGTGAACAGTAAATCACTAAGGAAGTTTGTCATTCTGTATGACCAGAATTTTTGTTGACTTTGTCAGGCTACGTTCACATATACATGCCTACAGAAAAGCCAGAGGGAAACTAATGCCAGAATAGCGACACGCAGCGTTCAAGGACTCCGTTCTGGCATCACTTTCCCCTAAGGTTTTCTGCATCATGCCAGAGGGAAACTACAAGAGACTCTGCACGTGTGTGTGTGTGTGTGTGTATACACACCTTTACTATTCGTTCACTTGTGAAATCACTACCAGGTATGTTTTGGTCATCCAGATAGGTGAGAGTCCATGACAAGCCAATCTATAGGTAGACAAGGTGCTGAGACACGTATTCTAAGCCTGTTCAGATTGCATGTGAGCTTCCAGGTAGTGTACACGTCAGGCTCAATTCACCTCTGCTCCTTGAGACCACATTGCAGAAACCTCCAAGAATCTGCGAAGAGAAAAGTCCTGTAACTTTTCTCTCCACCGCTTTCAGTTGTGAAACGGTGTACATGTGGAAAACCCCATTGTAGACAATGGAGTCTGCCGGTATCCATGTGTAAACACTGTTTTAGCATTCCAGTTCTCTGTCTTTGGTGGTCATGATGGACCCGAACAACAGAGACAGCGGCACTACTGCAAACCTAGCGTCAGGAGGATTTCTCAGTCTGTGCATCCAACACAAAGCACTAACGTATACTCATAGGCTTCTGAGTACGGACGCATAAATGTGTACTAAGAGAGCCATCCTAGCATTTTTTCTTAGTAAAAAATATGCATCATATTCATCACCAGTCCGACAGATGTTGCCATTGAAAATCCGTATGCGATACTTATAGGGAAAAAAAAAAAATGTACATTGTGATCCCTATATGGGGCTCACAATCTACATTTAAAAAAAAAAAAAAAAAAAAAGAAAATCCGTATGCGGGAATTTGAGCTTTATATGCAGCAGTTTATGTTGCATCGAAAAATCATATTCTTGACTGCGTTCTAGTAATAGTGTGGGGGAAGGAGGTTTGTTTTGTATTTTCTTAAAGATAGAACGGCTCTAATCTTAGTAGCTGAGAATTGTAGCTTTCATATGGAACCATATACTCTAGTCTCTGTGCTATAAAACCAGAGATAGAGTTCTTTGAATTGATCCCCACCCTTAGCAGCTGCTACATCTGTACATACTGGTAATACACAGCAAGTGTGTAAGTTGGAGACAGACTCTCCCTGGCATTACTTAGTTAGAGGGTTACTAAAGAGGACTTTACAGTCTGTTTTCTACTAAAATTAAGTAATATAGATTAATAAAGTATATTTTTAAAAAATGTTCATCAAACACCCCTCTACACAATAGCAAAAAACAAACGTGCTGACACTTAAGCTTTAAACTGATGGACACTTTAGATGTATTTTGGCCGGGCCAACTGTCCTTGTCATGTGTGGAATTCTTTTGACTGGAGAGAAGGGTCTGACATGTTGGATTTCGACATTCTGGATCCCTAAGCTGAGCCAAGTGTGCGTGTGTTGGGGGGAGGGTAGTGTAAAGATGACTATTTTAAATCCCTAAAATAAGGGTATTACAAGTCAAGTATGTTGTAAGTGTTGTAAAATTGCATCCAATGAAGTCTTCACTTTGTCTCCTTGTCTTGCTATCATTCAGCGCTCAGCAAATGTTTGCACAGCTTTTACAGTATTTATCTATCTTTACAAGCTCTTCTCTTTGAGCACCTGCGGTAGAATTTCGATAAAGCGGATTTTAAGGATCCTGCCTGAATAGAAGTCTCCTCGCAAAGCATTAACAAACACTCCGCTCTGGGTAACATGCAGCCACAAACATGGCTCACAAGCAGCGAAAGCCAAAGTCCTGGGAGACTTGTGTGATCCAATGATCACTAGTGTCTGTCATTGACGTCTGTGCCGGCCTACTATATTGTAGTACATTGCTCGTGAGGGTATTTGAGATCACTACATAGCACAAAGGCAATCTAATCGTAATTTAGCGGCTGTAGTGCAAGGCAAATATACATTACATCCAGTTAAAGGGCTTGTCTTGAATTGTGCAAATAAATCTTAAGGGAGTATATTCAACTTAACCATCTATGGAATATCCAAACATTTTGCTTATTTAACCTCTGGGACGCATCCATAGCAGGAGAATGGGGTTTTAGTGACTTTAGGTGGCTGCATTTGTTCTTTCCATTAAGGGTATGTTCACACAGTGGAAATCAAATTCCGCCGTGTGAACTTCCACGCGGCTAGCTGCGAATGGATGCTGATGCAATTCACCGGCAGTCAGTCGTGGCATTTTTCTACTGATTAGGCCCAAATGAATGGGCCGAAACAGGAGCGTGTCTCGAGCCATGGCTGAATTTGCTGCAATTACTGTTACTTCTTTTTTCCGCTACTAGCTAGTGGGGGGGGGGGGGGAGCAAGTGGCTCCCATTGCAGTCAATGGGAGCTGTTTTTGTAGGCGGATTCCGCGTCAAAATCTGCCTGCAAAAAACTCTGTGTGAACTAGCCCTAAAGGAGTTGTCCAGGTATCATATATATATATATAATCTACAATAATGTTCAGTAGGGCATCATAAAATAAGTAACAGGAATAGTCTGGTCCCTGGTTTGCTAAACAGACCATGCATACTTCTTGAAGAAATCCTCTGTCCCCTTTAGGGAAGTGAAGTCCTGACTAGACAACCTCATAATTCATGAAAAACTAAACCGAATCCTGACAGACACCCACATCACATTTATTCATCATAAATGATGATGGCATAAATTTGATCCCCTTAGATTGCTCATGCCCATCCTTTGACCTCCACCCCTTGCCAATTCTGTTCTGGTCTCGTTCCATGTTTACCGATCCACTGCTGACTAATTTCGGTTGCTGTTTGGGTCCCCAGTGATACTCAAGAAATTCTGCACGGCTAATCACTGATCACAGTGAAGGTGCATAGCCATTGGGCATGCAGTGGTAACCGTAGCTAGTGTGGCCTAGACCCCAGTAGGGGCCCATTAAAGATTATTCACGTTGGCCCAGGAGGTTCAAGTTACTCCTCTGCCATACTGGCTGACTGACACGGCCAGTGATTGGCTAAGTGCGCAACTCCAGACAAGTGGAGAGCAACAGGGACCAGCCCATGTAGGAATGGGACCAAAAGGGATCACTGCAATTCTTTAATCTATATATTTTCCTAAAATTGATATCTAAGAGTTAGTCAAACCAGCCACAGCACATGATATGGGATATTATGCTGAGCACCATCATACCTTTATATAGTACAGTATATGCTCCATTACCTTGAAAAATGTTGTTATAAATATACAAATGATGCAGAAGTACCACAAACTCCAAGGCCATCTGTATGCACATCCCCATAGCATTGGAGCCTCATTTGTATGCTTCTAAAATGTTTCTCCTTCTGTCTCTATCCCCCTTCCCTCATAGATTGTAAGCCCTCGTGGGCAGGGCCCTCTACCCCACCGTGCCAGTCGGTCATTGTTAGTATTATATCTACCTGTATATTCTGTGTACTATATGTAACCCCCAAATGTAAAACACCATGGAATTAATGGTGCTTTATAAATAAACAATAATAATAATTAATAATAATAATAATTCAAGGAAATAGTGCATCTATTGGGCTATAGAAAGGTCTGATGGCGCTCAGCATAATGTCCCCTACTATCCTGCAGCTAGGTTTCCTCATGACACATTCACTTTATCAGCACATTGTTGGTAAAGTGACATTCACAGTCACTCTGTAGTGTGAGCTGAGACTGCTGCGTGACAGTCTCTCTAATCTCATACAGGTTCCCCAACTACAGCTGTGCATCCTGTGTGCAAGGAAGTGGGACAACCTGTGATCCACTTATACTAGGAGGACCCTTTGTATAGCAATTGTCAATTGACCATCCCCTTAACTTCACGAAAAGTATTAATATTACACGATATGGCCACTTTCTCTATTATATATTAATATTACACTGTATAGCTACTTTCTCTATTATATATATAGATTAGACTATGGCTACTTTCTCTATTATATATTAATATTACACTATATGGCTACTTTCTCTATTACATATTAATATTATATATACTATATCGCTACTTTCTCTATTACATATTAATATTAGACTATATGGCCACTTTCTCCATTTTTGTCCCATTTAAAGCCACAGAAGTAATAGGAGATTTTCTGACATAACAGTTTATCATAAAAAGTGAAGGTAGGGATCAGAGGCTTTGCTGGCGGCAGCTGCTTCTTCTTCTCTTCTTCTTCTTCTCCTCCTCCGTTAGATAGGAGTTAATTAGCTGAGAAGAAATAATTACTTGTTATCATCCCATCGACCTTCAGCCGTCTTTGACTTGAGAAATGAGTTCTTCTTTTTTTTCTTTTTTTCTTTTTTTTTTTTTTGCTATAGGTATTTTTTCCGAAGTGGGAACATAGAGCACCCTGAAGATAAGCTGTATAACACCAGCGTGGAGATCCTGCCTTTTGATGTAAGTGATGGGGGGCTTGGATTTTGGTTTGGGGTGTGTTGCTATATGTTTATGGAATATACAGATTTGCCTCAGATCTCTCCTAAAACATCAGAGCATTGTCCATCGCAGTAACACACTAGAATGGAGGACCAATAGTTTCATAAAAGGAGTTTTCTGGACTTATGATATTGATAGCATTCAAGTGAATGGGAACCGAGTTGCTATTCCTCAACACTACACAGTGGATGGCACCTTCTGCTTACAGCTAATGCCCACTGTATAGTTCCAGCATATATTACAATTACACTGTGTTTTCATAGAAAGGCTTTGCTGTCATGTCCATGTGGTTATATAATTTTCTCATTCAGAAGACTGCTCTACTATGTCTATTAAAGGGAACTGGTAAATGGATGAATTATTCTTAAGATCGGTTATCAATTGAAGATCTATGGGGGGTCCAACATTCAAGACCTCCACAGATCGGGTGTCTGAAACTGCAGTAGCACTGCCTGGAGCATTGCTTTTTCTTCCCAGGCCTTGTGACATCACGTTCATCAGCCACATGGCCCAATTGCAGCTCGGCTGAGCTGTAATAACAAACATATCTGCTGTCCAAAATGTACAACAGTGTGCTTGGTAAGTACTGGACAGCCAGTGGCCCGAGTGTCAGTCTTTACTTGATGACCTAGGGATGGGATTTCCACCCCTTTAAAAAAAAAAAAAAAAAAAAAGGACAAGGAAGGGTTAAATTTAAACATCACTAGAGGAAGCTAGAGATGCTCACCTCTTCTGCACTAGTCCTCCGTTTCAATGCTTCAGCAGTGATGTTAATGGCCAGTGAGCGGCTAGCACGTACCCATAGGAATGAATGGACGCAGCTGGCACGCAGGGGGTTAAGCGGCCGGCCGCCAGCACAGTCTGCGTGCCAGCCGCTTCCATTCATTCCTATGGGTGCGTGCTATTCGAAACGGCCATTTCGATTAGTACTCACTCATCTCTAAGTGGCCAACAATATGGTCACCTCAGTGGTCACATGCGATAGTCACATAATCACTGCAGCACACGACATACATGTGACCGCTGACGTCATCATCGGTGCTTCGCAACTAGAGAGGAATAGTAGCCTAGAGATGTGAGGGTAACTTTTTATTTTTTACCCTTTCCCTTTCGTCACACTTGAGTTTGTGAGGCTCCTTGGAATCACTAGACCGCTGGCACCTCCACTACATGTGGCTTTTCCTGGTACTGCAGTTCAGTTCCGTTCTCCTGAGGGCCCCTTTGTGCTGATGACAAGCAGGGTTAGGCCTGTGCTAATGTCCTCAGTGTTTTAGTCACTGGTTGTTTTTTACATCTTGGGCTGTGACTGCTGAATGATAAGTATCTGAGCTGCGGAAGGAACTTATGAAAGTCTAAAAATTGAAAATCCATGTACAGAGAGTAGTGAGGAGAGGTCGGGATGAATAAGAGACTTTCTATTATGGAAATCAACTGGAAGTCCAACTTCCTGTAAATATTTCCCGGAGAACACGGGCCAAATGTGGGGAAATGCCTTCTGCAAGTGCTGCGGTCTGGAGGTCAGCCAGCATCTGAAAAAATGAAGCTTGGCACATTGTATGTAGGATTTGTGTAACCAGAAGTTACTTTCGATGTGTGCGATATCTTTTCCCATAATCCACTGTGGAGGTTCTGCTAATAATAGGTTTTATTTATTGGTGCTAAAAGTGGTGCAACCTAGTTATAAAGCTTAAAGGGAGTCTCCACCTATTATCATCACATTGGCTTAGATATAGATCTAAATTATCTTTATATTGGTCTTCTGCAAATCCTCCACATAGATGTAGAGTTAAAAGATAACATTTCTGCTGTCTGTAGTCACCACTAGAGGGAGCTTAGAGCTAGAGGAAGCCCATAAATACCGTATCTGTGTATACCAGGAATCTATCAGTAGAGGAATCTAGTACATACCGTATTGGTGTATACTGGGAATCTATCACTAGAGGAAGCTAGTAAATACCGTATTGGTGTATACTGGGAATCTATCACTAGAGGAAGCTAGTAAATATGGTATTGGTGTATACTGGGAGTCTATCAGTAGAGGAATCTAGTACATACCGTATTGGTGTACACTGGGAATCTATCACTAGAGGAAGCTAGTAAATACCGTATTGGTGTATACTGGGAATCTATCACTAGAGGAAGCTAGTAAATACTGTATCGGTGTATATAGGGGATCTATCACTAGAGGAAGCCAGTAAATATTATATATGTGTATTACCGGTCTCAATCACTAGAGGAAGCCAGTAAATACCATATCAATTTATACTGGGGATCAATCATTACAAGAAGCCAGTCAACATCGTAATGGAGTATACTGGAGATCATTCAGCAGAGACAGGCCATAAATACCATATCGGTGTAAACCAGGGATCTATCATTAGAGGATAAATACTGTATAGCAAATACTGTATCGGTGTATAATGGGGATGAATTCCTATCGGAAGCCAGTAAATACCATATTGGTGTATACTGTAGTAAGCCAGTAAATACTGTGTAGGTGTATACCGGGGATCTATCACCAAAGGAAGGCAGTATATACTGTATCGGTGTATACAGGGGAGCTATCACTGGAGGAAGCCAGTAAATACTATATCGGTGTATACTCTAGGAAGCCAGTAAATACAGGGTCGGACTGGCCCGCCGGAGCACCGGGGAATGCCCCGGTGGGCCCCAGGCCCCGACTATATATTGCTGCACGTTTTATTTAAGAAAAAGCATAGTCAGGAGAAGCACTGGTCAGGGGCCCGATCGGGATGTCAGGGGCTGGTTCGGGCCCCTGTCCAGTGCATTTGCATTTGCAAACTGAGCGCTGCTAGTGGCAGAGGCTGGAACAGTAAGTTCGGGGCCCCAGGCTGGTGGCAGCGCTATAATGAATAAAGAAGCATGGCTGCCGTCAGTTTCCCAGGGCCCCGACACTTACACAATGGGGCCTCCTGCCAGTGCAATCTTAGGAAGCGATCTCTCTGCAAGCCCGGACTTTCCCCCCTCCCCCTCCTCTTCAGAGTGAGTCATCGCTTACATCGGCCCGTGTGGGGACAGAGGAGTCTGCTGCTGCTGCTTCACAAATGTGAGTATATTTTGTTTTCTTTTTTTTTTTTGGTAAAATGTAATATTTAATATGTACACTCACCGGCCACTTTATTAGGTACACCATGCTAGTAACGGGTTGGACCCCCTTTTGCCTTCAGAACTGCCTCAATTCTTCGTGGCATAGATACAACAAGGTGCTGGAAGCATTCCTCAGAGATTTTGGTCCATATTGACATGATGGCATCACACAGTTGCCGCAGATTTGTCGGCTGCACATCCATGATGCCAATCTCCCGTTCCACCACATCCCAAAGATGCTCTATTGGATTGAGATCTGGTGACTGTGGAGGCCATTGGAGTACAGTGAACTCATTGTCATGTTCAAGAAACCAGTCTGAGATGATTCCAGCTTTATGACATGGCGCATTATCCTGCTGAAAGTAGCCATTAGAGATGAGCGAACAGTGTTCTATCGAACTCATGTTCGATCGGATATTAGGCTGTTCGGCATGTTCGAATCGAATCGAACACCGCGTGGTAAAGTGCGCCATTACTCGATTCCCCTCCCACCTTCCCTGGCGCCTTTTTTGCTCCAATAACAGCGCAGGGTAGGTGGGACAGGAACTACGACACCGGTGACGTTGAAAAAAGTAGGCAAAACCCATTGGCTGCCGAAAACATGTGACCTCTAATTTAAAAGAACAGCGACGCCCAGCTTCGCGTCATTCTGAGCTTGCAATTCACCGAGGACGGAGGTTTCCGTCCAGCTAGCTAGGGCTTAGATTCTGGGTAGGCAGGGACAGGCTAGGATAGGAAGGAGAAGACAACCAACAGCTCTTATAAGAGCTAAATTCCAGGGAGAAGCTTGTCAGTGTAACGTGGCACTGACGGGCTCAATCGCCGCAACCCAGCTTTCCCAGGATCCTGAATGGAATACACTGTCAGTGTATTCCCGTATACCCGATATATACCCCGATACCCGTTCCAACGGTGTGCCCCCCCACCTTCACCCCAGAAATACCCTGCAAGTCCCCTAGCAATAGAATTGGGGCTATATACACCCACAATTTTTACTACTGGTATACAGTGCCATTGTCTGACTGGGAATTCAAAGAATATATTGGGAATACAAATACCCTCATTTCTTGCTACTGCCATATAGTGCCAGTGTCTGACTGGGAATTCAAAGAATATATTGGGGTTACGTGCACCCACAATTTTTACTACTGGTATACAGTGCCATTGTCTGACTGGGAATTCAAAGAATATATTGGGGTTATAAATACCCTCATTTCTTGCTACTGCCATATAGTGCCAGTTTCTGACTGGTAATTCAAAGAATATATTGGGGTTACGTGCACCCACAATTTTTACTACTGGTATACAGTGCCATTGTCTGACTGGGAATTCAAAGAATATATTGGGGTTATAAATACCCTCATTTCTTGCTACTGCCATATAGTGCCAGTTTCTGACTGGTAATTCAAAGAATATATTGGGGTTACGTGCACCCACAATTTTTACTACTGGTATACAGTGCCATTGTCTGACTGGGAATTCAAAGAGTATATTGGGAATACAAATACCCTCATTTCTTGCTACTGCCATATAGTGCCAGTTTCTGACTGGTAATTCAAAGAATATATTGGGGTTACGTGCACCCACAATTTTTACTACTGGTATACAGTGCCATTGTCTGACTGGGAATTCAAAGAGTATATTGGGAATACAAATACCCTCATTTCTTGCTACTGCCATATAGTGCCAGTTTCTGACTGGTAATTCAAAGAATATATTGGGGTTACGTGCACCCACAATTTTTACTACTGGTATATAGTGCCATTGTCTGACTGGGAATTCAAAGAATATATTGGGGTTACGTGCACCCACAATTTTTACTACTGGTATACAGTGCCATTGTCTGACTGGGAATTCAAAGAATATATTGGGGTTATAAATACCCTCATTTCTTGCTACTGCCATATAGTGCCATTGTCTGACTGGGAATTCAAAGAATATATTGGGGTTACGTGCACCCACAATTTTTACTACTGGTATACAGTGCCATTGTCTGACTGGGAATTCAAAGAGTATATTGGGAATACAAATACCCTCATTTCTTGCTACTGCCATATAGTGCCAGTTTCTGACTGGTAATTCAAAGAATATATTGGGGTTACGTGCACCCACAATTTTTACTACTGGTATACAGTGCCATTGTCTGACTGGGAATTCAAAGAATATATTGGGGTTACGTGCACCCACAATTTTTACTACTGGTATGCAGTGCCATTGTCTGACTGGGAATTCAAAGAATATATTGGGGTTATAAATACCCTCATTTCTTGCTACTGCCATATAGTGCCATTGTCTGACTGGGAATTCAAAGAATATATTGGGGTTACGTGCACCCACAATTTTTACTACTGGTATACAGTGCCATTGTCTGACTGGGAATTCAAAGAGTATATTGGGAATACAAATACCCTCATTTCTTGCTACTGCCATATAGTGCCAGTGTCTGACTGGTAATTCAAAGAATATATTGGGGTTACGTGCACCCACAATTTTTACTACTGGTATACAGTGCCATTGTCTGACTGGGAATTCAAAGAGTATATTGGGAATACAAATACCCTCATTTCTTGCTACTGCCATATAGTGCCAGTTTCTGACTGGGAATTCAAAGAATATATTGGGGTTACGTGCACCCACAATTTTTACTACTGGTATACAGTGCCATTGTCTGACTGGGAATTCAAAGAGTATATTGGGAATACAAATACCCTCATTTCTTGCTACTGCCATATAGTGCCAGTGTCTGACTGGTAATTCAAAGAATATATTGGGGTTACGTGCACCCACAATTTTTACTACTGGTATACAGTGCCATTGTCTGACTGGGAATTCAAAGAGTATATTGGGAATACAAATACCCTCATTTCTTGCTACTGCCATATAGTGCCAGTTTCTGACTGGTAATTCAAAGAATATATTGGGGTTACGTGCACCCACAATTTTTACTACTGGTATACAGTGCCATTGTCTGACTGGGAATTCAAAGAATATATTGGGGTTACGTGCACCCACAATTTTTACTACTGGTATACAGTGCCATTGTCTGACTGGGAATTCAAAGAATATATTGGGGTTATAAATACCCTCATTTCTTGCTACTGCCATATAGTGCCATTGTCTGACTGGGAATTCAAAGAATATATTGGGGTTACGTGCACCCACAATTTTTACTACTGGTATACAGTGCCATTGTCTGACTGGGAATTCAAAGAGTATATTGGGAATACAAATACCCTCATTTCTTGCTACTGCCATATAGTGCCAGTGTCTGACTGGTAATTCAAAGAATATATTGGGGTTACGTGCACCCACAATTTTTACTACTGGTATACAGTGCCATTGTCTGACTGGGAATTCAAAGAGTATATTGGGAATACAAATACCCTCATTTCTTGCTACTGCCATATAGTGCCAGTTTCTGACTGGGAATTCAAAGAATATATTGGGGTTACGTGCACCCACAATTTTTACTACTGGTATACAGTGCCATTGTCTGACTGGGAATTCAAAGAGTATATTGGGAATACAAATACCCTCATTTCTTGCTACTGCCATATAGTGCCAGTGTCTGACTGGTAATTCAAAGAATATATTGGGGTTACGTGCACCCACAATTTTTACTACTGGTATACAGTGCCAATTTCTAACTAGGAATTCAAAATGCGCAAGGCTCCCGGAAAGGGACGTGGACGAGGCCGTGGGCGAGGTCGGGGGAATGGTTCTGGGGAGCAAGGTAGCAGTGAAGCCACAGGGCGTCCCGTGCCTACTCCTGTGGGGCAGCAAGCATTGCGCCACTCCACAGTGCCAGGGTTGCTTGCCACATTAACTAAACTGCAGGGTACAAACCTTAGTAGGCCCGAGAACCAGGAACAGGTCTTGCAATGGCTGTCAGAGAACGCTTACAGCACATTGTCCAGCAGCCAGTCAGACTCTGCCTCCTCTCCTCCTATTACCCAACAGTCTTGTCTTCCTTCCTCCCAAAATTCCGAAGCTTTACAGAACAATAACCCAAACTGTCCCTGCTCCCCAGAGCTGTTCTCCGCTCCTTTCATTGTCCCTCAACCTGCCTCTCCACGTCAGGATTCCACGAACCTAACAGAGGAGCATCTGTGTCCAGATGCTCAAACACTAGAGTCTCCTCCATCTCCGTTCGATTTGGTGGTGGATGACCAGCAACCCACCCTCATCGACGATGATGTGACGCAGTTGCCGTCAGGGCATCCAGTTGACCGGCGCATTGTGCGGGAGGAGGAGATGAGACAGGAGTTGGAAGAGGAAGTGGTGGATGATGAGGACACTGACCCGACCTGGACAGGGGGGATGTCAAGCGGGGAAAGTAGTGTGGATGTTGAGGCAGGTGCAGCACCAAAAAGGGTAGCTAGAGGCAGAGGCAGAGGTCAGCAGCTTAGGCGAAGCCAGGCCACACCCGGAATCTCCCAAGATGTTCCAGTTCGTACCCAGCCCCGAAAAACTCCCACCTCGAGGGCACGTTTCTCGAAGGTGTGGAGTTTTTTCAAGGAATGCGCCGAGGACAGATATAGTGTTGTCTGCACAATTTGCCTCTCGAAATTGATTAGGGGCTCTGAGAAGAGCAACCTGTCCACCACTTCAATGCGCCGTCATTTGGAATCCAAGCACTGGAATCAGTGGCAGGCAGCAACGGCAGGACAAAGGCCGCCTGCCGTTCACGCCACTGCCACTGCCTCTGCCTCTGCCACTGCCACTGCTGACTGTGCTGGCGATGCACTCCAGAGGACGAGCCAGGACACCACTTCATCTGCCTCCGCCACTTTGTTGACTTCTACCTCATCCTCCCCTGGTCCTGTCTTATCTCCTTCTCCTGCACCATCAAAGGCACCATCAGGCGTTTCTTTACAACAACCCACCATCTCTCAGACATTGGAGCGGCGGCAGAAATACACTGCTAACCACCCACACGCGCAAGCCTTGAACGCCAACATCGCTAAACTGCTGGCCCAGGAGATGTTGGCGTTCCGGCTTGTTGAAACTCCCGCCTTCCTGGACCTGATGGCAACTGCGGCACCTCGCTATGCCGTCCCTAGCCGTCACTACTTCTCCCGGTGTGCCGTCCCCGCCTTGCACCAGCACGTGTCACTCAACATCAGGCGGGCCCTTAGTTCCGCGCTTTGCACAAAGGTCCACTTGACCACCGACGCGTGGACAAGTGCATGCGGACAGGGACGCTACATTTCACTGACGGCACACTGGGTGAATGTAGTTGAGGCTGGGACTGCTTCCCAAACTGGCCCGGTGTACCTCGTCTCCCCGCCTAACATTCCTGGCAGGGACACGAGAAGAACACCCCCCTCCTCCTCCTCCTCTACCGCCTCCTCCTCCGCCACCGCCTCCTCCTCCGCTGTTAGATTGACCCCAGCTACGAGTTGGAAACGTTGCAGCACTGGCGTTGGTAGACGTCAGCAGGCTGTGCTGAAGCTGATCAGCTTGGGGGACAGACAGCACACTGCCTCCGAGGTGAGGGATGCCCTCCTCGATGAGACGGCAATATGGTTTGAGCCGCTGCACCTGGGCCCAGGCATGGTCGCAGCTCTGGAGCTTGCCGGACTCCAACATGTTCCATGCCTGGCCCACGTCTTCAACCTAGTGGTGCAACGTTTCCTAAAGAGCTACCCCAATGTTCCAGAGCTACTGGTGAAAGTGCGGCGCATGTGCGCCCACTTTCGCAAGTCGACAGTAGCCGCTGCTAGCTTAAAATCTCTCCAGCAACGCCTGCATGTGCCACAACACCGGCTTTTGTGCGACGTCCCCACACGCTGGAACTCAACGTTTCAGATGTTGAATAGAGTGGTTGAGCAGCAGAGACCTTTGATGGAATACCAGCTACAAAACCCTAGGGTGCCACAAAGTCAGCTGCCTCAGTTTCACATCCATGAGTGGCCATGGATGAGAGACCTTTGTGACATCCTACGGGTCTTTGAGGAGTCCACAAGGAGGGTGAGCTCTGAGGATGCGATGGTGAGCCTTACAATCCCGCTCTTGTGTGTTCTGAGAGAATCCCTGATTGACATCAGGGATAACTCAGATCACACAGAGGAGTTAGGGATAGCATCCGATCCGTCACAGCTGGAGAGTAGGTCCACACATCTGTCCGCTTCACTGCGTTTAATGGAGGAGGAGGAGGAGGAGGAAGAAGAGTTGTCCGATGATGTGATGGTGATACAGGAGGCTTCCGGGCAACTTCGAATCGTCCCATTGTTGCAGCGCGGATGGGTAGACATGGAGGATGAGGAGGAAATGGAGATTGAACTTTCCGGTGGGGCCAGAGGAGTCATGCCAACTAACACTGTGGCAGACATGGCTGAGTTCATGTTGGGGTGCTTTACAACCGACAAGCGTATTGTCAAAATCATGGAGGACAACCAGTACTGGATCTTTGCTATCCTTGACCCCCGGTATAAAAACAACATCTCGTCTTTTATTCCGGTAGAGGGGAGGGCCAATCGCATCAATGCTTGCCACAGGCAATTGGTGCAGAATATGATGGAGATGTTTCCAGCATGTGACGTTGGCGGCAGGGAGGGCAGTTCCTCCAGTAGGCAACCAAGTTCTCACCGGTCCACACAAACGAGGGGCACACTGTCTAAGGTCTGGGACACCTTGATGGCACCCCCTCGCCAAAGTGCCGCCACGGAGGGTCCTAGTGTCACCAGGCGTGAGAAGTATAGGCGCATGTTGCGGGAATACCTTTCCGACCACAGCCCTGTCCTCTCCGACCCCTCTGCGCCCTACACGTATTGGGTGTCGAAGTTGGACCTGTGGCTTGAACTTGCCCTATATGCCTTGGAGGTGCTGTCCTGTCCTGCCGCCAGCGTCCTATCTGAGAGGGTGTTCAGTGCAGCCGGTGGCATCATCACTGACAAGCGCACCCGTCTGTCAGCTGAGAGTGCCGACCGGCTCACTTTGATAAAAATGAACCACCACTGGGTAGAGCCGTCATTTTTGTGCCCACCTGTGTAAAGCACCCCAACATGAAACTCCATGTCTGTACTCAACCTCTCCAATTCCTCCGCATCCTCATACTCATCCACCATAAGCGTTGCACAATTCTGCTAATACTAGGCTCCCTCCACCCTGATTTCCCCCAACTCTGCTGGTTAGAGGCTCCCTCCACCCTGATTTCCACCAACTCTGCTGGTTAGAGGCTCCCTCCACCATGAATTTGCCCAAACTGGGCTGTTTAGAGGCTCCCTCCACCATGAATTGGTCCAAACTGGGTTTTTTAGAGGCTCCCTCCACCATTAATTGGTCCAAACTGGGCTGGTTAGAGGCTCCCTCCACCATGAATTGGTCCAAACTGGGCTGGTTAGAGGCTCCCTCCACCATGAATTTGCCCAAACTGGGCTGTTTAGAGGCTCCCTCCACCATGAATTTGCCCAAACTGGGCTGTTTAGAGGCTCCCTCCACCATGAATTGGTCCAAACTGGGCTGGTTAGAGGCTCCCTCCACCATTAATTGGTCCAAACTGGGCTGGTTAGAGGCTCCCTCCACCATTAATTGGTCCAAACTGGGCTGGTTAGAGGCTCCCTCCACCATGAATTGGTCCAAACTGGGTTTTTTAGAGGCTCCCTCCACCATGAATTGGTCCAAACTTGGCTGTTTAGAGGCTCCCTCCACCATGAATTGGTCCAAACTGGGCTGGTTAGAGGCTCCCTCCACCATTAATTGGTCCAAACTGGGCTGGTTAGAGGCTCCCTCCACCATGAATTTGCCCAAACTGGGCTGTTTAGAGGCTCCCTCCACCATGAATTGGTCCAAACTGGGTTTTTTAGAGGCTCCCTCCACCATGAATTGGTCCAAACTGGGCTGGTTAGAGGCTCCCTCCACCATTAATTGGTCCAAACTGGGTTTTTTAGAGGCTCCCTCCACCATGAATTGGTCCAAACTTGGCTGTTTAGAGGCTCCCTCCACCATGAATTGGTCCAAACTGGGCTGGTTAGAGGCTCCCTCCACCATTAATTGGTCCAAACTGGGCTGGTTAGAGGCTCCCTCCACCATGAATTTGCCCAAACTGGGCTGTTTAGAGGCTCCCTCCACCATGAATTGGTCCAAACTGGGTTTTTTAGAGGCTCCCTCCACCATGAATTGGTCCAAACTGGGCTGGTTAGAGGCTCCCTCCACCATTAATTGGTCCAAACTGGGGTGGTTAGAGGCTCCCTCCACCATTAATTGGTCCAAACTGGGCTGGTTAGAGGCTCCCTCCACCATTAATTGGTCCAAACTGGGCTGGTTAGAGGCTCCCTCCACCATTAATTGGTCCAAACTGGGCTGGTTAGAGGCTCCCTCCACCATGAATTGGTCCAAACTGGGTTTTTTAGAGGCTCCCTCCACCATGAATTGGTCCAAACTGGGCTGGTTAGAGGCTCCCTCCACCATTAATTGGTCCAAACTGGGCTGTTTAGAGGCTCCCTCCACCATTAATTGGTCCAAACTGGGCTGTTTAGAGGCTCCCTCCACCATGAATTGGTCCAAACTGGGTTTTTTAGAGGCTCCCTCCACCATGAATTTGCCCAAACTGGGCTGTTTAGAGGCTCCCTCCACCATTAATTGGTCCAAACTGGGCTGGTTAGAGGCTTCCTCCACCATGAATTTGCCCAAACTGGGCTGTTTAGAGGCTCCCTCCACCATGAATTGGTCCAAACTGGGTTTTTTAGAGGCTCCCTCCACCATGAATTTGGCCAAACTGGGCTGTTTAGAGGCTCCCTCCACCATGAATTGGTCCAAACTGGGCTGGTTAGAGGCTCCCTCCACCATGAATTGGTCCAAACTGGGCTGGTTAGAGGCTCCCTCCACCATTAATTGGTCCAAACTGGGCTGGTTAGAGGCTCCCTCCACCATGAATTGGTCCAAACTGGGTTTTTTAGAGGCTCCCTCCACCATGAATTTGCCCAAACTGGGCTGTTTAGAGGCTCCCTCCACCATGAATTGGTCCAAACTGGGCTGGTTAGAGGCTCCCTCCACCATGAATTGGTCCAAACTGGGCTGGTTAGAGGCTCCCTCCACCATGAATTGGTCCAAACTGGGCTGGTTAGAGGCTCCCTCCACCCTGAATTTGCCCAAACTGGGCTGTTTAGAGGCTCCCTCCACCATTAATTGGTCCAAACTGGGCTGGTTAGAGGCTCCCTCCACCATGAATTTGCCCAAACTGGGCTGTTTAGAGGCTCCCTCCACCATGAATTGGTCCAAACTGGGTTTTTTAGAGGCTCCCTCCACCATTAATTGGTCCAAACTGGGCTGGTTAGAGGCTCCCTCCACCATGAATTGGTCCAAACTGGGCTGGTTAGAGGCTCCCTCCACCATGAATTTGCCCAAACTGGGCTGTTTAGAGGCTCCCTCCACCATTAATTGGTCCAAACTGGGCTGGTTAGAGGCTCCCTCCACCATGAATTTGCCCAAACTGGGCTGTTTAGAGGCTCCCTCCACCATGAATTGGTCCAAACTGGGCTGGTTAGAGGCTCCCTCCACCATGAATTTCCCAAAACTTGGCTGTTTAGAGGCTCCCTCCACCATGAATTGGTCCAAACTGGGCTGGTTAGAGGCTCCCTCCACCATTAATTGGTCCAAACTGGGCTGGTTAGAGGCTCCCTCCACCATGAATTGGTCCAAACTGGGGTTTTTAGAGGCTCCCTCCACCATGAATTTGCCCAAACTGGGGTGTTTAGAGGCTCCCTCCACCATGAATTTGCCCAAACTCTGCTGGTTAGAGGCTCAATCCACCCTGATTTTCAAAACAAATGTTGGTGCCAACCTCAACTTACTACAAAGGCCAAATTCACTGCTGGTGACAAGCTCTCCTCACTGCAAGTGCCAAATACACATGTTTCAAGGTGTTTTCCTACTGTCAGAGAGGTGGTATTGAGTGTGTAAAGTGTGTAGTTGTTAGGCTGTGATGTTGGGGTAATAGAGGGTCTTTGGTGTGTTAGATGCCCCCAGACATGCTTCCCCTGCTGTCCCAGTGTCATTCCAGAGGTGTTGGCATCATTTCCTGGGGTGTCATAGTGGACTTGGTGACCCTCCAGACACGGATTTGGGTTTCCCCCTTAACGAGTATCTGTTCCCCATAGACTATAATGGGGTTCGAAACCCGTTCGAACACACGAACATTGAGCGGCTGTTCGAATCGAATTTCGAACCTCGAACATTTTAGTGTTCGCTCATCTCTAGTAGCAATCAGATGTTGGGTACATTGTGGTCATAAAGGGATGGACATGGTCAGCAACAATACTCAGGTAGGCTTTGGCGTTGCAACGATGCTCAATTGGTACCAAGGGGCCCAAAGAGTGCCAAGAAAATATTCCCCACACCATGACACCACCACCACCAGCCTGAACCGTTGATACAAGGCAGGATGGATCCATGCTTTCATGTTGTTGACGCCAAATTCTGACCCTACCATCCGAATGTCACAGCAGAAATCGAGACTCATCAGACCAGGCAACGTTTTTCCAATCTTCAATTGTCCAATTTCGATGAGCTCGTGCAAATTGTAGCCTCAGTTTCCTGTTCTTAGCTGAAAGGAGTGGCACCCGGTGTGGTCTTCTGCTGCTGTAGCCCATCTGCCTCAAAGTTCGACGTACTGTGCGTTCAGAGATGCTCTTCTGGCTACCTTGGTTGTAACGGGTGGCTATTTGAGTCACTGTTGCCTTTCTATCAGCTCGAACCAGTCTGGCCATTCTCCTCTGACCTCTGGCATCAACAACGCATTTCCGCCCACAGAACTGCCGCTCACTGGATGTTTTTTCTTTTTCAGACCATTTTCTGTAAACCCTAGAGATGGTTGTGCGTGAAAATCCCAGTAGATCAGCAGTTTCTGAAATACTCAGACCAGCCCTTCTGGCACCAACAACCATGCCACGTTCAAAGGCACTCAAATCACCTTTCTTCCCCATACTGATGCTCGGTTTGAACTGCAGGAGATTGTCTTGACCATGTCTACATGCCTAAATGCACTGAGTTGCCGCCATGTGATTGGCTGATTATAAATTAAGTGTTAACGAGCAGTTGGACAGGTGTACCTAATAAAGTGGCCGGTGAGTGTATATGTGTACATTTGTTTAACCCTTAAGTCCTACCATGGTGTCTATCATACACCATTACCATACACATATCACTATGATAGACACCATGATAGTACTTAAGGGTTAAAGCATGTGTCTTGTATACTGTGTGAGGACTGTATATGTGCATACAGGTATGTGTGTGTATATACAGTATGTTAGTATATATGGTATATGAATGTATATAAATGTGTATATGCTAGATATATATATATATATATCTATGTGTGTGTGAGTGAGTATATATGAATGTATATGTATGAGTGTGTAGGTAACTGTTGCCGTTTTTGGAAATCGCAGCAGTTATACCTTCGGAAACACCTACAGTGTCCCTATAGGTATAATGGAAGCAGAAAGTCCTCAGAGCAAACCTCTGTGGAGTTTCTGCAAAAAGCGCTGCAGGAAAACTGATGCGTTGCCGCCGGGGGTTTTCCTGCAGCGCTTTTTTGCTGTGGGACGCTGTGGTAGGCCTTATCCTTATAGTATAATGTACAGTATATTGAGATGTTAAGGAGGAGCTCTTACCACCTGGGGCACATGCGGTTTTATATACCGCTAGAAAGCAGAGAGTGTGCTGAATTCAGCGTACTATCTGCTTTCCCATTCTGTGCCCCCGGTGAAGAGCTATCGGTCCCGGTACCGTAGCTCTTCAATGTCAGGAGGGCGTGTCTTACAGTCAGTCAGGAACGTCCTTCTTCCCAGCAGCGCCTATTGTGCTGTACTGTGAGATCGGGGAGGAATGCCCCCTCCCCTCCTGATAATGTTCGTCCATAGACATGTACTGGGGGGAGATAGTGTTCCTCACCGCTCAACGTCATCACTAGGCGGTAAGCAAAGCCCCCTCACACAGTACAGCGAAATAGACGCTACTGCGAGGAAGGGCGTTAGTGATTGACTGTCAGAAACGCCATTCTGACAGTGAAGAGCTATGGTACCGGCACTGATAGCTCTTCACCCGGGGCACAGAACGGGAAAGCTGCACTGAATTCAGCACACTGTTGGCTTTCTAGCGGTGTATTAAACCGCATGTGCCCCAAATGGTGAAAGGTCCTCTTTAAGGATTAGGCACAACAGTGAGACGCAGTGTTTTGCATTGAGTTTTTGTCCCCAGCGCCCCGTTATCCTCCCACCTGTGTCTGTTCAGTCTCATGGCCTTATTTCTGGAAATCCTGTATCTAATTGGTTTCAGTGATCTCATGAGGTGCAGGACTCCCAGCAAGGAGGTGCCGACACGAGACTAAATGGACACTGGCGGCGGACAATGGAGCAATGGGGACAGGTGAAGGCACTTTTTATTTATTTATTTTACACCTCCCGCCAGGCAAATGGGTTGATCCAATTCCTGGACAAATCTTTAAAGGATTTATCCAACTTTATAATATTGATGGTCTGTCCTTAGGATAGGCCATCAATATTACATCTGTGATGATACAACAGCCAGGACCTCTGCAGATCAGCTATTCCAGGACAGCGCGGCTATAGGTAATGGTAACATTTCTAGGAGCAGCGCTGTTCACTTTCCATACAGAGTGTAGCAGTAGGTTTAGGTAGTGCGTTGTTGCACAATGTATGGCAGGTGAGCAGCATGGCTCCCGAGATGGTATTACCTTTAGCTGCCCTGTCTTGGCATCGCTGGTCTGCAGGGTCCTGGTGGTGGGCCCCTAGAAACAATTCCACTGGTGGGCCTTAGACACCCCAGTCCGACCCTGAGTAAATACCATAATGGTGTATATTCTTGGAAGGCAGTATATACTGTATCGGTGTATACTGAAGATCTATCACTGGAGGAAGCTGATAAATACCATATCGGTGTATACTCTAGGAAGGCAGTAAATACCATAATGGTGAATACTCTAGGAAGGCAGTATATACTGTATCGGTGTATACTGGGGATCTATCACTGGAGGAAGCTAGTAAATACCATATCAGTGTATACTCTAGGAAGGCAGTAAATACTGTATCGGTGTATAGTGTGGATTTATCACTAGCGGAAGCTAATAAATACCATGTCTGTGTAAGCCCGTGATGAATCACTAGAGGAATATAGCAACTATACTAATACTATGTCTGTATATACTGGGGATCCATCACTAGAGGAAGCCATGAAGTAAATACTATATATACTGGGATGAATCACTACAGCATGCCAGTATATATCTCATTGGTGTATACTGAGGATAAATCATTATAGGAAACCAGCAAATACCATAGAAGTATCTCTATGGGATAAATCACTGGTGGAATCCAGAGAATACCATACCATTGTTTATTGGGGATAAATCACTGGAGGAAGTCAGCTACCATAGCGGTGTACCTGGGGTATAAATCACCAAAGGACGCCGACGCTTAGCGATGCAGTAATGTATATTGAGGATATATATTTAGTATAAGGGATGCTTTGCACATCAGTGCTCACCAGAGTCTCAGATCTCCGCGGCGCAGACGGCTCTCAATAAAACATACACCAATATTTTGGTTTGCTATAATTTCAATAGTAAATCTCTTGTAGGTGTAGAAATGAATTGCCTGTCTTTGCAGTTTACATGGCAGTATTTCCAAGTTAACGGCTTCCTGCGCTCTGCCTGGCGCATATAAAGAATAGTCATAAAAAAAACGCACCAAGATATATCTTGTTTTGCAGCGGACTGAACTTATCTGAAGATCTGTAATATACAGATAAATTGGCCTTTGTGTTACATTTCAGGTATTTTTTATTTTTTTTCTCTTCGGCTATACATTATCAGACTGTTCTGCTTCTAATACTCTGTTCATATATGAGGCCATGCTGCCATCTAGTGGCTGCACAGACTATCGCTGTCAGCAACTTGCAGATTTCGGGTGATACTAGTTAGCGTTGTTCAGTGAAAATATTTCCTGTGCTATTTGGATGATTTTGAAAATTTGCCATAACATTCAAGATCTCTAAACAGAATCTATTTAATGGGATGAACTAGTAGTATAACCCCTAGCAACTGTGACTCTGCGACACATCAACATCAGCTGCATTCAGTGCGTACATCAAAACTCCTTTCCTAAATCTTCTCTGGTTGACTTTAATACACGAGTGGACAGGACTGGGTTCGCTAGGTTTGGGTCTCTGAACCCCAGCAGTGTAAGGCATGCTCTAGAGACCTCAAACCTGGTGACAGATTCCATTTAATAATCAGACCATTTTCCATATTTATATTTATTGTGTGTAGTCTTCTTATAGAAAGATTTTAGTTTTTGTGTCAATGTATCTGTGTGAGGGCTTGTTTTTTTGCAGGACAAGTTGTAGTGCTGAATGGCACCGTTTTTTGGATACATTTATCTGGTTGATAAATGTAACACTTTTTAAGGGTGAATAGAAGAAACATGGCGATTCTGTCTTTTTACACTATAAATTATACACCAGCTACCCTGTGGCTTAAAGGGGTTTTCCCATCTCAGTGTTTCAGCAGGCTCCATGCAGTCTTTTTATCTCACTTCCTGTATTACTCCTCCCTCCTCCTCCCTCTTGCTAAATGGGCCAGAGATGTCTCAGAACACTTATACAGATCAGATAATATGCAGATGCTTGTACAGAATGGGCTCAGTGTTATCTGTGTATTTATATAGATAGATAACAGACCGGGCTTCATCAGCAAACTGCTATTAGCTGAACGATTGTCCTGCCAGCAAGAGCAGTGAGTGATGTCACTTGTCCTGTACGTCCATGGTTATAGCAACACTGTGTAAACAATGGGAGGAATAAGGTCACATAGCAGGCAAACAAAGCACAATTTCTAAAGCAATATATTTAGGAAAAGACTACAATTTACATAAGTTACTAGTATAGATAGGATCCTTGAGATGGGCAAACCCCTTTAAATAACTTGATCAATGTATTGTCTGAGCCAATGGTCTTTGGATAGGGTGGGTCGGTTTGGCAGAAAGACCTAAAGTTTCTATCATTGATATATTGGGGAAACATTTTTAGATTGTTCCTTTGGTGGCCAAGAGAATTAAAAAAAAAAAAAAATGCCTTGCAACAAAAATAATTTGTATTGCTTGGCTTGTAACAGGCACAGCAATACTTGTGTTACAATACTTTATATTTCTATTACGTTTTTATTTTTGTGTTTTTTTCCTGTTTTTTGCTATGTGTTTTAATGAAATGTAATTATTCTTATATGTTCAAACGTTTGTTGACCTATATAGTGCAATGTATTATGCTGGCTGTATTAGGCTCATAGGTAGGCCATGTAATAGCATCAGCACTGATAGGGGGAGCCCTTTCGCTCTGGAGTCATTTAGATGCAGTTCTGAAAAAAGTCCTGAATGTGAGATTTTTCCCATTCTGGACATTAGGAGCAGGTGCCTGGTTGTGAGTACACAGTCAGAGACCCAGCTTACACAGTGCAGGAGACCCTGCATCATTTCAGTGCATTTGTTACAGAATGCCATGTGCATTGGTTTAAAGCCTGTTAGTAACAGATGTTGAAAGTTTATTGGATGGTCACTGATGGGTTAAGCAACCATTTTGGAGGAATTAACATGTCATCACAATAATCTGTCAAAATTTCAAGACTCGCTCCCCTCTTCCCCCTGCCTCCTAAACTGATCACTCTCTCAAGTCACTGTTAGATCTGCCTTATTTTGCTGAGAGATCAGGCGACAGGCTGCACCTATAGAACTGCTGCTGCTTCTAGTAAGTGGTGTGCTATTTTACCATAGAGCAGGATTTACAGTTACATTGTTCATCACTGCTGTATAACCTCCTCCTTGCTGCTGCTTCTGTATGTAAGTGTTGTACTGTGTGCTCTGTATGGGGGATCTCATAGCACCCAATCTTCACCAACCAGCTCTGGGAAAACTGACAATTTGAGATGGAGTCAGAAGTGGTTAAACTGGTGATAAATGCAGAATTGATGCCATACAAAGGGCAGATTGAGCGGTGCTCCTCATGTATACACATGAATGACGACTTATCCTGAGATGACAGCTGAGCTTTTATATCCAGCCTTCAGTGCCGCAAAGTACATTCGTCCAGTTTTTGGTATTTAATGATAATGGGATGTGGATTTTGTCTATACGCTGCGTTCCCTTTAACCTTTCCATTGAATGTGCCCATGACCAGAAATATTTCCTGTTTTTGTGGATGTTTCATGATGACTCACGCATTGAAGAACCTTTACGGAATACTTTTCCCTGTTAATTGAAAGTTGCTGTGTATGTCTGAGCAGGTGCCGTGTGGCTACCTTTAAAGTGACTTCTCCATCTCGTATTATTATGTTATTTTTCGATGATTCATTTTTTAAAGGGGTTGTCCAGGATTTAGGGAAAACTTCGGGGTTTCAGGGGTGGATCTTGGCCCAGATCCCTTTACCTCTCATGTTGAGCCTCGCCATGCTGGAAGCAGAGAGATTCACGTGACCAATCAGTAGCCTCAGCGGTCTCTGGAGGGGACCAGTGACGTCACGCACACACGTCACTGATTCCTTACCAGCAACGTCCGTGGCTACTGATGGGTCTTAAAGTCATGTAAGCATCTTCACTTCAGTGGCTACACTTTTTATGCCCTGGGTGCCCCTGACTTTCCCCCACCCCTTTAACATTTCATTATTCATTGCCAGTTATTTGTTCTAATTCTGAGATCCAAATGCCCTGCAGAGATATAGATTATAAAAAGAATATTCTTTCAGCTGCCACTAGAGGGAGCACATGACAGGTGTGTTTTTGCAGTTTATGCTCATTCACTTCAATAGAGCTGTGCTGCAATACCAGAGACAACCCCTGGCCAGTTGTGGCGCTGTTTTCTGGAAGCCACATTTTATTTAAATTCAGTTCAACCCCATGTAATTCTGGCGGACATGTCAGATCTCTTCTTATAACTGCATTGTTTTTTTCTGTTTTCTCCAGAGTCTCCAGTCAGACAAAGAAGCTTTACATGAAGGACGGGGTAAACCTTCTAAATACCATCGTACACCAGATGGATATTTTCAAATAGGTGACCTAACATGTCATATCGGTATTTGTGTGTGTGTGGGGGGGGGAATGTAGGAATTAATGTTATTTTAATATTGTCTCAGCTGTTGCCACATGTGCTATAAAGATAAGGCCATACACAATGGTCAAAAACTGTGAGGCTGTGCCAGCGTGACAAGTATGGCTGCAACCTCTGGCCTTAATGTAATACTGACTGCAGATGTAATGTTTTCAGCAGTGACGTAACAAAAGTCTTGTGGGCCCGGGTGCAAACATGTGTCCGGGGCCCCCTACCCCTCCCTACAGCAAATTTTTTTATAGTGACAGTTACGGGTGCTGCAGCAGTATTTCAGATACTTGAAAGGGATAAGCTAATCCTTTAATAGTCCCACCATGGGGAAATACAGCTGTAGTACCCAAGACTGCAGTTACAAGACTATGATGAGTGAGCGGCGCAGCTGGGAGCTAGGTGCTTTGGGAAGCAGCTGATCTGCAGGGTCCTAACAGTCTAAGAGATATAAAGATCATTGGGAGCCAACACCTAGGGCTCCCGCTGATCAGTTCTTAGAAGTTATTGTGATACTTTTGTTAGTGCCATGACACCTTCCTCCTTCACATTGCACAACATCAATTTTATTATAAAGCAGAATACAGTCCTATGAAAAAGTTTGGGCACCCCTATTAATCTTAATCATTTTTAGTTCTAAATATTTTGGTGTTTGCAGCAGCCATTTCAGTTTGATATATCTAATAACTGATGGACACAGTAATATTTCAGGATTGAAATGAGGTTTATTGTACTAACAGAAAATGTCCAATATGCATGTAACCAAGATTTGACCGGTGCAAAAGTATGGGCACCTCAACAGAAAAGTGACATTAATGTTTAGTAGATTCTCCTTTTGCAAAGATAACAGCCTCTAGTCGCTTCCTGTAGCTTTTAATCAGTTCCTGGATCCTGGATGAAGGGATTTTGGACCATTCCTCTGTACAAAACAATTCAAGTTCAGTTAAGTTTGATGGTCGCTGAGCATGGACAGCCCGCTTCAAATCATCCAACATCAACAGTATAACTGTTTATTATTTTAAGTCACCTCCCCTGGGCTAGCATCTATTAAAAAGGGGCCGGCGACATGGAGGGGCGCCTTTTCATTTACAATATGTATAGCTGTCAGGGAACCAGACTTTCCCTGACCACTATCATAGTGGTCCAGGGCCCCGGCCATCTCCATTTGGCCACGGGCCCCGTACAGCACTGGTCGCAGTTGCACCCCCCTGCCACTGGTTCTCTGCAGACGGGACCACCAAATACCATGGTTATTTATGATATCAGCACATCCAGATCTCTGCCAAATAAGTCTAAAAAGTTTGAAAAAGCTGTGATAATTCTGTGGCACTCACTTCCTGAACAAGAGGCCCCCTGAGCCCTGGATAGGCAGCCGTAAGCTCGCTAGGCTTTTTCTGTCCTTTTTAAAAATGAATAGCGAGCGAAAGATTACCTCTTCGTCATTTTTTCACTTGGATTTGGCGTCCTCTTCTCCAGAAAACTTGGATTTGGGATACAGGTCTACATCCTGACATGATTACATTACACTGTGACATCACTATATCATGACATTATTACATTACAGTATGACATCATTACATTACTATATATGACATCACTATCACATTATTTACATTACTCTGTGATATCATAAAAGCATAACTAAACTTGTGTTCAACTTATGTTTTTCTGGCAGTATTTGTATCATTTATAAATTGTGTAATACATTTCCCCTTTCCCCTTGCTTCTGTATTGAGAGCTGTGTCTACCTTTCACTGAATGTTACTGTGTATGGCGTAAGGGCTGTGTAACATGTAGATCAGTTATATCTGATATAAAATGTACAAACTTGCTTTTTGGTTCTATGAAGGAGGAGATTCCAGTGGAGGTTACAGAGCTAGCTAAAGTATTTCCAGAGATATCACTGGTTGAAAACACAGTTGGTATTGTGATATTTTAACATACCATATATACCCGAGTATAAGCCGACCCGAATATAAGTCGAGGTCCCTAATTTTACCACAAAAAACTGGGAAAACTTATTGACTCAAGTATAAGCTGGGGGGGGGGGGGGGATGCAATGCAGCAGCTACTGGAAAATGGCAAAAATTAAAATGGTCGGAGTTTTTGGGTGCAGTAGATGCTGGGTGCTGAGGAAGGGGAGGGGGTGTTTTGGTTGTCTGTCTGCCCCTTCCCTGAGCTTGAGGACTGGGTTTTTTTTCCCCCACTTGGAATTCAGTCTGGCTGAATATAGGATATCTGCAGTGCTCCTATTAACCCCTTCCCGACGGAACAGGAGCACTGCAGATCCCCTATATTCAGTAGACCGGGCACTTTCAGACACAGGGATACTTAGTGTATGTGTTTCACAGTCATTTTCTAATTTTATATGCATTCTAGGGAAAGGAGGGATTTATAAAATTTATTTATTTTATTATATTCTTTAAAGCTTCTTTTTTTTCCCAGTATTTTATGGGTGATTCTAAACATGACTATTGCAGCTGGTCATAGACGACCTCCCCCCCCTAAAAAAAAAAAAAAATTGTGCTTGAAAAACTGTTTGAAAAGCTCTGCTTATACTCGAGTATATACGGTATATAGTGTATATTAAATCCCAATCCTGGCTGTGTTCTCAGCCCATGATATATGTTGAAATATTTTAGATAGCACTGCAGAGAATCTCCTCTTTCATATGACACAAAAAGCAAGTTTGTACATTTTGTAATGTCCTAGATATAACTGTGTAAAGTGACCCTCTCGTACTCTCATTTTCTTTACGACACAGCGCTGTACTCCAAGACACTACTCCGTATCAGTAACATTCAGTGAGAGGCAGGGACCGCTCTCAATACAGAAGCCAGGGAAAGAGTGTGAAAATGCAGGATTTCACAGAAAGGATCCAAAATCTGTGAATAAATTATATCACAAAATGTATTAATACTCTAATACTGGCAGAAAATCTAAAATTGTCCCAAAGCTTAGTTGTGCTTTAATTCCTGACATCATTATATTATGTAATGACATCAGTACTTTATGCGGTGACCTCATTACATCTCAGAAGTAACACTTGTAGGATTATGGTAACAAGAGAAGGATTGATGGTACAGGAAGATAAAAGTCTGGAGCTGGAGTGTTTTACAAATCACACCGCTTGCTTTTGTTGGCAGCGGGAAGAGACGTTCCAATCTGTCTTGGATAATTGGAGTAAGGCTGTATTCACACAGAGTAACGCCAGGCGTTTTTTGTGTGCTTTTTGCACATAACGCCGCGTATACGCCGCGCTATTTTGCGGTGGCGTTGCCTGGCGTTAATGCGGCGCTATGTGCAAAAAACGCCTGGCGTTACTCTGTGTGAATACAGCCTAAGAGAGAGATCTGAGCCAGATAGTGCGGCAGCGTGACTGATGTGCCACTGCTGATATATAGTCAGATCACCGAATAAGTTTCTAACTGGGTTGAAAATCTGTCACTATTTTATCTCTCCTTCATCTGAATGAGGTCCATCAAGGAATCCCAGACTTCTCAAGGAAGTTCACGAGAGTTTTGATAAACTATTACTATAAGGGCAACCTATTAGGTCCAAGAAGTATGGTGTCTCCTTGTGGAGGCTGCCAAATTGTAGTAGAGGCCAGGTCACGGTTTTTGTTTTTTATTTTTTTATTTTATTTTTTTTAAAAGGGGTATGTAAAATAGCTTTGATCTCAGAGTAACACCATATTCACATTAATGTCGGGTGTTCATTCTTCAGGTCTGTTGGAGAACCAACAGAGCAGACAAAGGGTTTGTAAAACTAGCTGGCACCAACAAAGCTAGAGGGATCGGATTGACCAAAATGGGGTCCGCTGGATGTCCGTTCTTCTTAACTGAAAGGGCCTTTTTTTTTTCTTTTTCTTTTTGTTTTTAAAGTCTGGGTATTCTAGACGGACACTGTGCCAAGGAGTTTCCAGCACAGTCATCAACTCAGCCTACAAAAGCTGGATCTCTCGCGCCACCTATTGGATATCTACCTTATGGTTACATATAGAGTAGCTATCCAATAGGTAGCGCTACAGAGCTAGGCTTCTTTTTTGTTCCCCCTTAATAATTTGCAACGTTTTAGAAACAATCTTTTGTCTTCCCCAAGAAAGATTTAGGTGTGAATTTTGTAGCACGATCTCCCCTCATAGTAACTGTGTCTCTAGCATACAGTATATAATGACTATTCAGCCTATAGCTCGCCAGCATTACCAGAAGACATGGTGGCGTGCGCAGTGTTACAGCCCGCGTGACCATCGGCACTAAAAAAACCTTTATTAACGCACATTAGCAACAAATGAAATTACATTTATCAAATTAAAAGATGTTCTTAGGACACTTTGATATCGGATGTCACGGTATAATGCTTTCTCCGGCCAGAATATTAACAGGCGGTAATAACTGCGGCCAATCAGCTCCAATTATGAAGTAAAATCTTGGATTGTGGTTATAAATTACTTTAGGTCATCCAAATGTTCTATAGATATTACATTTTATAGCGACATTGTACAGAGCTGTACCGATACACTTTATTTATTCACTTTGCTTTGATCTCTGTCTTATCTTTAGGATCATTTAATAAGGGCATAGCTGAAGGAGAAGTGGATTCTTCGTTTGGGCCACTAGAGGCGCTACGTCTCTCCATACAGACAGATTCTCCAGTGTGGGTCATTTTAAGTGAGGTATGTCAGGGGAAAATGGAGGAGAAAAAAAAGGGGGTTTTTATGTATCTAAATGAATATAGCTTTTCTGTTTCTTTCATCTTTTGTTTAGTTTTCCCTAGTTTATCCTAAAAATAAATATAGTACCATGCAAAAGTTTTAGGCAGGCTTGTCAAAAATCCTGCACAGCTTTCTGAAATAGAAGCAAATGAACTAATGAGAAATGCGGGGGGTTTTTTAACATTGAAATCTATGGGCAACGGACTTATAACGGACAGTAACTGATAGCTATAAGTTACTGTCCGTTATTGGGGTTTTTTTCTGCTCATGTGTCCATTTTTTTTTTAACTGATCCATTAAACAGATCAGTTGAATAAATGGACACATTAACATCAGTTAGTGTCCATTAATGTCTGTTATGATAGATGTTGGGGTTTTTTGTTTTTTTTAAACGGACACCTTCATAACGGAATCCAATGGTAGTGTGAGCCCTCCCTAAGAGGTGCGATCCCCTCAGATCACAGAGGCCATAGAAGCTCTGCTCTTCATTCCTAATATCACTTGCTATTCTCCCCCCTCTCTGTCACATACTGTACATACAAGAATCAGGAGAGAAACCTGTTCATGCTACTCCCCAATTTTTGATGAGTTCTGCACCTGAATCTTTCATCTTGGCTGTTGAGTTTGGCATTGTGAGGTTTTGCGTATTCTTTGGGTTTTTGCTACAGTACAATCATTGCTTGTCATTTTTGACTTTGACTCAATTTTCTTTTTTTTTGTATTTTTATTTCTCTAAATAGATATTTATTAAAAAAGCTGACTGAACAACGGACCAAGTTGTCAATCAATTGGGCTCCTTGAACTTTTTTGTGCTGCTCTGCCCTCATTCCTCCCTAGTAGTTCTGCTATCACGGGAGCAACCCTCAAGGTCAGTCTTGGACAGAAGCAGATACTTTTTTTCCAAGTTACCCCACAGGCGCAACTGGAGAAGATCTGATGCGGTGTCCAAATCAGTCAGGACTCCCAGAATGCTCCGCTGCTCACGAAGAGGAACCCGTCTTCAGCCAGGCCACCGGCTACCACGTCCGGCGACAAGAGACCAAACTAAGCCTTTGCCGGTGGCCCACTTTTGCCCGGTCTTTGAGGGCGGATTTTGTAAAACGGTCGTCCTCCACGGAAAGCACAATATTAATAACGACGGACACCAAAGCATTGCTTTCTGCATTGGATGTATGTGTCGATGTGTACTCATGTGCCGATGGATCGAGAAGGGGGGTATATACACGTGCTACATAACACCTAATTTCTCTGTTACCAACTCTTTTGGCGTTGTCTGGATCATGCCTGTCGGGCTGTTTAAGAGTTTCTTTTGTTTTGTTTTTTTCTAATCTAATCTCGGCAGTCGACTACTTTTTGTGTTTTCTCGATCTTCTGTTAATTTAGAGATTATAATCACATCATTTAAAGGGGTATTTCCATCTTAATCACATGGGTTAAAGGGATATTCCCATCTGACTTCTTACACCCCCCACACCAATCAGGAGAATGGGGGGAAGCTCTCATTGACATGTCTGGTGGATAAGTTGTTAATATGGGAATAGATCTTTTACTGTCAAATGTAATGTAAAAGGTAGATCTGAAAAACTTTGAGGTTGTATCGTTCACCTGCTTTTCGTGCACCAAAGAAACTTGGTTTCTTATGGAAGTATAATATACAGGTAGTTCCAGATGGATATGGTAGTCCATAAATGGTGCCTGACTACCTGTATGGGATTTATCCAACGGGAAGGCCTTGTCGCTTACACCAGCGTGGCCAAAAATATACACCCGCTTAAAATCTATAGGAACGATAAGAAAATGTACTGCTCCGATGTATCTAATCTTTCTTATTCTTTACCATTGTACTATAGGGCATACTAATATCAACTGGATGAAGCCGACGCTCTCCAGGCTCATCATTCACTTTATCGAGGTCCAGAACAAATCCAAAGCCGGTCACTCGATTGGTAGACCGACCTGCCAGTTCACGCATCGGCAGGAAGTGACTTTTTCTAGGTCCAACTATGACTGTCTAAATGTTCCGGTCTCATAGACACATGGAAACCAGAGGCTTATGGCTGGCGTTAGTATCGGCAGGTCAGTCTACCGATCACACGACCAACCGGGACACCCATTCTGGACCCCGATAATGTGAATGAGGCACATGGAGAACGGTTGCAATATTCAATTGACATTCGTGTGCCCCGTACTATCGGACTGAATTATTAGCTCAAACATTTCTTGTTATTTTGCGTCTACAGCTCCTTCAAGCTAATGCCTTTTACTGGTAAACAAACTGTGGTAGTTAGAAGTTATACACTGTTCAGTAGTAAAATGTAAAGGAGGCAGTGTAAGGTAGTACGATTGCAATGTCAGACTACACAGAGTTTGTAGTCTGTTAGCATGGAGACAAATAAGTCACATAAATATAGGAATTTTTTCAGTCTACTTATAAAGGTGGTTACCTTGTTTAATTTTAGATGCATTGGAGCAGTTAAAGGGGTCTTGTGACACTCAGACCTCACACAGATCAACTGTTTGAGGCAACCTGTAGAAACTGCAAGTATTAGGGATCAGAAAAACCCTCTTTGAAAAATAGTTGGCATATGTGGTCAGAGCTCTTTAAGGCAGGGGCACACGGCTCTCCATTTATTGTATAACTACAACTTCCGAGAGTTTTAGCTTTGTAATATTTGCAGAGTCACACTGGAGACCGCTGCCTTTAGGGACCGTAGTAAACGCCCGGTGTAAGTCTCAGCCAGCAGAATATAATAGTGGCTCGAGTGGCCATGTTACTGCGCGTATCAGAATGTAGAAGACGCCAATGGTAAGTCACCCACAGTAGATCC
This sequence comes from Leptodactylus fuscus, assembly GCF_031893055.1. Lineage (NCBI taxonomy): Eukaryota > Metazoa > Chordata > Amphibia > Anura > Leptodactylidae > Leptodactylus > Leptodactylus fuscus. Next base: position 194,300,627 of record NC_134269.1, read on the forward strand.
ATCATCTGATCTGTTAGTTCTCAGTTCTTCTTAAAATGTTCACAAGCCAAAATGTAGTATCGCACGAGAGGAACAAAAATGTTAATTTATTGGTTCCCGTGAAATACCCACAGCTCTAGCTGTTGGCCAATGTTTGGGTTTTTTTGTTTTGTTTTTTTTTTGCCCTTGTTTTGTTCCAGAATTTCCTATAATACTGAACACCCAAAAAAAAATCTGCTCTTGAGTAAATGTTTCTGTATATTTTGATCTGTTAGTGGATTTTTTGGGAATCGCTTTTATTTTTCTGACCCATTCATACACTTTTCTTGGCTACTATTTAACAAAAATTGCCATAAGGTCCCACCTTCTCTGTTATATACACTGGGATATGTTAAAAGAAAAAAACAATTGTCGTCATTTGTATTTTTTATTGATTTCTTGAAATACATCTCTAAGAAGAATAAAATTGTGCACTGTTACTATCTGGATTACAGAGGAGCTTGTCATTTCTTCTTCTCTGGTGGCTCTCACCACATAGTTATTAATGGGAGTCTAGACAGAAGAGGCATAATCCCTTTAGGGCCGGACCCCACATAGCGAAAACTTCATGGCATTTTAAGATGGAAGTTCTATGATTATGTATAATTCACCATACTAGCTGGAGCTACACAAAAAGAAATACATTGGGTTTGGATTCCTTCTGCCTGCCACGTTGTGGTCAATCCCTTACTGTACAGTACATCCTACAAATTGACATCCCCATTTTTTTTCCCAACATCACAATGTTAGACTGCATATTAGACAGGCACCTTATAGAGGGCTGAGGTCTGTGCGGTTTCAAGAGGCCGCTAAACCATCAGCATATTCTTATGCTACTGGAGTTTAGGGACCTGAACTTGTGCATGCGTAGAGAAGCGAGGCGTCCTCTGGACCGGTTGCTGCCAGAGAAGAGTCGTGACTCGGGCAGAAGTAATGAAACAAGCTAAACGGCAATGAGCTGATCCTTCTGTATTACCGTTTGGTGCGATGGTTTGTAATATGTCAAAAAAGTGACTGCTCACCAGTTGTAAAAAGGTGACTACCACCATTGAAGCACGTAGAACCTTTCTGGGTCTAAATAGCAGCTGGATGTGATCAATGTGGTCAATCAGACGTCGAAGGGTAGATTCTAATACAGGACCAATTCCAAATGATGGAAGTCCTAAGATCAGTGGTTACCCATTTGAAGTGTGGCGTAAATCTTCCAAAAAAACATATTTTTTTTTTTTACAAAAATAAGAAAATCAATATTACTATACCTAAGTAGGCATTAGATCTGTTTTGAGGATAGTGGGACTCCTCCCAGTGGGAGTCTATGTATATGGTCTATATAAAGCAAGTGAACCTCTGTTATGTCATTGCCAAGTGTATGCAGTTGCTAAAGAGGCTGTGTGGCTAGAAATGCATTGTGGGGGGGGGGGGGTAGGCTTTAAATAAAAGAAGAGTTAAACCACACTTAACTGTGTAATCTCTGATCTTTTGACTTCCATCATTTGGAACTGGTCCTGTATTGGAATTGGACAGAAGTAAGGTTGCCAGATTTGGGGCCTTTAACCCCAGTATCTTAAGGACGTGCTACTGGTTTAGGGACCCTGAACCCAGTTCCCTTTTAAATTCTAAGCATCCTAAGTGGTAGATGTAGAATACTGAAAAGAGGCAAAAAAAACACAGCGCCAATATAGTAGTCTTTTTAAAGCAATCAAATATGGTGGCTAAGATGTAAAGGTTCTCATCTTGTGTAGTTGTGATGAGCTCACAACTGCTTAGAGGGCACGTCAAGATGATTTCCAACTAGAAGTCGGACTGTTAGAGCATCTCCTTAGAGCACTTCCTTGATGTGGTACGAATCCGAGGTCGCAAAGATCCAAAAGTGGCAGGGTGATGTACCCCACAAAAAATACCACGGGGTACCAGCGCTGATACCCCTGTGTTTTTTGGGGTTACATCTCCTTGCCACTTTTGGTTTAAATGGTAGATCTGTAAGTCAATGTTCAGCAATATTTCTTATTTCACTGGGAAACAAAGCACCATGGGTCTAGACGTGGCATCTAGGAGGCTGACACTAGATGAATGAAAAGCTATTGGCTCCACTTCTGGGCTATACCACTCTCACAGACACTGTGCTAGTCAGTTTTATCCTAGCGTCCGTAGGAGGCAGACAATAAGTTTTTCTTCTCCTTCAGTACGTATGCTATACTAGTCATCCCCCCCTCCTTCCTTAGTCCCCACCTACCAAATAGGTGGCCAAAATGCTGGTGCCCAGACTCCCCCATGTGTGAGTTTCCCTGAGGGGGTAACTCTGCTGGGCCTTTAGACACCAGATAGGCGAGTCTAGCTCCTTCATAGTTCCCCCTGTGTTTTAGTGGTTTTTTTTTTAAGAGCTTGAAATCCTTGTAGCCATTTGCCATCTTGGGTCTTTCTCTTGGGGGCCTCCATTTTAGCGAATAAGCCTCCTTCCTAATGACTGACACTGTGGTGGTGTTTTTTCTCCTGGGTGCTTTCTCTGTGGGGCTTTATAGCTATTTGTTTTGGCGGCCCATATTCAGAGTCTCGGCTTCTCCTTTTGGTCCCTGGCTACGCTGTGGGTGCTTTGCTGCCAGCTTTGGCATCCACTCGAGTGTCCGGAGACTAGGTGTCAACTATGTTCATCTCTGTCTGGGCTTCTAGCTCCCTCCCTACCTCTCTGATTGACTCATGGGATCTCCTTTTTTTCCTGTTTATCTGTGGACATTGGAAAAGTACTGGTAGGGATGTCTCATCCCTCTCTTGGAGTATCAGCCTTCTGTCATTTTTCTCGCCACCTGATGTTGTTTTTTGGGGGGATTTATAGGAATGGTTTCCTGCTGCAGATTGTCACCAAGTCAGCATGTTGTAAGCCGCTCTCTGGGCATCTTGATTGTTCCTGTTCTAGTTCTAGGAGCCGTTTCGGCTGTGGATTAGGATATTTTCCTACAGGTCAGTGTCGTCCTCCCCTATTGAGCTACAGCTCCTGGCTCCACTCTAACAAGTAGAACCTGCCCCCCCCCCCCCCCAATGCCCCGCACGGTCTGTTTATTCTGGGGTCGCCTCAGACTTCCTTCCGCCACAGCTGCTACACTCCTCTGGCCTCCTCCAACTTTCCAACTTTGGGATGTTGACCATATCTTGAAAGAACAATGACTTAACCCAGACTGTCTCCTTCTTTCCTCCGGTAGTTGGATGTCCTTTTTTCCAGACCAGCGTGTCTCCAAGCGGTCAGAGTCTCCTACAGTGGACCGTCCAATAGCTAGGCTTTCCCAGGCTATTATGCATTTAGTGGAGTCAGTTTTCCTCAGTAATCTCTCTGACTTAGGTAGACTCTCTCTGTCTTTGTAGCAGTTGACTCCTCTTTGCAGTTTTCATTTAGTGGCTTTTTGGTCATCAACGCCTACATTTCCTAAGTTAAGCAGCTCCATAGGGGTCTCTCCAATGTTGTCCTCCTCCAGGGGCACGTATCAGGACAATCAGCTTGTCTCTCAAATCCTAAATGCCTCTAGTTTGGTGTGTGATGCTTTCCTAAAGCGGCTAGCCGTTCTGCCTAGGTGACCGCCTACGCTGTGGCAATCCTCTGTTGTTTTTGGATCTGTTTGTAGCATGCCATATCTGCCTCTGAAAGCGGTTGGCGCCCTTTCTTTCTCTTGGGACTAACAGGTCTGTCTTTTGGTAAAGCCAAGCCTGCTTCCTCTCTATTTCTACGGAAGGAAGATCTTTCCTCCTCCAGAAGCGTCTTAGCTCCAGCTCCTACAGCCGGCTCTTGGTGGTTTAGTGCCTTTTGTGGCTTCACCTTCTCATGGCAGCAGTCTGTTTTCACAGTGCCTCTGCGAAGCCTTCTCTTGTAGCTCTGGACTTTCTTCCAGTCTTGCTCTGAGCCTTCCAGGCTTATTCCCTTCCAAGCTCTGCTTTGTAGGAGATGTTTCTCATCTCACAACTTCTTGAAAACCCAGCTTGCCCCTGTGTTTTACTTCTGGTTCTGTGAGATGGCGTCAACTGGTTACTCATTTAACTCATTAGAGTTGTACTCTGTTCTACCTTTTTTTTTTTGTTTTGTTATTTCAAGCTGGCTCTACTCTCCACAATGGCAGAGCATCATTGTGTTTATCCCCATTTCAGAACTTTTCTGTGAATTTTTTCTTCCTTTTTGTTCACCGTTTTCAAGGAGGATGGTTTTCTTTGTCGTATTGTGGATTTGAAGGTGCAACAGATATGTCTGCATCTGCAGGCTCCGCGTGTAGCTCCTTTGGCGGTGGCATCCTTGGAGCCTGGTGACTTGATTTCTGTGACAATCAACTCCCTGAGTTTTTGCTAGGTGATGGCATTTCTTCTGGCCATCCTCTGTTCCAGAGGAGTTTCTGTAGTTCTGTACTTGGTCGATCTTGGCATTCAAGCTCCCAGGGGTCTGGACATTCCAACTAGTTTTTGGATCACCTTGAAGCCTTTTTGGCAACTTTGCTGGATTATTAGCGAGGAAAAGTCCTGTTTTGTGCCTTCTCATCACATTGGAATTGCAGGGTGTGTTCTTTGATATGCATCAGGCGAAGTTTTTACTCCTGGAGTCCAAGATCCCGGCTCTCTGATCTGCTGCGTCTTGTCTTTGGAGGAACCCTCTTGACCGTTACAGGCTCTTTTTTTGTCTTAATTCCACTCAAGCCCTTGCAATTGTCATTTCTGGCCCGCCGGGCTAAGTGTTTGTTCAGCTTGACTCCCTGTTTCTCCTTTCTCCCTAGGTTGGCTGAGATCTTCTTTGATTCTTCTCCTCCACTCCTATCCCTCCATTGGGAGATGATCCCTCTGATGCCAGGCTTCCAGCTTGGCAGTGCTCTTTGGATTACAGGCTGTGAATGGTGGAGGCTCTAAAGTGGAGATTTCCTCCAGATCTACTCACTGAAACAACGCCCCCAAAAAAAGGTTTTTGCCCCAGTTTCATCTAAGCTTTCCCTACCCAGGGTGTGCGGTCAGAGTCCAGACTGCCAACAGTGCAGTTGCCTGCTTGATCCTTCAGGGTGGCAGCAGGAACTGTGCAGCTTCGCTTGTAGCATCTTCCTCTCTCTCTCTTCTCTGGATGGGAGCGTCTTGTTCCAGCTTTGTAGGTGTTCTATATTCCAGTGACGGACCAGGCGGCAGAGTACCTATGTGGAGGCGAGCTTGTCCATGGAGTGTGGTAGTTTCCCTGGAAAATATTTTTATGATTGTGCCCCTGTTTGGGCAGTCCAAAGGTAGATGTTTTTTGCTGGCGTCTGAACCACTAGCTCACCTGTCATATAGTCAGGCCCCAGGATCCCCCCCGTACATAGCCGCTGTCCCCTTTGTGATATTTTGGTTGTATTTTCAGCGTTCTGTTCTGTTTCTTTCCTCTTATTTCTTGGGTTGTTAAAATCTCAAGTCTTAAGAGGGATGCAGCTATCGTGGTTGCCTTAGATCGGCCCGCTGGACTTGGTACGTGGATGTTGCGTTCCCGCTGGTGAACATTTCTTGGCTTGTTCCTTTGCTTATTGTCCTCTTTCTTTAGCACTGTTTTTCTACTTTTCCTCAGCTGCCTTTACCGGTGTGGCTGTTTAAGGATAAGGCCCCACGGGATGTCCCACAGCAAAAAAAAAAAGCACTCTGGTAAAATGTTAAATATTATATTTACAATATTTTCTAGCAGACATGGGGTTAACACTCTACTGACATCACATACTGCTATATTCTGGGAACATGGTTGCGGTTAGAGTACACCATAGTAGAAATCTCCTTACATAGCTATAAGATGGAAGGTAACACCCCCTCTCATGAATCTAAATGAGTAAGAAATACACATGTCTGGGTCTGTCTTTGGGATGACCAGAGTGGGTGACCCTGGCAGGTGGTCAGTCATGAGGGACGTTGTGACCAGCTCAAGTCCACCAACCAGATGACAAGCACGAACCAAGCTGTAACTGCAGGATATCCAGATGAAGAACTCTAACTTCTCTGAAGATGTGAGCTATATTGACATTGATGGATATTTGTGTTATTTTGGACATTTTCCCTGTTCCTGTGTTTTCCTTCAAGATATTAATAAACCCCTACACTGATTTTTAACAAGCTGACTCCTCCCATCGTGAGAAGGCCTCTAAACACGTGGCACAAATCTCACCCGCAACATCATAGATCTTTAATGGAAAAACCGTGGCGGCAATGCATTGTGGTGTTTTCCTTTGTAGACTTTCTGTTGCAATTATACCTATGGGGAACCACCGACATTTCCGTCAGTCTAATTGACATTCTGTGTTTTTTTTTAAAACCATGCGGTTTTTTGTGTGCAAATTGGGCATGGGATTTGCTAGAATCCCATCCACTTTGCCCTTACTGTAAAATACAGTGATTTTTTCCTGTGGTGTTTCTTTCCTGTAGAGCCCCGGCCTTAGACAAGATTTTGAGGTGATGTGGTTTATTTGGGCCTGTTGTCCAGTTCACAGGAGGGTCTGAATATCCCGATCTGTACTAATATTTCGTGGCTCGTGCCTTCAAGGGAGTTCAATATCGTTAATGTCGGATGATGAATTTGTCAGTGGAAACCCTAAGTATATTACAAGCTGATATATTGAAATGTCATGAAATTTGTGTTTGAAAAAAAGTAGAAAGGGTAAAGTTATTAGCGTAAAAAGCCTGAATTTACAGGCAACTCTTAAAGGTTACATTTGTGAAGATTGTGAATTTTTTGCTGGTCTTTAGCTTTCTGTGATATAGTTTATGTGCATTCTTAGCTCTGATAAAATACTGTATATACGCCTAATTTTAGCCCAAAAAAACTGGGAAAACTTATTGATTCGAGTAAGTGGGGGTGGGGGTGGGGGGGGAATGCAGCAGCTACTGGAAGAATGTAAAAATTAAAATGGCCAGAATGTTAGGGTGCAGTAGTTGCTGGAGAAGGGGAGGGGGTGTTTTGGTTGTCTGTCTGCCCCTTCTCTGAGCTTGAGGACTGGTTTTTTTTTTCCCCTACTTGGAACTCAGCCTGGCTGAATATAGGGGATCTGCAGTGCTCCTATTAACCACTTCCTGATGCAATCGGAGCACTGCAGATCCCCTATATTCAGTAGACCGAGCACTTTCAGATACAGGGATACCTAATGTGTATGTGTTTCACAGTCATTTTCTACTTTGAGGGCGGGTTCACACCTGCGCCCGATCTCAGCTCTACACGTTTCCATTTCCTGCCTGAGAAACTGGGCAGGAGATGGAAATCGGCATGCAGTTTTCAAACCTCGTGGGTTTGAAAAGTGTCCGCCGGTTAGCGTCTTCTGCTCTCCGCGGCAAAACAGTTTTTTGTTTTGATTTTAACCGGACACAAAGTCGGACATGCAGGACTTTGTGTCCGGTAAATGAACGGTTTGGACACGGAGAGCAGTAGACGCTCACCGGCGGACAGTGAATTTCTGTTTCCGTCTTCTGCCAACAGAAAACGGAAACCTGTGTAACAGAGATCGGGTGCTGGTGTGAACCCGCCCTTATACAGTCCTATGAAAAAGTTTGGGCACCCCTATTAATCTTAATCATTTTTAGTTCTAAATATTTTTGTGTTTGCAACAGCCATTTCAGTTTGATATATCTAATAACTGATGGACACGGTAATATTTCAGGATTGAAATGAGGTTTATTGTACTAACAGAAAATGTGCAATATGCATTAAACCAAAATTTGACCGGTGCAAAAATATGGGCACCTCAACAGAAAAGTGACATTAATATTTAGTACATCCTCCTTTTGCAAAGATAACAGCCTCTAGTCGCTTCCTGTAGCTTTTAATCAGTTCCTGGATCCTGGATGAAGGTATTTTGGACCATTTCTTTCTACAAAACAATTCAAGTTCAGTTAAGTTTGATGGTCGCTGAACATGGACAGCCCGCTCTCAAATGATCTGAAAACAAAGATTGTTCAACATAGTTGTTCAGGGGAAGGATACAACACGTTGTCTCAGAGATTTAACCTGTCAGTTTCCACTGTGAGGAACATAGTAAGGAAATGGAAGACCACAGGGACAGTTCTTGTTAAGCCCAGAAGTGGCAGGCCAAGAAAAATATCAGAAAGGCAGAGAAGAAGAATGGTGAGAACAGTCAAGGACAATCCACAGACCACCTCCAAAGAGCTGCAGCATCATCTTGCTGCAGATGGTGTCACTGTGCATCGGTCAACAATACAGCGCACTTTGCACAAATAGAAGCTGTATGGGAGAGTGATGAGAAAGAAGCCGTTTCTGCACGTACGCCACAAATAGAGTTGCCTGAGGTATGAAAAAGCACATTTGGACAAGGCAGCTTCATTTTGGAAACAAAAATTGAGTTGTTTGGTTATAAAAAAAAAAAGGCGTTATGCATGGCGTCCAAAAAGAAACAGCATTCCAAGAAAAACACATGCTACCCACTGTAAAATTTGGTGGAGGTTCCATCATGCTTTGGGGCTGTGTGGCCAATGCCGGCATCGGGAATCTTGTTAAAGTTGAGGGTCGCATGGATTCCACTCAGTATCAGCAGATTCTTGAGAATAATGTTCAAGAATCAGTGACGAAGTTGAAGTTACGCCGGGGATGGATATTTCAGCAAGACAATGATCCAAAACACCGCTCCAAATCCTCAGGCATTCATGCAGAGGAACCATGACAATGTTCTGGAATGGCCATCCCAGTCCCCAGACCTGAATATCATTGAACATCTGTGGGATGATTTGAAGCGGGCTGTCCATGCTCGGCGACCATCTAACTTAACTGAACTTGAATTGTTTGTCCAAAAGACCTTTATCCAGGATCCAGGAACTGATTAAAAGCTACAGGAAGCGACTAGAGGCTGTTATCTTTGCAAAAGGAGGATCTACTAAATATTAATGTCACTTTTCTGTTGAGGTGCCCATACTTTTGCACCGGTCAAATTTTGGTTTAATGCATATTGCGCATTTTCTGTTAGTACAATAAACCTCATTTCAATCCTGAAATATTACTGTGTCCATCAGTTATTAGATATATCAAACTGAAATGGCTGTTGCAAATACCAAAATATTTAGAACTAAAAATGATTAAGATTAATAGGGGTGCCCAAACTTTTTCATAGGACTGTATGTATTATAGGGAAAGGAGTGATTTTGAACTTTGATTTATTATGATATTTTGTAAACCTTTTTTTTAGTTTTGCTATTTTATTAGCCCTCCCCCTAGGGGACTTGAACCTGCAATCATTTGATTGCGAGTCCCATAGACGGCAATACAAATATATCTTACAGCGGAGATGCGGAACCAGCTCTGGCATTACTAGAGGTGCCGGTTTCTATGGCGACCGCTCTGCAGCTGCGTGTTACAATACTGGTGATACAGCTGGAATCCGATAGCCAGGAAGGACGGCAGACACAGCGGAGTAAGAGACTTGATCGATGGATAGCCAGAAGTCGGTGCACAGAGCGGGTAGTCGGGTGAAGCCAGGAGTCGATACACGGAGCGGGTAAGTAGGAGAAGCCAAGGTATACTGAGCAAGAATACCTCAGAGCTAGAGGACTGGGAACAAACACAATACTCAAGCATTGGTTATAATATGCTCTGGGTATATATAGGCCTAAACAGGAAACAAGATGGCCGCAAACAGGAAACAAGATGGCCATGGTCATGAAGCAATACTCGCCACATTAACTGTGGGCAAGAGTCAAGGAACAGCAGCCTCCAGTGGTAGGAGTAATAATGACACCTGAATAGCGGCCACTAGTGGAGATCCTTGGAACAGTATCTTCACATGATGAAACAGAGGTTCTAACACATAGATTCTGACACTGCGCCATTACACTTTTATGCCCGGTTCACACATGCTGATGTCTTCCATCCGTAAGGGTCCGCATGAGGACCCCTACGGATGGAACACAAGCGCAACTGCAAGCGCTGTGCAGTTCAAGCGCACGGGCCCCATAGACTATAATGGGGTCTGTGGCAAGTCCACGGAACCCATTATAGTCTATGGGGCCTGTGCGCTTGAACTGCAAAGCGCTTGCAGTTGCGCTTGTATTCCGTCCAGGAGGGTCCTCATGCGGACCCTTACGGATGGAAGACATCAGCATGTGTTGAACCGGCCCTTACAGACCCGGCATCTGGACCTGGCATACAGACACTGGGGCTGGTGCCAGGGCCGCAGCATCGGCACGTTACTGCCAGGAGCGTGGCGATGCTGTACATTTCAAACTGCAGAAGTACTTACGTTAATTCTGCTAGCACGCCAGGAAGCAGACACACGCTGGGTGGGGGCCTGAGCTTACGTGGCCACGTCACCCGGCGTGTGATGGAGCAGTGGGGGTGCCGGGTCTGCGTTCCTGGCCTGCTAGCAGAAAATGACCGTAATGATTCTAGTATAAGCTGAGGAGCACTTTTTCATCAGAAAAACTGTGCAGAAAAACTCGGCTTATACTCGAGTACATACGGTATGACAATTCTTAGAGTATATTGGCTTAGATTAATCTGATTTGTCTCCTTGATACTGTTGTGAAGATGTGGAGTTGTCAAAGTTACCAAGTATTGCGTATTTGCTATAAGGTGAGGTTAGGCACATATATTTAGTACCCATAGGATGATCTGTTTTATACGTTTTTTTTTTGGTTTTTTTTGGGGGGGGGGGTATTTTATTGGTTTGGGTAGGAGGTCTACTGGGCAGGGTCTGAGCTGGATAGTAGCTGTAAATATTATTTGTTATGTTAATACCTACAATCCTGTCTGGTCAAGCTCATGCTCCATTTGATCCCACTGGTGTATCCTACTATTTCTTATTAATATCTATGCTATTATTATTCATTTATAGAGTCCCTTTGATTCTATGGTGCTGGATACAGGAGGGATTTAGTTTTGTATGCTGGTACAAAATAAGTATAATGCTAACGTGATGTGATGGGTAGTCAGCAAAGGGGTCGGTAAGAAGTTGAAAGTGGACTGGAGGGGGGTGAGAGTATTTTCTGGGAGGCGGTTGAACCTGTGGAGTACGGTTTTTTTTTTGTAGTTTCTGGGGTGTCGAAGGACTGGATTTGTTGGCTGTTTTTAGTTTTGTTGTAGGTAGTGTTGTGGGATTGAAGGGAAAGGTAGATTGTCTTTGCAGCTTGTAGAACAGATGCCAGACATTTACTCCTCTGTATAGGAGGTAAATTCAGCTGGTGAGTTTAGGGGATCAAGATGGCTTCTTTGTATTAATATAACAAATCCTATGTGATTGTTGCAATGTTCCATGAAATGTTGTTTCAGGGGGCACGTTAACAATATGAGGCTACCTACCTTGGAGAGCGATTTGCCAGATATTTTAGAAATAGTGGGGTTTTTGGAGCTTGAAGTGTGTCTATGATTGTCAGACAGGACAATAATGTAGTTGAGTTGGTTTTTTGGTAATGAATTTTTTTGAGTAGATTTGTCAGTACTATATTGTAAATCTTCTCAAAGGTTGGGGGGGTATTTAAAACACCTAATTTGGTGCATGTCCAATGGCTTTCAAAAGTATTCATATAGAGGGGTGTGGCTCTGCGTTAACACGCTAGCGGTCGCACATTGTAGGAGCTCTGCTCTGTGCTCCATAAATTTCAGGTACCAGCAGTGTAATATAGGCAAAACCCGCACCAGAAGACACCCTGGGGACTCCTTAAAGGGTTCCATCACAAGGATCCTATCTACAGTCATGGCCAAAAGTTTTGAGAATGACACAAATCTTATATTTTCACATGATCTGCTGCCCTCTGGTTTTTATGTGTTTTTGTCAGATGTTTTTATCACATACAGAAATAGAATTGCAATCATATTATGAGTAACAAAAGCTTATATTGACAGTTAGAATGAGTTAATGCAGCAAGTCAATATTTGCAGTGTTGACCCTTCTTCTTCAGGACCTCTGCAATTCTCCCCGGCATGCTCTCAATCAACTTCTGGACCAAATCCTGACTGACAGCAGTCCGTTCTTGCACAATCAATGCTTGCATTTTGTCAGAATTTGTAGGTTTTTGTTTGTCCACCCGTCTCTTGATGATTGACCACAAGTTCTCAATTGGATTAAGATCTGAGGAGTTTCCATGCGATGGACCCAAAATCTCTGTTTTGTTCCATGAGCCATTTAGTTATCACCTTTGCTTTATGGCAAGGTGCTCCATCATGCTGGAAAAGGCATTGTTGATCACCAAACTGCTCTTGGACGGTTGGGAGAAGTTGATCTTGGAGGACATTCTGGTTCCAGTCTTTATTCATGGCTGTGTTTTTAGGCAAGACTGTGAGAGAGCCGATTCCCTTGGCTGAGAAGCAACCCCACACATGAATGGTTTCAGGATGCTTTACAGTTGGCATGAGACAAGACTGGTGGTAGCGCTCACCTCGTCTTCTCCGAATAAGCTGTTTTCCAGATGTCCCAAACAATCGAAAAGGGGATTCATCAGAGAAAATGACTTTACCCCAGTCCTCAGAAGTCCACTCCCTGTACCTTTTTCAGAATATCAGTCTGTCTCTGATGTTTTTTCTGGAGAGAAGTGGCTTGTTCGATGCCCTCCTTGAGACCAGGTCTTGCTCCAAGAGTCTCCGCCTCACAGTGCATGCAGATGCACTCACACCTGCCTGCTGCCATTCCTGAGCAAGCTCTGCACTGCTGGTAGCCCGATCCCGCAGCTGAAACACTTTTAAGAGACGGTCCTGGCGCTTGCTGGTCTTTCTTGGGCGCCCTGGAGCCTTTTTGCCAACAATGGAACCTCTCTCCTTGAAGTTCTTGATGATGCGATAGATTGTTGACTGAGGTGCAATCTTTCTAGCTGTGATACTCTTCCCTGTTAGGCCATTTTTGTGCAGTGCAATGATGACTACACGTGTTTCTTTAGAGATAACCATGGTTAACAGCCTCCTTTTAAAGTGTCCAGTGGTGTCATTCTTACTTAATCATGACAGATTGATCTCCAGCCCTGTCCTCATCAACACCCACACGTGTTAATGGAGCAATCACTGAAACGATGTTAGCTGGTCGTTTTAAGGTAGGGCTGCAATGATGTTGAACTGTGTTTTGGGGGATAAAGTTAATTTTCTAGGCAAATACTGACTTTGCAAGTAATTGCTGTTAAGCTAATCACTCTTTATAACATTCTGGAGTATATGCAAATAGCCATTAGAAAAACTGAAGCAGTAGACTTTGTACAAATTAATATTTGTATCATTCTGAAAACTTTTGGCCATGACTGTATACTGCTTGTTAATATGGATGTTTGACTTTTCCTAAATACACTGCTTCCTGAAAACTGCTTTGTTTGTCCACTATCTTACTTTATTCAAATCATTGTTGACACAGCCCTTGACTTATCTGCTCAAAAGTTAAGTGATGTATCTGCTGCTCTCAGGGGGGAGGGAGGAGGGGCTAAGTGCACGGGAGCGAGCCTGTGTTTCTAGCTATTCCTGTGTCTGCACCCAGTGTCAGACTGGGGTGTCTAGGGCCCACCAGTGGAATTTTTTCTAGGGGCCCACCATCAGGATCCCTGCAAAGCAGCAATACCAAGACAGGGCGGTTGAAGGTAATAACATATCAGGAGCCATGCTGCTCACCCGCCATACGATGTGCAACCCTGCACTACCTAAACTTATTGCCACATACTGTATGGAAAGTGAACAGCATGGCTCCTAGAAATGTTAGCATTACCTATAGCTGCGCTGTCCTGGAACAGCTGATCTGCAGAGGTCCAGGCTGTTGTGTCATCACAGATGTAATATTGATGGTCTATCCCAAGGACAGACCATCAATATTACAAAGATGGATAAACCCTTTAAAGATTTGTCCAGGAATTGGAGCGACCCATGTGCTGGGAGGGAGGTGTAAAATAAAAAATTAAAAGCGCCTTCACCTGTTCCTGTTGCTCCGTTGTCCGCTGCCAGTGTCCATTCAGTCTCGCGCCGGTGCCACCATGCTGGGAGTCCTGCACCTCATGGGACCACTGAAACCAATTAGGTCTCATTTCTGGAAATCCTGTATCTAACAGACACAGGCGGGGACAGCGGGGTGCTGGGGACAAAAGCTCAATGAAAAACACTGTGGAAAAAAATATATTGAGATTCACTGCAATTTTTTCCCACAATGTTTTTTTAGCTGCATCTCGCTGTTGTGCCTAATCCTTAAAGAAGACCTTTCACCATCTGGGGCACATGAGGTTTAATACAGTGTACTATTGGCTTTCACGTTCTGTGCCAGTACCGTAGATCTTCATGTCAGAAGGGCGTTATGACAGTCAGTCAGGAACGCCCTTCCTTACGGTAGCGTCTATAGCGCTGTACTGTGAGAGGGGTCGTTGCTTACCAGCCAGCAATGACGCTGAGCGCCTATAGCGCTCTCACAGTACAGCTCTATAGGCGCTGCTGTGAGGAAGGGCGTTCCGGACTGACTGTCAGAAACGCCTTTCTGACAGTGAAGAGCTACGGACTGATAGCTCCTCACCGGGGGCATAGAATGGGAAAGCTGAAAGTGCGCTGAAATCATCGCACTGTCAGCTCTCTAGCAGTGTATTAAACCGCATGTGTTCCAGGAGGTGAGAGCTCCTCTTTACCATCTCAACATACTGCAGACCACACTATAAGGATAAGGCCTAACACAGCGTCCCACAGAAAAAAACCGCTGCGGGAAAACCCCCGGCACCGACACATCAGTTTTTCCTGCAGCGCTTTTTGCAGAAACTCCACAGAGGTTTCCGTTTCCGCGCTCGTTTTGTACACGACACAGGACTGGGAGCAGAAAGCTTCATCCACTGTATAGTTGCCTGGCAGATTCACTGCAGCTCAGCTCCCACTGACTTCAATAAGTGGCGAGATGCAGAGAAGGTGCCGGCTGATATACAGTGGACAGAGCTTTCTGCTTCTGGCCCCGTATTGTGTACAGCAGTCATTTTCAACCAGTGTGCATGGTCGGGTGTGCCGCGGGTAAAGTTCCCCAAACGCGTGCCAAGATTGGCAGGGAGACCTATTTTGCTGGCACAGCAGCCAGTCCCCGTGTAAATGTAGATGGAGCGTCCCTTCACTGCTCTGCTAGAGCTGCGGTGTAGGACACGCCCCCTTCTCTCCCTGCCCACCAATCAGAGGTGAGCCTCTCACTGCACAGGATAAGGGCTCCCTGGACCTGCTGCTACACGTGAGGAGGAGCTCCTGCCGTCTGCAGCCCTGAATAGGAGAGGAAGCTGAACAAAGTGAAAGTAAAAGAAAACACCAGGTTAGTAACTATTCTTATTAATATCAGGCATTTGGGGTTATTACTTTAGTTTTAGTAACTTCATGTGCCTCACATTAATAGCAATTAACCCCATCATGTCCCTCATATTAACCCCTGTGTGGCTCTCATAAGAGTTAATAACATGTGTGACATATGGGGGTACTATATAATGAAGATATTTACTTAATTATTACCTCCATATGTCTCACATATCAGTGTCCCTTATGTAAAGCACACAGGGGGTTAATGTGAGGGAGATGATGGGGTTAACTGCTATTAATATGAGGCACATTGAGTTGTAACCAGCAATATACATGATCAGACTTTTTATACACAACTGTGGATTTGGATAAGAGTCCAGACCTATACATTTCTAAGGACCCATATATACAGCCATTCTTTTTGTGGCTGTGTATCTGGGCCAAATTGAAGAGCTGAAAATTATAGAGCAGGTCCTATATCTGTCCTATACCTACCCTATATCTGTCTTATACGTACCCTATATCTGTCCTATACGTACCCTATATCTGTCCTATATATACCCTATATCTGTCTGCATTTGTAGCCCTGTCAATTAATTTTTAATGTTTCTATCTGTGAAAACCACATGCGTGCCACTTGTATGCAGGAGGCGTAAGGCTGAGGCTCCACGTTGCATAAACGCCGAGTTTTTGTTGCAGATTTTGCTGCAGTTTATTTCAACCAAAGAATCAACCATTTAGAATCTATATTATGAACTATATGTATACTATGTACTGTTTTAGTGTCATTTTGTGCCATTTTGGTTGGTGGTGTGTCCCGGGATTTTTTAAGAGTAAAAAGTGTGCCGCGGCTCAAAAAAGGTAGAAAATCACTGGTGTCCAGGACTGGTGCCAGAAGTGGCTCCATACAGCTGATCGGTCTGAGGGCTTGGTGTCGGCCCCCTCCAGATCAGGCATTTATAGCCTATTCTGACGATAAACCATAGAAAATGATGCCTGGACAACCCCTTTAATTTTCCCCCAAAATGACCCACACTTTAAAGAGGTTGTCCAGCATAATTTATTTTTGATAATTAGTTCTGGGAGGTGAAAAACAAAGTACACATAAAAAAACCCCCAATCATCTGTTCCCAGTGCTCCGGTCCTGCAATTCTGCTGGTAGTTACATGCCAGACTGGACCGCACTGGGAGACACTGAGACAGGCAGACTGCCCCCTACACACTCCGATCGGCAGTGTGCTTAAAAAAATAGAAAGTGTTTTTAAGGGCTCGTTCACATCTGCGCCCGGGGTCTCCGCCCTGCAGGCATTTTTCAAACCCATTCAAATGAAGTGTGTGTCCGTAAGCTCCTGTGAGCGTTTTGTGCTCACCACGGCGAAACGTTTTTTTTTTTTTAACCAGACACAGAGTCGGACATGTAGGACTTTGTGTCTGGTTTTAAAAAAAAAACGGTTTTGCCGCAGAGAGCATAAAACACTCACCGGCGCTCATGGCCAGACTCAAACCGATAGGTTTCCGTCTTCTACATGCAGAAGATGGAAACCTCAGAATGGAGACCAGACGCTGGTGTGAACCTAGCGTTAACTGTGTTTTGCTCAGTAGGGCCTAATCCTTAGTGGCCCCTGCACACAGTATTATACCCCACAGTGGCCCCTGCACACAGTATTATACCCCACAGTGGCCCCTGCACACAGTAGTATTCCCCATAGTGGCCCCTGCACACAGTATTATGTCCCATAGTGGCCCCTGCACACAGTATTATACCCCACAGTGGCCCCTGCACACAGTAGTATTCCCCATAGTGGCCCCTGCACACAGTATTATGTCCCATAGTGGCTCCTGCACACAGTATTATGCCCCACAGTGGCCCCTGCACACAGTATTATACCCCACAGTGGCCCCTGCACACAGTATTATGCCCCATAGTGACCCCTGCACACAGTATTATACCCCACAGTGGCCCCTGCACACAGTATTATGTCCCATAGTGACCCCTGCACACAGTATTATACCCCACAGTGGCCCCTGCACACAGTATTATGTCCCATAGTGACCCCTGCACACAGTATTATACCCCACAGTGGCCCCTGCACACAGTATTATGCCCCATAGTGACCCCTGCACACAGTATTATACCCCACAGTGGCCCCTGCACACAGTAGTATTCCCCATAGTGGCCCCTGCACACAGTAGTATTCCCCATAGTGGCCCCTGCACACAGTATTATACCCCACAGTGGCCCCTGCACACAGTATTATGTCCCATAGTGGCCCCTGCATACTGTATTATTCCCCACAGTGGACTTCCCGAAAAGGGAAGATGTGAACCAGGCCTAATACATCTAACATACATTTACACACATACATTCATATACATACACACACACCTATCTACAAATATACAGGACTCCCACAGTATATCAGACACTTTACACAAATATACACACATTAAATATACATATTTTACCCAAAAAATGTACTTACATTTGGCTGTGTCCTGTCTGTCCTGTCTGGCTGTGGTGAAAGCTCTGTTTACAGCAGCCGGCCGACGTCCCCCTGCACACTCCGAGGGGTGTGGGGGAGGGGCAGCACAGCTCCTGCTAGTGACTGCAGTGTGCAGTGCAGTGCAGAGACACACACTCCCAGCGATTAGTACAGGGGCCCATTTTGGCACGGTCAGGATCCCGATCGGGCCCCTGACAAGTGCATTTAGATAAAATTAATAGTCAGGCTCGGGGGCCCACCGGGGAATCCCCCGGTGCTCCGGCGGGCCAGTCCGACCCTGTCTGCACCACGTGACCTAGCTTCCTGCACTCAGGGGAAAGGAGCTGCTTTCATTTCTGAACTCGTCTTCTGTTCTCCCAGTTATCAGGCTAGCTAATTTAATTGTGTTCATTATGGCAGAGACAGGCAGTCTCTGCATGTAACACAGAATGGAGTTGCTCTTGCCTGTACTTCATAGTCCAATATTGTGCATATAGTGTTGTTAGAGGACCTTTGATGACATCACAACATCACAGGCCCTTCAGCCGCCCCATCACGTTATGCGGTGGGTGGAGCTAGACGCTAATTTTGGGGCGGAGCTAAAGGACAGGTTGCATGTGAAACCCCGCTCACCAAATGACGCAAGAAACCTGGACCAAAAAAAAAAGATTTTTCAGCAGTGAAGACTGGTGAGTATGTGACGTGAGAATACCCCTTTAATCTTTCTACTTTTGGAAGGAGCCATCTCCGCGTTCTTCACCCAGCTGCGGGAGTGGCAGGACCCAGTGGCTTCAGAGGCATACAGAGGATGACTGGTGCCATCTTCCTCCTCCTCTGTGCGCCTGGATGAGCAGTGCAGCAGCGTCTCGGCCTCCCTGCCAGACCTGAGACAGGGAAATGGGCCATCTTCAGGAGCTCCTTCTAGGGAGGTAACTTATTCCCAGACCCCCTCTAGGTGGTCCAATGACACGACCCATCAGAGATCAGCGGCATTGGAAACACCGCTTCTCTACTCTTCAACATCTCAGGCTGCTGACCCGCAAAACACCCAGCAGTTGCTCCAGAGGAACCCTCCCCTGCTTAGACAGGGTGATTGGCACTTGTCTGGCCATGCCTCCAGCAAGGATTGGGGTGTAAGATCCCCCTCTAAAAGGACTGTTTGATTCTCCAGACTCGGCCCAGCAGCGCCCTCTGCCTAGTTCTGAGGTCTCCTCAGATGAGTAACTAATGCCACCTGTCACCTGCAGAAAAGTCCAGAAGCCCAATGCCCCCCCCTGCGGGCCTTTGCCCAGAGGCACCCCCTTTTGTCTTTCTGCTCTCGCCACTGGAGGAAGCTGCTCTCGCCCTGCAGAAGCATTCTGAACTACAGACTCTACTAACCCTGAGCAGAAGGGATATGGCCAGTTGCTATTGATGTAAAGCATGCACGGCGTCTGGACTTGCGAATAGTGAAGTCTGATATAGCTGACCTACAGCATTGAGTGACAGCTCTGGAACGGTCCCAGACCTCAAGTACCATTTCTCTTGATACTCTGCAACAGAAGTCCACGGCTCACGCCGCTCAAGTATGTAACCTCAATTATATACTTATACGTGGCCTCCCAGAGTCTGTATCTATGGCAGACCTGGTTGCGGTTTTTTGTGGCATCTTCAATAAAGTACTGGACCACCTGCCTCACTCCCACATTGAGATGGACCGTGTGCACCGTGCACTCAGACCTTGTAGCCCGGACCCGTCCAAGCCTTGTAATATCATCCACAGGATCCATTATAATGCTATTAAGGAGGAGATCATGCTTAAGGTAAGAGACAGTAAATCTGTGGACTTTGAGGGCTCTTCATTATTCATCTTCCTGCATCTCTCCAGGTACACTCTCCGCCAGCGGGTAGCCCTGAAGCCTCTTCTGTCCCTCCTCCGAGACCGTGAGATCCTCTACCGCTACGGCTTCCCGTTTTCACTCCAAGTCCACCCGCGAGATCGGGTGCTTTCCCTGACGCATCCGGATGCCCTTCCACCTGCCGTAGGACTCTGCTGACAATCGTGTTCCCAGCCCTTCACGCTTGCAAAAGTTGCAGAGCAGGCTTAGGCCTGCTCCAGATTGGGACCCTCCTGCTTGATATATCTCCTGCCTGTTGATTGCCTTCAGCTGGACTTTGTGAGTCTGTTTCATGCTGTGTCTTTTCTCGATATCAAGAGGTGTGATGGGTACTCGGGTAAATTGATTGTGGGATAGGGTCCCAATCCGTATGTACTTCAATAAAAGATCCCACTTGAAGTGTACGATTTGCTTTATAGTTGTGTTTATTCACAAAGAGATATCCAATGCTTTGTGAAAATAAACGTTTTCGGCCAACCGGCCTTCATCAGACTCTACCAAATCCATATAAAAAAACCAAAGTCAAAATTATGAATGAGTGAGTATCACACCATAACGTGTATATACAAGTATGACAAGTGAACCAAAATTCCAGTTATGTACAGTATAATCATCACGTATATGTTATCACGAAAATCTGATTTTTGACTCATGACAATACAAGGGTAAAACATTCCTGGAACATACACGTTAATCGTAAATAGGATACAAAGATAATAATTTGACGACTCATCGTGTAGGTTCTTGGTCTCAGATTATTGTTCTTAAGGTATCAGAGTGTATTCAAAGATAGTTCAACCGTCACGATAATATTGTAATTGTGGTATACTATTCCTCTAAGCACCCCTATAAGATGTAATTGAAAGTAGGGAAATAAAGGTTCATGCATAGTAAGACATACCGTTTCTTATTTCGTGATAGATATAGAACGAGACAGATGTCCAAAAATAGAAGGCAATAAGTCCCGCAGGACATAATAAATGCAGTATGTTACATGTAGTCCATATAGGGAAAATGTGAAATGCAAGGTAGCAAGAAGCTCACCTTCTATGTAGAATACAATCAGTTATTGAGTTGCTGATATAGCTGACATCAATAAATAGTTGATGCTATGAGGAGGAATGAGGAGTGGCCAATAGAGTTAGTGCCCATTCCTTATAAATGTAGGGGATTATTCCCTGTAAAATGAATAGTAGCATTACCTGTAAACTAATGTTCTCCTACCCGTACGTGATCGAGCATAGGTGGTGCAGGTGCGCCCTGATCAGGTATCAAGTTGCTGATGTAAGCGACATCAATAAAATGCTGATGCTATAAGGGGGGAAATGAGGGAACGATAGTAGTGTTAGTGCCTGTTAGGATCACATCCTCCATCTTGTATTTTGTCAGCCATCTTGTAATCTTTTTCTTCTATAAGCTTTATAAGGATGTCTGTTTAGAGTCTAAGAGACCCCTTTAGGGGCTAAGGCGTGTGGAATGTTGATGGTTGGGTTATAACTCCTTATCTGTTTGCGGTAAGGATCTCATCTTTGAGAAACAGGTTCTAAAACCTGTTGATCATTAGGCCAAAACCAGTGTGGTCAGACAGCAGGTGATCATTATCTCTCTTGCTGTGATATACATCTAGAATTAGTGTAAGATGTTGGTTTACACATAAATATTGTAGATTCTTCTTTAAGTCATGAGAAAGGTCATCCCAGGTTGGAGTGTAATAATGAGATGCAGATTACAGTAGACCATATCCAATAGTCATGTGCCAGAGCTTATGTTATAACCAATCATGTCAAGTCCAACCTGCTTTTGTCTGTATAAATACTGCCTCTCTGTAACAATAAATCAGATTCCATTTTGATACACCACCATCTGTGTCTGTGCGATTCTCCAGGTCAAAGATGGCTGTAGCCGATTTTGGCCTGTTCTTCAATTTGAAACTACAACAACATAAGCTCTGAGGGTCTATGCCCCCAACATGCCTATTCCCTGTAAATAGAGAGGGTTGTGCCCTCTAAGATGAATACTAATATTACCTATGAATTTTTGTCCTCCTGTTTCTAGCTGATGAAGCATTGTTGGTGCAGGCGTGCCCTGAATGAAGCTTCTGTGGAATAGGAGATGGCCATTAAGAATCTATTGCTAGACCCCGCTGGCTAGCTTGTACAGGGGTACGGGGGTGTTACCCGGTTCAGCGTGTGACTGTGCGTCCTCTCACATTGGTGGTGTGGCAGGGACCGAAACGGCAGCTCGCGCCGTATTTGGCGCCGAGCCGCCCGGGTAATGACGTCATGACGCATTGATGTCACGCGTCATGACGCGTATACGTCGGTAAAGGCCCCTCCACTGGTCTTTGCTTACACGGAAGTATAGGGCTCACGTTGTCTGATGTTGTCACGTGACCCTTGTTGCTCAGGAAACGCGACGTTTACTGAAATAAATGTAATCTAAAGGGCACTCCTTGTCGGCACCGTGTATAGCGATGCTGGGGCTGTAAATAAGTGCAAATACTATTGTCTGCGTAATGGGTCTGGAGCGCTGAAGAAATGAACAGGGTCGGATTATTAGTAGGTAGTTAATGGGTGTAGTGGCAGACCAGGACAGGGGATGAGATCACATGTTGTAGGCGAATGGGGGAATAATAGAAGCCAACAAGCAGATGCAGGGTATCTCAGCATTCCCAAAGATGGGTGGGATGCCTTGTTTATTTATACTCTTTTGACAGGGTGTAACAAGATGTAACCACAAATACAACATCAATGTTCAAATGCTTTAGATGAGTTATGCAATTTTGTGTTCTTCACAGCTTATCCAATAGCAACGATTACTTAGCAATTGTTAGCACGCAAATGGCTTATCTTATCTGAACATAATGCCAGCTAGTTCAGCAAACAACAAAAGGCCCTTATGCATAGCAGAAATGAGAAACATATAGTCTTATTAATCCAGGGTCTTGTAAAGAGTCTCCTAAAGTATGGAGAAACTGGGGGCTCCTTCATCAATGGGGTAAGTGAACCTGGTAAGAGTGGGGGGGGAGAAAAAAGGCTATATGTAAAATGGTAAGAAAATAAAAGAGATTTAAAGGGACAGGAGAAAGGAAATAAGAATAATGAATCCCAGTATTACCAAGGAAGGTAATACCTATTTCTCATAGACCAAGGATACCTGTCTCACGATGTCACAAACTCTGATCCTGCAGTTGTCTAGCGGCGATTCTGAAATAAAGGAAGATGTGTTATTATAATTGTTTTATTATTAAAGTCCAGCGTCATAGAAAAGCTGATGTATCATATTCCCTATCACCTATTGGTGTCTTTTATCTAGGTTTTGTTTTTTTGTTTCTCTTCTTTTTCAGGTTATAATTTCAGTCACGCACCTGACATTGCGATTGTCTTTAGCATTCTCTTTTGGAGCTGGAGTTTCTGTAATCTACTTTTTTGTTTTCGGACTTCCTCGTTGTCCTTGCCCTCTGAATTGCAGTTTGCTTTCTTTGTCACTTTGAGACTTGCGGTCCCACCCTTTAGCTCCCCTTCAGGAGCACCTCCTTGGCCTCTCCCTTTGTTGTTGTTTTTCCATGTTCTGTATTGTAGGTCCTGGACCTTTTGGTGTGTCTCCTCTTCCTCCCTCTCTCAGTCCCATATTTCTGCGTGGTGCTCTTGTTTCCTCTTGTTTTTCTCCTTCACCCCCTCCCTTTATGATGTTCTCTCTCGGGAACCTCTGCTTCCCCCCCCCTCTACCCTCCACGTAGGATATCTCCATATCCTCTTTTAACGATAAAGGCCTGAGCGTTCCTGAGAAGCCTCCCCAAGTTTGTATAGGACGCCCACAAACGTAGAGTACAAATACCGTGTCTACAGGAGCCTCACTTCTTGTCTTAATGGGTTTCCCTAATCAAGAACCGTTACTTCCTGCAATGGTTCTATAGTAGTAACTCATGGCAAGACTAGAGAGGTTGCTATCTTTTTTTATAAGAACCTCCCGGTTAAGATCACGGACTCCCTGACTGACATGGATACCTGACCTGACCTGTGAAATCTCTGGCTACGTCTACACGTCCCGTTCCTCTCATCTACATTGACTACACTCTGATCTTTTGCTAAGGGCCACCTTATTGTATGTGTGGAGTTTATTTGAACTCTTGAGTCCCCTACTTGACACCTCAGCAGGTAGATCCCAGGTTTCCTATCGTGCTCTCAATCAAACTCCCGAATGCCATGTGTGATGCCTGGTGGATGCTCCACCCAACGGATAAGGACTGTTCCTTCTTCTCACACCCACACAACTCCTACAGGAGAATGGAATATATTTTTCTCTCTCATTCTCTCCTTTTGCTTGCGATCAGATTGCCTTAGCTTTTCTCTCTGATCATACCCTTGTTTTTTGTGCTTTTCATCCTCTGTCTCGTTGGCCTTGTTCCAATACTTTGAGACCAAATGAGTTGCTCTTGCTTGATGCTCAATGCCTCGCGAATTCGAAGCTCAGCACCTCTCACTTTATTCCGGACCACTCTTGGTCCAATGGGAAGCCCTGAAACGTGTGCTTTGTGGGGTGCTGATGAAGCATGGTGCGTACCTTAACAGGGAGGCTGGTCAAAAGCTCCTCCAACAGTGTCCCACGCATCAGGAGATCCAATGTTTCCTTGAGCATAGGCAACAGCATCTCTGGCAACTTGGCTCCTTCTAAGAGCGGGGCAACAAGGAGGGTTGCCTTTTGCTCGGGTGGTGTGGGAGCGTCGAGCGGCCTTGCACGTTATGGCCGTAAAGGGACCCTCCAGCTCCATATCTCATGTCACAAATGATATTGTATCCGCCTTTTTAGATTATTATAGTGTGTTCTATCAGCTGCCCCCACCATGTTCTGTGCACCTAGTCCCTACCCCTATCCTCTCTTGATCTCAATATGTAGCCGCCACGGCCCTTCCGGAGGCCCCATTCTCTGCTGAGGAATTAGAATCTGGTATCTCCTTGTGCTTGAATGGCAAAAGCCTGGGTCCAGACGGTTTCCTTAATTTTTTTTTTTTTTTTTTAAAGGCCTCGAAAGCTGAGTTAGCCCCGCCATTGTTGAAGCTTTTGACTCCACCTCCCCCGACAAGCTCATGTCACAGTTATTCCTAAGGAGGGTAAAGATCTCCTGCTCTGTCCTAGTTACAGACAGGTTTCCCTGCTTAACGTGGATGCCAAGCTGTATGCTAAATTGATTGTGGCTCGCCTGATGTACATGGGAGACCTTGTGCACCCAGATCGGGTGGGATTCATCCCGTCGTAGGGAGGCTCGAGACAATACTCTGAAGGCCTTCTCTGCAATCCATCATGCACAGCGCTCATAGACTCCTATGATGCTTCTCTCTTTGGACGAGGAGAAGGCTTTTGATAGTCGATTGGGGTATAGCGGAGGCGACTCTGATCCCGATAGGCCTTGGCCCAGCCATGCTGGCGTGCATTAGTTTGCTTTACAACTCTCCTATGGCTTGGGTTTGGGTGAAGGGTTTGCTCTCTGCACCCTTTGTCATCCACAAATGCAGGGATGCACCCACTCCCCCGCTGCCGTATGCTCTTGTCATGGAGTATTTGTTAGCGGTCATTGGGAATAACGCTGACATCAAAGGTCTGCAGACCTTTTCCTGCTTTTCCAGTAATTCTAAGTTCCACCTAACTAAAAGCCCCCGCCCTTAATGTTTCCCTGGCGGTGAGGGCTCTTGGTGCCCTAGTTCTTAAGGTTCTTTAAGTCTATTAAGTACTTGGGGGTATACCTTCCTACTGATGTTGTGGATACTTACTTGTTAAATTTCTGTTTAATCTTCTGTACCTTGCAGGTGGATCTCTCGCGATGGGATACCAAGGGTCTTTATTGTTTGGGCTGCATTAATGTATTGAAAATGAAGGTCGGGGTGGGGGGGGGGGGGCATAGCTTGGCACGCACGCGAGCGACTGCTTTTCTTAAGAGCTCCACTCCGTGTTCCGACATCGGGACTTATCGAGGCGGCGAAATGGGCAAATCCTGCACCAAAAAGCTACAGGGGGATCCCTCAACCCCCCTTCCACACAATGGGACTATACCTTCACCCTGGCTTTGGGGTGTACAGAGCCGGTGGTAGGTGCAGCCTGCACCACGCTTCCTCCACCATCTTCAGGTGCAGCACGTGGGCGCCTTAGAGAGCATCGCAGTTTTATTTGCTCCTCTATGCTGGACCTCTCCTGCCGAGATGTGGCCGCTCTGGGGCTCTCCACGCTGGCATCCTGTGCCTCCCAGGTACTGTCTGGTCCCCACCACCTGAGGGCCCATTGCCAATTTCCCCGCAATTTCCACAGCCTCAGGGGCAGCCTCTACAGGCCTCACCTCCAGACACTGGTGCAGCGGCCTCTGTGGCACTGCTGCTCTCTGGCCCATCCTCCTCTCCATTTGATCCCAGGGCCACTCCTAGGGACCTGCTGCCGACCTCTCCATCTCCCCTCCTGTCCCTCTGGCCCTTGGGGACCCTGACTAGGGCAGCCGATTGGGGTGCCAGTCCCCCTCATAAAAGACCCCTGCTCCGGTCTCCTGGCACCCATCAAGCACTCCCTGAGCCTGTGGAGGATTCCTCCTCTGATGATGAGCCACCGGCTCCAGTGACTCGTCGAAAGGCCTCTAATCCCGGCCCGGTCCATACAGCTCTCTGGGCAGAAGCACCTGCATTTGTTTCCAGTCTTCCTCCACCTGAAGAGGCATCTCGTACTCTGCAGAACTTTCCAGAACTACAAGCCCTACTGGCCTTAAATAGGAGATATATGGATAGCGTTGCTACTGATCTTAAATGTGGCTGGCGTTAGGACCTCCAAGTAGCGAAAGTGGACATTTCTGACCTGCAACAGAGGGTGTTGGCTTTGGAGGACTTTCAGTCATCTGCTACTGCCTCCTCGGATGCTATTCCCCTCCAGGTGTCTACGCACACTGTGCAACGTTTCAATCTCGTTTCTCATATGGATGATATTGAGAACGGTAACTGTGGCAACAACATACGCATCCGGGTCCTTCCGGAATTGGTCCCGACTGAGGATTTGGTCCCGGTCCTTATTGGCATCTTCAATTCCCTATTGGGACGACCCCCCGATTCTCATATTGAGATGGACCGTGCTCACCACGCTTTCTGCCCTTGGAGTGCGGACCCTAGTAAACCGAGACATGTAATCTGCCGTATTCATTTTTTTGGCCATAAAGGAAGCTATTCTGCACAAAATCAGGGATACCGGCTCAGTTGACTTCGAAGGCAGCCCCTTATCTGTGTTCCCGGACCCTTCCCAGATATAGTCTTTGACAGCGAGCTGCTCAGAAGCCTCTCCTCTCCCTTCTCCAGGATGGTAAAATCCCCTATCGCTGTGGCTTCCCGTTCTCCCTCTATGTTTGACGCTGCGATTGTATTCTGTTTCTTGGTCATCTGGAGGACGTGCCAAACTTCCTTTGTGCCTCGGGCCTTCCTTGACTGCAGCTTTCCGAGCGGTCCGCCTCGTTAGCTGATCCTAACCGTTCTGGCCCTATGCGTCTGAGTTGGGACGTTTCAGATGTTCCCGAGGATCCCGGTCCGCCACACACTCAAAGGCCGCGACGACAATGCCGTTCCCCTCCGACTGGGGGGGGGGTCTCAGAAGTGACTGGTGCGATTCTTCACGCCCCACCACTGTGGGGTGTCTGTGAGTTTGTACCATTCCTCGGTCGACGAATGCTTGTCCCAAATCTGTTTTTACATTGTGCCGTTTGCCCTTGTTTCTTTAGATATTACTGTTTTGTTGCCGTTCTCTTTTGGCCTCCTATATTTGTTTTTCTGTTTTCACGTCCCTGTGTCCGAGCTGGGGTGTCTCTACTCTTCCTCTGACCCTTGTTCCATTTTCTCTGGTGTTGTTTTTTAGATAATTCTGTTGCTAGTCATGTAACTTGGCTTCCTTGACCCCACATAGTTGGGTCCCTGCAGAGCGGGGCCGTTTGTGGACTCGCGCTCCTCACCTTCTAGTTTTTCTGCCGAGGGTACCTCCTTAACCCTCGTCTTGCGTTCTTGATCGCTTTTGTCTTGTTGTGTTTAATTTTTTGTGTGCGTTTTGTATAGTTCTAGTCTTCTCCCTCCCTTCTTGTCCCTCCCTTTGCTCCCCTACCCTGTCCCATCCTTTCCCGGTTGGTGATGTCTGATCTCTCGGTCTCCTCATTTAATGTCAAGGGGCTTAATGTCCCCGAAAAACGCTCCCGAATTCTGTCTGACGCTCGTAAACGTAAGGTTCAGATCCTTTGCCTGGAGGAGACGCAATTCCTGGCTGCTCAGACTGCAGCTATTAAGAATAGGTTTTTTCCAGAGCGGTCCCACAGTAGTAGCGCTTCTGGTAAGGTCAAAGGCGTAGCCACCTTCTTTCATAAGAACCTTCCAGTGACGATTTTGGATACTTGGTCAGGCGGCGCGGCTACATATCTATTTCTGCTCTCTGAAATCTCTGGAGCGACATACACGGTAGCTAATATTTATGCCCCCTATACAGGTTAGGTCCCCTTTCTCCTTGCTACTCCGTCCGCGCTCCAGTCTTTTGCCCGAGGCCACTTGAATTGTTTGCATGGATTTTATTTTCTGTCTGAATACTTTACTTGACACCTTGACAGGTCGGTCCCATGTTTCTTATGGTGCCTTGAATAGGGTTAGGCAGCTGAACTGAGCTGAACTCCATGCTCCTTTGTGATGTATGGCGAATCCTCCATCCCTCCATCGACCGGGGCTACTCCTTCTTCTCTCACCCCCATAGTACGTATAGTAGATTGGATTATGTTCTTTTTTCTCACAGTCTCCTCTCCTGTGTTTCTCTGGTTAAAATTGCCTTTCTCTCCCATCACTCCCCAGTTCCGTGCGTGTTCCGGCCGCCTGTAGTCAGCCTGTGGTCCAACACTTGGAGATTGAATGAGTTGCTCCTTTTAGACCCCTTATGTTTAGAGTATTTAAAACTTTGTACTTTCCACTTTCTTCAGGATCATTCGTGTGATACTACCTCTTCGCTGATACAGTGGGAAGGCTTGAAGTGTGTCCTCCGCGGAGTCTTGATGAAGCACGGTGCTCATCTGAAGAGAGAGGCAGCTCTGATCTCTTGTGACTGATCTGGCGACCCTTAAGGCGCAACATAAATGACCGCTTCAACAGGCCATTCTGGCTTCTTTGACTGCTACGCGTCAGGAGATCAGATCTCTCTTTGTGCGGAAGCAATAGAGGCTTCAACAGCTTGGGCAGTGTTCATTTTACGAATGGGGTAATAAGGCGGGTCGTCTGCTGGAACGGGCGGTTCGGCAACGCCACGCGGCTCCACGTGCGATGGGTGTCGTACAGCCTTCTGGCACTATCATCCATGTCATGACTGAGATTGCGTCTACCTTCTGTGACTTTGATGGTTCTCTTTATCATTTCCCCCACACACACACACACACACACACACACTCGGTACACCCTGGTCCCAATCCTCCTCCTTGGCTCTCCCAGTATATTGCTAATACCGCTTTCCCTTCTGTTGGCTCAGAAGATGTAGCAGTGCTGGAAGTTCTGTTCTTAGAGCTCTGTATTGCTGCTCTTCCTGGAGGGAAAAGTCCTGGGCCTGATGGTTTCAGGGTGTGATTTTTCAAGGTGTTGAAAATGGAGCTTTTGGCACCACTTTTGTGGGCTTTGAACTCAATTTCTCCCACTTCTTTCCCCTTGGCCTTTCTTCAAGGTCACGTCGCTGTCATCCCTAAGGAGGGTAAGGATCGCCTCCTCTGTGCCAACTGTAGGGCAATGTCACGTCTAAATCTTGAGGCTAAACTATATGTGAAATTGATTGGCAACTGGGTGAGCCCGGATATGGGAGATCTAATACTTCCTCACCAGGTGGGTTTTATCCCCCGTAGGGAGGCCCGAGACAACAACCTGCAAGTCTTCTCGGCGATACGCCGTGCGCAATCCACTAAGACCCCTATGATGTTGTTGTCTTTGGACGCGGAGAAGGCTTTTGACAGGGTGGCCTTGAAATGTCTGGAGGCTACGCTAACCCTAATTGGCGTTGGCCCTGTTCTGCTTACTTGTATTCTGGTTCTCTCCAACTCTCCCTTGGCACGGGTTGAGATTACCGGTATGCTCTCCCCTCCCTTTTTGGTCGGCAATGAGACTCGATAAGGCTGCCCGCTATGTCCACCTCTTATATACGTGTTGGTCACGGAGCATCTACTAGTGACCTTTCGACATAATCTCGACATACAGGGTTTGCGTATCGCTAATATTCCTTTTAAAGTTTCTGTGTTTGTGGATGATGTTCTTCTCTTTGTCACTAACCCTCTTATTTTGCTGTCATCTGTTCTCAAAGAGATCGGTATGTATAGCATCTTCAGTAACTACAAATTAAATGTGGCAAAAAGTCCGGCCCTTAAAGTTTCTCTATGCTCGTTGACTCTCTGCGCTCTACGAGATTCTTTTCCTTTGTCTCGGTGTTTGAATTCTATTAGGTATCTGAGAGTGCAGCTCTGTGGAAATCTTGCGAATACATATGGCCTTTAACTTGTGTGCATTGCGGATGGAACTTGAGTGGTGGGATACCAAGGGTCTTTCCTGGTTTGGTTGTCTCAAACTTCTGAAAATCAATGTCCTCCCCATACTGTTATACCTTTTTCTGCCGGTCCCTATAATAATGGCTTTGTGTTATTTTGTGACGATCAATAAGGCCTTTGGTAAATTCATCTGGTCCTCGAGACTTCTGCGTATAGCGTGTACTGTTCTGATTATGTGTAAGCGTAGTGGGGGCCTGGCAGTTCTGGCTGGCTCTAGCTATTTTTTTGCGGTTGTAGCTGCACGTATCTTGGATTGGCACCACTTGGTGCGTTTGAAACTCTGGGTTGTCTTGGAGGAGTCTCTGAGCCCTATTCCTCTCGTGACCCTGGCCTAGCTTCATGAGAATGTTTGGAGCGATGCTAAAGATCATCTGCTCCCCTATGTGGGGCGTAAGACTATGGGAATCTGTTGTAGGTATAGCGCCTTACGCTTGCTCTTCACTAATGATGGCTCAATGACTCCTATCATGGGCAATCGGGAGTTTCATCCGGCGTTGAGATTCTGTTTCTTACTCGGTTGGGTAGACTCTCCTGTTCTTCGCTTTCGGCAGGTTACCTTCAGCCTCCTTGCTCCTCTCTTGCTCTGATCTCCTGGCTCATCTGTTCTGTCTGGATACGGTTGCTTCCTTTTGGCAGTCTGTTTAATCATTGCCCTTTTATCTCTCTTTGAGATCTTCATGGGACCTTCATAGGGCCCTGTGGCCTTTTGAGTGTGTTTGTGTTTCCCCCTCACACCCTTCTCATGCTATTTGGTTCCTCTATGGTTTTTTTGTTTGGGGGATTTGCCACCGTCTTTTACTGATAGTTGGGCTGGGGAATTGGGACTCTCCCTCCATTCGGAGGTGCGATCTCAGGTCTTTGAGTGTGTCGTAAATTTTCCATATTGTGTTGGGTGCGGGAGACCAACTCTAAGATTCTCTGTAGATGGTATAGAATTTATGTCCCGCTCCATAGTATCTACCCCTCAGTCTGTGATAGATGCTGGTGATTTCTCATGGAGTGTGGCTCAATGACCTACATTACGGTGGGGCCGTCCTCTTTCGTGCCCTTTTTGGACTGGAGTTTGGAGCGTTATCCTGCAGGTCATGGGAATTGATCTGGTGGATGACCCGGTTCCACTATTTCTTTCCATTATTTCCCTGACAGTTCCGTAAACTTAGCCGCAAGCTCCTGGGATTTTTGTTAGCGGTGGCTTGCTCTGTCATTCCTAGACTGTGGAAGACTGTGACCCCCTGCCTCTCTGGTTGCTTGGTTAAACGAAGCGTTGTCTATCTGTACGACGGAGACTTTAGTTGCTGAGCTTCACCGGGATGATTCCAGACATCAGCAGACTTTGCTCCTTTGGAAACATGAGTATTATTTTGTCGACTTCTGTTCCCTCTTTTCTTTTGTTTCCTCTGTCTGATGTCCCTGTGTTTGTCTTGCTTGTTTCCTTTCTCTCTGATCTCTTAATCACAGTTTTCACCTGTTGTGTCTTGATTAGTGTTTTGATAGCGTTTTGGCCTATTGTGTATTGGTTCTGCCGTGTCCGAATCTTTGGTTACCTGTGTATTATTTGCCTATATCTATTGGTTCTGCAGTGTCAGGGCTGCACCGTTCCTTCCCTTTTCTCCCTCTATCCTCCTCTCCCCTCGCCCGCTCCTTCGGATGCCTTTTGGACTTTGCCTATTTAGACTGGCTTAGAGACTCATTCCATTTGTGCTTCTTCTCTCCTCCTCTGTTCACCACGTCTCACCATCTCCTTTCCCCCCACTCCCACCCCTTTATTTTTGTCTTTCTTTGTGTGTGTTTGCCAAAATCGTGTGACAAATTTCATTAGACCTTCATGTTCAAATAAAAGAAAATGAAGGTCCTAGCCCGATTGTCGTATCTTTTCCAGACTGTACCTGTAATTTTGTCGTCAAGGTGTTTTTATTTAGCAGTGGGGGTGGGTCAGGTTTTTAACAAGTTTATCTGGGTTGCTAAACTCATGGATTGCCAGGTCCATCCTAGTCCGACCCAAATGGAGGGGTGGGTTTGTTGTTCCAGATTATGCTAAATATTTCTTGGTTGCAGTTGGCATGTGCATTCTTGACTGGCACCACTCTGGTTGCTCAAAACTCTGGGTCGCTGTGCCCTTTATCTCTCATTGCTCTACTTTGGCTTCGTAAGAGCCATCGGTGTGACAGTAAAACTCTCCCGCTTCTCTTTGTTGTTTGGCAGATGCGGTAGTGGGTGTTCCCCCTTTATGGTGCAATGTGGTGGTTCTTCCTGAGTGTTGGTCCTTTGATGTTGAGCGTTCTAGACTTGTTTCGGGTGCTTTTTGTTCTTTTGTCACTCGGTGGGGGATCTGGTTTTGTGGTTTAGGCAGGTCACCTTGGCTTTGTCTCTTCTACTCTGTGCTGATATATTAGGCCAGACTTTGTGTTGTGGCTTGGCTTACCTACACTGGCAATATATGGAACTGTGTCATTTTTACTCTTCTCTGAGAGTTACTGCAACCTTCATAGGTTTCTGTTCTCTTTTGAACACCCTTGTTTTTCTTCTCTACCTTTTACTCACATTGTCTCTGTTTTGTAGGGTCTGTTGGTGGAGGCTCACGGTGTGTTGACAGAGTGCTAGGAGAGAGAGAGTTAGGGGTTTTATTTATTTAAATGAGATGAAGTATCAAATATTCTTTAGGTGGTTGAGATTTGTAGTTGTCCACCATGAAATTAACTTTTCTACTTTGGATAGGTGTTGGAGGTTTCACACTGAATGTGGTATGATGGCTGACATCTGGTGGGGATGCTTCTTTGTTTGGATTTTTTTGCTGCTCTGGAGTTTGTTGTATTCTCCAGGTTCTGAGGGTTGATCTGCTGGATTATCTCGTCCTGCTGCTTCTCTACATCTTGTCTTGTGAATTCTGGAAATCCACCTGTAGGCTGATGGGGTTTCTGGTTGTTGTAGCAGGGTTGGAGATCTTTAGACTATGGAAGTCTCTGATGTGATTTGCACTCCTGTTTTTGCTAAAAGAGATCTTTAGCCTACATTGTATGGAGAGTTTGGTGGCTGTATTTCACCAGGATGAGAGAGTGCCTCATGAGATGTGGCTGTTGTGGAACCATTTCTACTACTTTGGATATTCTTTCCCTCTGTGTCTCCCTGTTTTGTGTTTTTTTTTCCATTTGGAACCTTCTCTTCCACTGACTTGTATGTTTTTTGACTTCTTTGATGGCTATTTGTGATATTTATGATGGTATTTTGACTTTACTGTGTATTATGTTGTTTTTGTATCTGTACTTTCCTGACCCTCTGTTTGTTCATGCTAGTTTCTTTCCTTCTCTTAGTTGTTGCCTTCTCATATGTGTATTAATGCCAAAATGTTGAGTAAATCTTTTAATGTTGAAGAGTATTTATAGGTCTTGAAGTTTGTAATATTGTTCTATCTTACAACCACATACATATATGTATTTTTTTGTATCTTTGGAGAATAAGCAACACAAAGGTTTAGCTAGTTGTGAAGTGTCAAAGTATTGAGCCTCCCCTATATTGGCACTTCATCTTTCTCAGCAATTCTACCTGCAAGTGTTTAGGGTTATGTTTGTATCAGCTCTGTGCATCTATAGTTGGAGAGTTTAGCTTGTTTTTCTTGACAAGCTAGCAGAAGCTTAGCTGGATTGGATGGAGAGGTTTGTGACCAGCAGTTTTCCTGTCTTGACACAGATGCTCAGTGGGATTTAGGGTTATTGAATTGCTGGAAGGTGAGTCTTCTTTTCAGTGTCAAGTCTTTGGTAGTCTTCAGTTGGTTTTCTTTCTGGATTGTCTTGAATTTTGATTGATTCAGTCATCTTTCTATTGACTTTGAGCAGCTTCTGTGCTGAAGAAAATACTCCTCCCCTCCCTTCCCCTCCCCTCCCAGTATAATGTTGCCACTGCCTTGTGTGACAGTGGGTATGGTGTATTGAGGATGGTGAGCTGGGTTACTTATTTGTTGCATATAGTGCTTTGTATTTTTGGTTAAAGGTATGACTTTGGTGTCGTGTGACCAAAGCTCCTTCTTGTATGTGATTGTGGTGTCACCTATATGTGTTGTGACAAAGAGGAAGTGGCACTTGTGATGATATATTGTTCCATTAATTAATGTGTTTGTTTGGATTTTGACATGAAGGTCAGATTTGTACGGTTGATAGTTTTCTTGTGGACAGATTTTCTCCCTTGAGCTGTGTTTTTCTTTGGCTTCTCCTGAGAGACCATGGGTGTTTTTGTTGTTTGTAGTTTGATGTGTGAGGTGGATGGCTATGTTCTTGTAGGTTTGCAGTTGTTGAATGTGTTTAGTTTCTGTGTTTTGGTGATGTTTTGAAGTGTGTTAGTTTGGATTTGTAAAGGTTGGCATGTGTGGGGGATGTTCTGATAATGGTGGTGTTTGTGTTTTGGGGGCTGTTTGTTTGGCTTTGGTGGGTAATAGCTGAAGGGTTTGAGTTGTCCTGTGTTTTGATGTCGTGTGTTAGTTAGATGATATGATATTGGTGTGTCCTTAGATGATGGTTGAATTTGGGCTGGTGATTTTGTGATTTGGTTGAGGGTGCTGCTGGCGAAGGTTTGTTGTAGTAAAGTCTGTGGTGGTTGTATTTGGCTCTGTTTTCATGGAGTGAGGTGCTACTTCGTTAGACGTGTATACATATGTGTTTGAGTCTGGTGTTTTCAAACAGATCTTGTTGGTTAGAATGGCTGCTGGCTTATGTGTGCTATACATTGAAATTACTGTGATCTGTTTCAAGGTGTGGTGTTTTGATATGTGTGTTTAAATGAGTAGAAGGTTACTCTGTGAGAATGGAGCTTTTCGGCTACGTTGACACAGGTTTTTGGTCTGGATTTTGAGGTGGAATATGCTTTCCAATCCTGACCCAACAACTTTGTGTAAAGTCAGCCTTATGAGTCATTATGGTATGTGGTAAAGTTTTTGTTTGAGAGTTAGTAGCAAGAGAGAGTTTTTGAGAAGGAGAATGGAATTGTGCTGT
Organism: Leptodactylus fuscus; assembly: GCF_031893055.1. Lineage (NCBI taxonomy): Eukaryota > Metazoa > Chordata > Amphibia > Anura > Leptodactylidae > Leptodactylus > Leptodactylus fuscus. The sequence continues at coordinate 194,335,716 of NC_134269.1, forward strand.
TTGCTTTTGCTAGTCAGTAGCTTGTTTGTGAGCTTACTGAATGTAGTTTGTCATTTGTTCGAGAGTCAATGTGTGATTGGAGCAGTTTGGAGACATTTTGGAATAATGAGTAGAGGCAATAGTATGAGAGGATGATTTGGTTGGATGGATGGTCAGCTTTGTGTTAGTGGTGATTTAGAAATGTGAGCTGGAGTTGTTAGGTGAGTGTGTTTGTTGTGTTTTTGAAATTCAGGTGTATTGGTTTGATGGGATCATAGATACAATTTCAGGATGTTTGTTGTATATTGGATTGAGTTAGAAATGTGAATCGAAATGTCAGTAGAAGTGAGTGACAAGATGGTGTGTGGTGAGGTTGTTAGTGGTAGATTGAAAATGTCGGCAATTTGGATATGTGTGTGTTGTGTTTGTTGCAATAAGATGAGCATACCTGTGCGGTTTCTTTGTGTTTCGTTCGTGTTGAAGTCGGGTTTAAGTCGGACGCACACTTATACCATTGCACTTACACCACTTGCACGCATGACCACGGTCACGAAATGACCACAGGCCTCAGCTTTATACTAGCCCTAGCCACTCCCGCACAATCACTTAGTTCATTAGCTCACCACTCTTCAGCTGCAACAGGGAGGAGCCAGAATCAACAGGCTACAGACAAAATCAAAACATTCAAAGCTACCACATTTCCTACTCATTCACTAATAACAAAATAAGCTCTTTCCAAACAACCCCCACCAACCAGAAACAATCTAGGAGCATTCACAAAACGGACAATTCCACAAAGCCAAACCCTTTCACACTTTACTACTACAAACTTACAAAGCACAGCAACAAACCACACAATTAACAAACATCTACCTTCAAATCAACTTTACAAATGTGGCATCTTCACAATACTTCACACATACAAAACAAAATAAAACACCCCCACCAAGCCGCAACACCAGATTCACAAAATAATATCCAACTAAAAAACCTTATTCAACTATTCTATTGGACTACAAACTAAAACATGCATTACAAACTTACAGACAGCTCTCGCAACACAAACCACTAACCATACTTCAAACAACTAACTATAAAAAAAAAAAACTAGTATTATTTACACATTACAGAAACCATTGACACGACAAAGATTACTTTCATTACAAAAACAAAAAAAAAAAAAAACATGATCACAGAGTCCCTTCATATACTAAAAGAAACTGGACATCAACAAAAATCTACAGAAACACCATCACACCCTGTGGAGTAGTGTAAGAAGAAGAAAAAAAAAAACACAACAAAGCTAACATTCAAATTGTTAACACATTTTCTACACAAACCATCAGACACCAACCAATCCATACTAAAAGCTGAAGAAAATACAAAGCAATCTGACTGCCCAAATGACAACATTCCAGAAAAGTGGTACAACTCGTGAAGCCTTCTAGACAAGAATGGAAATACTAAAAATAGAACATCCTCATCTCAAAGAAAAGAAAGACTGAACATAAAAAACACATTTGGCCAAAAAAAAAAAAAACACAAAAGAAGAACAACATGTAGAGAGATACTAAATTATGAGCAGCTTCCTGAATAACAATGATAATTTCAGATTAGAACCTGTATTGAATACACAGTAAACAACACAAATCAATCACACATCGCTAACCTATATCCTAAAACAGGAACATAGCTAACAAATTTACACCAAATTGTACAGCTAACAGTTTCGTCAAGGGAAAATCCAATTACTAACAAATTACGGCATTCAATTGAAAATCAAAGCAACACTAAAGGGATATTCCCATATCCCTTGTTCACCAACCTGCAGCCTCTGTGCTCTGTTCACTTCCAGATTTTCACAAAACATTGGTGGGCAGGATTTCACTTGCCCTGCTATCTGCAATGTTTGCAGTCAGTAATGACAGATTGATTGTAAATACAATACCACAGTACAAAGCTGATGTAGCAGACCTGGATTTCAGTCAGTTTCCAATACATACAGAAGTACCAGACTCCTTATCTCAGCCCCTATCAGCAAAATTCTACTACACCAGCTGATAAGTGGTAGAGCAAGAGATCAAAAATTTACAAACCTCAGAGCTCTCACTTCCCCCTCCCCTATCTGAGAAGCTCCATTGTCTATAACAGAAACATACACAGCTCTGAGCTGCTACCAAGCACTCAACCTCTACACAGCAGTTTGAATCAAACAATGTATTTAGAAAAAGTCTTACATCCACATAAACTACCAGGATACATAGTATCCTTGCTATGGGACAACCCCTTTAACTATTATTTCACACATCAAATGTCAAGAAATTGAAAAGTCAGGAGATCTTTTGGACACAGAGATGACCACACAATATTAATATAAATATGGACAAATAAGTCACAATCAAACATAGCCAAAAGGCAGCAGCCAGATTACCTCCAACCTACAGCAACACCAGACACTGACATACAAATATCACAATTCACTCTGTTAGGTCAAGTTAACAGTACAACTTCACACTGACAAATTCCAGTTCATAGAAAACAAACAAACACATGACACACACTACAGCAGTGAAGTCACAGGATGAAGTATACAATTGCATGTCAATCAAATCAAGAAGTTACCAGAAACCAAATCAGATGACGATTCCTCCAATACAAACAGTATACATACAGAAAAAGTGAGGGCCGACAACCAACACCTACAGACACTCAAAGACATAGGAAAGGGACAAATCCCACAAATAAAACCCTCAAAGCAGAGTCAGAAAGAACAAGACTACCAACAATCACAACATACAGTGGGCCAAAAAAGTATTTAGTCAGTCACCAATAGTGCAAGTTCCACCACTTAAAAAGATGAGAGGCGTCTGTAATTTACATCATAGGTAGACCTCAACTATGAGAGACAAAATGAGAAAACACATCCAGAAAATCACATTGTCTGATTTTGAAAAAAAAAATTTAAATTTTTGGTCAAATTACAGTGGAAAACAAGTATTTGGTCACCTACAAGCAATCAAGATTTCTGGCTCTCACAGACCTGTAACTTCTTCTTTAAAAATCTCCTCTTTCCTCCACTCATTACCTGTAGTAATGGCACCTGGTTAAACTTGGTATCGGTATAAAAAGACACCTGTGCACACCCTCAAACAGTCAGACTCCAAACTCCACTATGGTGAAGACCAAAAATCTGTCAAAGGACACCAGAAACAAAATTGTAGCCCTGCACCAGGCTGGGAAGACTGAATCTGCAATAGGCAACCAGCTTGGATTGAAGAAATCAACTGTGGGAGCAATAATTAGAAAATGGAAGACATACAAGACCACTGATAATCTCCCTCGATCTGGGCCTCCACGCAAAATCACACCCCGTGAGGTCCAAATGATCACGAGAACATTGAGCAAAAATCCAACAACCACACTAGTGAATGAACTGCAAAGAGCTGGGACCAATGTAACAAAGCCTACCATCGGTAACACACTACACCGCCAGGGACTCAGATCCTGCAGTGCCAGACGTGTCCCGCTGCTTAAGCCAGTACGTGTCCGGGCCCGTCTGAGGTTTGCTAGAGAGCATTTGGATGATCCAGAAGAGTATTGGGAGAATGTCCTATGGTCTGATGAAACCAATCTGGAACGGTTTGGTAGAAACACAACTTTTCGTGTTTGGCAGAAAAAGAATACTGAGTTGCATCCATCAAACAAACACCATACCTACTGTAAAGCGTGGGGGTGGAAACATCATGCTTTGGGGCTGTTTCTCTGCAAAGGGGCCAGGACGACTGATCCGGGTACATGAAAGAATGAATGGGGCCGTGTATCGTGAGATTTTGAGTGCAAACCTCCTTCCATCAGCGAGGGCATTGAAGATGAAACGTGGCTGCGTCTTTCAACATGACAATGATCCAAAGCACACCGCCAGGGCAACGAAGGAGTGGCTTTGTAAGAAGCATTTCAAGGTCCTGGAGTGGCCTAGCCAGTCTCCAGATCTCAACCCTATAGAAAACCTTTGGAGGGAAGTCCGTGTTGCCAAGCGACAGCCCCAAAACATCACTGCTCTAGAGGAGATCTGCATGGAGGAATGGGCCAACGTACCAACAACAGTGTGTGCCAACCTTGTGAAGACTTACAGAAAACGTTTGACCTCTGTCATTGCCAACAAAGGATATAGAACAAAGTATTGAGATGAAATTTTGTTACTGACCAAATACTTATTTTCCAACATAATTTGCAAATAAATTCGTACAAAATCAGACAATGTGATTTTCTGGATTTGTTTTCTCATTTTGTCTCTCATAGTTGAGGTCTACCTATGATGTAAATTACAGACGCCTCTCATCTTTTTAAGTGGTGGAACTTGCACTATTGGTGACTGACTAAATACTTTTTTGCCCCACTGTACGTGACAAAAACATGCCAGAGCACAGTGAGAGCAAAAAAGCACCAGAGACAAATGCTACAGAAAAATCCAGAATCATAAGAAAAGAACAAGAACAATTACATTGAACTCTCAGCAAAATCATTCACTTTGGTGAAGACTAGTTTAGTAAAAAGCAGAATGCAAAAACAAGATTGTAAAGAGCAAAGAAGAAGAGTTAGCAGAAACACAACAAATTAAACAAGAATACACCAAGCGGTCAAAAACTTTGAAGATGAAAGGGCACATAAGACACAAATCAATAATTAGCAACACCCAATATGATAAGGTACAACTTCTTCAGGATAAAGGCTATGACAACACATTTACAAAAGAATGAAAAAGAATACACAAGAAAGAGAAATGAAAGATTGAAAAAACAATAATCAAGATAGGACACAACAGAAACTGAAGAAGGCCTAAGAAACAATAACAAATGCAGCAGATAGTACAGCAAGAAAAAGAATTGTGGCTCCATAATTACTATAACAAAACAGGAACATCTCGGAATGTATACCCATAAAGAAAAGAGTATGAAATAAAGGCAGTCTGCTAAAAACACAAATGAAGAAAGAAAAATGAGACAAACATCACAAAATCATCAGAATATCTAAACCCCCAACTACCATCATAACCTATAGATATAAGATCAACATAGCTTATTCCTCAAGTCTGCCTCCTTCATCCACCTTACTTACAATCAATATAGTCTGAAAAATCCTTAGAAGACAAATATACAAAACAAATTACTCTTACCTAAAGAACAACCACATCATAACAAAAGCAAGAGACACTAATTTCTAACATTGCATCCAAAACAGAACCCCCCTGTCCACACAAGAGAAAGATATCTTTACAGAAAAAAAAACACACATACCATACCATATTCAGCAGAGACAACACACAATCTAATAACAAGTTCCTACAAATTAAAACACAAAGTGAAAAGCTATGCAAAGCCCCCACCCCCCAAGAAAAAAAAAAACAAAATTCAAACTTCATAAAGTAACAGCATAACTCCAATTCCCAGTCACCAATATAATAACAAATAACAACACAAACTAATGAAGAAAGATAATCCAAATAAGCAGAGTAACAACAATCCCAATAACACACAAACCAAACCAGGGACAGATAGACAAATTAGGAAAAGTTTGCTGAAGTTGTTTCAAGTGATTCCAACATTTAAACAAATTTTGGGCTCTCAATAACACACAAGAAAAGCCTTAAGAAAGACTATCCATCTCCTACCTTTAGATGTCTTCTCCACACCACCTTTCCATAGAAATCCGAGCTTTCATCAGTATCCTAATGAGCTCTCTCAAAACACTGGGAACAGACCTCAGCACTCAAACTTGTAGGCCTCAGGCTGTGTAAGCAACCATTTTTCTTCTGACCACCAGCTTGCACAGTCAGCTCTGCCCAAGGCCTACAAATTTGACAATCTGCACCAGAAGAAGACACATGAAGAAGCCATTCCAAAAGAAGATGAAGGCATCACTGAAGAGTTCTCATTACGGAGACCCCTAGTGCTGAAAAAGAACTCATACCGACAAAAACTAGGATTTCAAAAGAACAGCAGCACAGAAAAGACATCTAAAGGTAGACAAACATTAGCTTTTCTTTATGCTATTCCTACATGTCAACAAGACAAATAATGTACTTTCATAGTAAAATCCCTTAAAGGGACTCTATCAGCAAAATCATGCTGCTAGAGCCTCACATATGCATGAATAGCCTTTAAAAAGGCTATTCAGACACCATAAATGTTAGATTAAACTACCCCTCCCCCCCATTTTTAAAAAAAACAAAAAAACAAAAATGTGATCTACTTACGCATCATGCACACTGGGCGAGCATTCAGGGTCCGCCCTCTTCTTCATCCACACCTCCTCTTCCTGCGATGTCCTCGGGTCCCGTCCTCCTCCAGCACTCACAAACTGACATTGATTAAAAAAAAAAAAAAAAAAAAAAAAAAAAATGGCCTGGGCACATGCACAGTAGCCGTAGTAGGAGCCACATGCTACTGCGCATGCACCCAGGTCATTTTTTGGATCAATGTCAGTTCACAAGCACCAGAGGAGGACGGGACCAGAGGACATCACAGGAAGAGGAGGCGTAAATGAAGAAGACGCACCCTGAATGCCCGCCCATCGTGCACAATGCGTAAGTAGATCACATTCTTTTTTAGGGTAGTAGTTTAAAACTGGGGGGTAGTTTAATATAACATTTACGGGGCCCAAGTAGCCTTTTTAAAGGCTAGTCATGCATATGTGGTGCTCTAGCAGCATGATTTAGCTGATAGAGCCCCTTTAGGCTCTATTCACACAGGGTAACGCCAGGCGTTTTTTGTGTGTACCAAAAAAGCAAAAGAAAGTTATATGACTCACCATACGATACAAGGTGCACGACCTAATTCTTCCGGACTTTCAGAAGAAAAACATTCGCTGGTTGGCTGGGCATTCGCTGGTTGCTTTCTTTTTTGACATGCATGGCTATACAAACTACACTATGCTTTGTTACGGAGGTAGTGGATCATTATTGGTTGGCTCCGGTCACGTGATCAGAATAGAATCCATGGGTGGGATCTTGGGTACATTCATTGGTTCATTTGTAGTCACGTGACCGTAAGTTGGAGAAAAATTGAATAATGTTATGCAGTCAAAAGTTTGTTTAATGAAGATGAACTTATAATATGAAAATATATATACAGACTTATATGTTGTAAGTTTGGTTATAAAAAGTTATGGATTTTTTTTAGCCCTATTCCATGATATACATGGCCATGCAAACTACAGCATATCCCACTACGGATGTAGTTGGTTATGATTAGTTGGCTCCGGTCACGTGATCGGAGCTGAAGCTATGAATGGGTTCCGGGCAATAGTTACGTGAATTTGTCCCTTTCTACAATTTTACATACCCCTAGCCAAAAGTTTATTTAAAGAAGGTGAACTTATAACATGAGAATGTATATACAGACTTATATGTTGTGAGTTTGGTTATGAAAAGCTATTTATGTTTTTAGCCCGTTTTCACGATATATATAGCTTTGTAAACTAAAATACATTTCACTACGTAAGTAGTGGGTTTTGATTGGTTAGCTCCGGTCATGTGATCGGAACAGAAACTATGAATGGGATTGGGCTAATAGGTATGGTAATATGTCCCTCTCTTCGTTTTTAAATACCCTTCTCTCTTTGTGTTTAGACATAAGTAAATATATCAATTGTTAATGATGTTTTCATTGTGTCAACATTAGTATAAATAGAAATGAGTCTCTTTTTCAACAAACCTTTATTTACAAACTTGTAGTATACACAACAGGAAGTTACCATCTTCCCTGATAGAAAGTCTATCAAATACACCTGTTGAACTTAGTATTTATAGGGAATGGTGAGTGTTAGTCCATGTAAGGCATACACCAGGCTATGATTAAGAAACCTTTGCGGTTTCGAAACGCGTCAGCCAAGCCAGAGATATGATCTCTTGATATGTTTTATTTCACGTTTTTTCTTTCTTTTTTCACTTCTTTTGTATGACATCTTTTGTCAAAATTTTTAAAATGATGGAATCAAAGTTGATATTTTTTACGAACAAGAGTTGCAGACTTTACCTCCTTCATCTTCGCAAGTTTTTTGTGTGTATTTTGTGTGTATTTTTACAGCTGTAAAAAGCAGTCTCCATTGAGTTCGATAGTAAAATACGCCTGTATTTTGACGTCCGTAATTTTACGGACGTAAAATTACGGACGTAAAAAAAACGCCAGCAGTTTACTATAGAACTCAATGGAGACTGCTTTTTACAGCTGTAAAAATACACACAAAATACACACAAAAAACGCCTGGCGTTACTCCGTGTGAATGGAGCCTTAAAGTGTCAGAGAGCACCAACCCAGAAAGTGTGCAATGAGACGACACAGACTGTGCTACCTGCTATGCTGCTCACAAGGCTGGCCAGATGAGGGGGGTCCTGCAGTACTACCTATTGCATACCATTAAATCCTGGTTTTCTAGAGGGCGCTCCTTGTTGGAGAGGGGACCTCTTGATACTGAGCCACTGTGGATATTGTTCAGGAGCTGCCCTGATGGTGATGCAGGCAATGACTCAGGAGTGCAGTCTTGCAGAGTAAACCAAATAACTTTTATTAAACAACACCAACAGATTCCCCAGCAGCTTTGCAAGATGAATACAACAGACACAGTGGCATAACTACTGGGGTAACACCAGTAGCAGCTGCCACGTAGCCCAGAGTCAACCACAGAGCCCTGCTTACTGCTAAGAATAGGGGGCAGCCACTACAGCAACACTGATGTCAACAGGTGAGTGATGAAGCAGCAGCACTGCATCCACAGGACCACCTCAAACCAGTACTCTCTGCCCCTGCCAATAACACTAAGCCAGTCCACAACAGTTCACACAACTTGTTTTTTTTTTTTTTTTGGTTTTGTTTTTGAAGCAGCCTGTCCTGGATTGGCTTAGGCCAGTAAAAATGCCCTTCCCCCCACAGCTGACAGGATAGGAAATCCATATACATCATAATGCAATCCCCCGGTCACATGACATCCCAGACATCATTGAAAATGGCCAACTGCAGAAGAGAGTGCAGCAGAGTCAGAGATACATAAGTGACAGCATTTTTTGGAAAAAAAAAAAAAAAAACATCCCCTCGGAGTCTCTCTCTCTCTTTCTCTATATAAAATTGGTCATGGGCATCCACAGTGTAGCATAATACTGTGTGCAGGGGCCACTATGAGGGATTATAGTGCACACAGAAATACAGGGGGGAGGACTGTAGGTCAAGGTCTTTGGCGTCAGTCAGGGGGGGGCTGCATATCAAAAGTTACAAACAGGACCCAGCCATTCCTAGTTACACCACTGAGCATACAGTTCAATATGTAATATCCAAGACTTATAAGTTTCACCAGACAATATAGACACCATAGGATTTGACATATTTTTCTCCTCTCATATTACTCCCTAACTCAGTTAGGGGATACACAGGGCTAAGAGTCCTACTAGGAAAACCAGATACCTGGAAGGCAGGCTCATATACAATACTCCTGTCAGAGACCTTTGTAGCTCCTATTGACACGGACACAGATGTCTCTTGGGAACCCCCAAAGTTCGCTCACTAATAACTCCAGAGCAGCCTCCAGATGTACCTTGAAATAGAGGGATTTTTGGATTTACCCTCCAATTCTTTTCTCATTGTTTCACTGGGGGACACAGCACCTTGGCTATAGACCTGACCACTAAGCGGCAGACACTAGAAAAATGAAGGCAGTTGGCTCTGCCCGCATAGGCTATACCCTCTCACTGACAGTACACTCGGGAAGTTTTGTGCCACAGCAGTAGCAGAGAGTCCAAAAAAACAAATATGGAACCAACAACCACCAACACACCTAAACTCATGAAGAAATTAAACAACAATAACAAAAAAAACCATAATGGCCAGGACCTGTGTCCCACAGTAAACCTACCAGAAAAGAATTTTACAATAAGTACAAAAATCCCTCTTTCTCATATATTTCACTGGGGGATACAGAAAGGAGCTGGTAAAATTGAGTGAAAACGTGTACCAAAGCCCAGGAAACAGTTTTGCAGATCACCAAAACAGACACCTGATGCCAAACAGCCCCAGAGGCACCGACAGCCCTGGTAGCGTGACCCGTTACATGGCTTCAGTCAAAAGGCTTCCTAATGACAGACCTAAACCATCTACAGATGGACACCATGGAAGCATAAAGCCCTTCCTAAAGCCCTCGAGAAGAACAAAAAGAGCATCACAGCATCACAAAAAAGTTCACTGAAAGCTAGTAAATCCAGCCACCCAGACAACATGCAGCGAGCGGAGGGGGCACTCACAGGGATGCTTAGGCTTAGGACAAAAAGACAATGTCCACTTTGATGTGACTAGAGAACACTACCGTAGAAAGAACCAAGTGTACAACCAAGAAGAGAGACTGGCACGGCAAGCTGCCAGCTCAGAACGCTACGAAAAGTAGTGATTCCAACAAGAAAAAAAACATCTTCCAAGAAGAAAAAAAAGCAAGTTTTGCTTTAGTGGCTCAAAGAAGGAGCATGAAGTACCACAAGAACAAGGTCAAGATACCTGGGATCAACTGGAAGTCGGTAAGGAGGGACACAATGAGCCATACCCTGGAAAATAGGTCTTGACTTGAGCAAGGAAAGCCAGGGCCTACTGGAAAGAAAGGAAGCACAGATATCTGACCTTCAGGGAGAAGCCTGATCCAACCCAGACTGAAGAACGCCAGGATCCTGGCCAAGGAAAAGGATGACAATCTACAGCTCCACACCAGCAGACATAAGACTACCAAGTGCAATTATAAATTTGAGCTGACTGAGGCTTCCTGGCCTTGAGCATAGACTGAAAAACAACCTGACAAAGAACCCTCACACCTCAAAAACTCAGCCTCAACAGCCTCGTCGTTAAACATAGCTGACAAAAGGTGGAGTGTGCAATAGGTCCTTGAGAGAACAGATCCTCCTACAAACGAGGAAGCCAGGGGCATCAGCCAACATAACCCTAAGGTCTGCATACTAGCCTAGATGAGGCCAGTCTGGAGCTACTAGGATGGCAGGAAGCTCCTCAACCTTGAGTTTCTTGAGAAACTGAGGAAGTGGAAGAAGAGAGAGGAACAGATACATAAACTGAACATCCAACCACGGAATCGCAAGAGCATCAGACAGCATGGACCACTGATAGAGCAGGGACAGGAAAATCTGCCTACCTCAGGGAACAGGAGACCACCAGAAAAGCCACCTGGCTCTTAGTTCCACCCTGGAGATTCAAGAACGCAAGGACAGAGGAATTGTTGGACTGAAAGTGAGCCCAGTCAACCCCAGAGAAGGAAGGGGGGGGGGGGGGGCAGTGCACAGAGCCCAAAAGATGGTCCTCAGTTTCAACAGATTGAATCGGAGGGAGGTTTCCTCCAGACCACCATTCCAGAACATTCTGGACTCCAAACACTGCATCCCCCCCAAAAAGCTGGCGTCGGTGGTGACACCTGCCAGTGGATGGAAGACAAGACTTCCACTGGGAAAAAAACCAGGGAGGAGCACCATTGTCAAAGCTCAAGACAAACTCGAGGGGACAGGACAGTTAGGAGATTCAGGCTGGACTGGCACCAACCACAACGTGCCAAGATTGCCAGCTGAAAAGACCACAAGTGGAACTGGGCAAAGGGAACAGCTTCAAAAGAAGAGACCATCAAGCCTAGGACTCGCATGCAGAACCGAAAAGAACACTGAAGCCTGTTCCGCAATACAACACACTGGACTGAAGAGTCCAAATACTGGATTTTGGAAGGAAAATCTTGCCCTGACCGATAACCTCCATGCGCTAAAATGCCACAAGACAGGACTTTTCCTCATTGATGATCCAGCTGAACCGCCAAAGAAGATCCAGGCTGATCTGTAAACTGGAGAGATTGTCCATCCTGGAGGGAGCCATAACCAGAAGATCTTTCAGGTACCGGACAACAGCCACACCTCTGGAGCAGAGAATAGCCATGAGAGAGGCCAGCACCCTGGAGAAAACCCAGGGGGAAAATCCTAACCCAAGAGGAGAGCAATAAATTTGAAATGCCACAACCTTACCGCAAAAAAAAACAGAAAAACGCAGATGGGTCAGCAAAATGCACAATTGGAATGTGGAGTAAGCGTCCCAGATAAAGATGGACAAAAGGAATTTGCCCAGTTCCTTAGAGGCAACCACAAATAGCAGAGGCTCCATACAAAAGATTCCAACTTGAACAACCCTGTTGAGAGACTTCATGTCCAGAATGGGACAGAGAGAAACGTCCCTTCTTTGGATCAGTAAACAGGCTGGAATAGTATCCCTAGAAATGTTGTGAAGCAGGCCCATGCACAATCACCCCTGCTGCTGAAGCCCAGAGACAACATCAGCGGCGGACTTGGCAGAACGGCGAGCCGCTTCAAGGAAAGCATCACATAGCAATTTAGAAGCGTATATGATCTCTCCACCAGAAGCTGGTAGTCCTGCAGAGCTGACTCATCAGCAAGGCCAGCCCTTTGCCCCAAGCGATACTATCAACCCAGGACACAGCAGAGGAGGGAGGCACAGAACCGGCCACAAACAAAAACTCAACTTAGCCAGAGAGTCCAGCCTTCTATCAGAGGAATCACTGAGAGAGGCAGCATTAACTAGAGGCAAAATGGTAGCTCTAGAAAACCTGGCAATGGCCAGACCACCGTAAGGACTCGGTCCACCTAGAAATGCATAACTCAGGAAAAAGAAAAAAAAAAACATCTGACCTCCTGGAAACAAACAGGGACCGGACCAGATAAAGCCACTATTTATGCCTAATATGGTCTAAACGCCCCATGGTTAGGAAAAACTAAGGTGTACGGCAACAATGCGGAAGGAGATCTCCTTCTGAGCAACAGCCCTAGAGCCCTCCATTATCTGAAGAGTATCACAAACTGCATGGACAAGCCCCTACACAGCAGTTGCTACCAATGTGCCTGGCTGGAACTCCAATTCAGAGTCAGAGATGTCCCCAGAATAAACAGTAAGCGGGAGGAGACCTAGATCCAGCTGTCCTGGAGGAGCCGTGCACATATCCTCCATCTTGATCAAAAGGAGGATTTCCTAGCCCACTTGCGAGAGCCCCTAGGACTGAAAATGGAAGACCCTCTTAGGGCCACAACCACAGCTGCTGACTGTGCAAACAGAGGCATCCCCCAATCTGGGCGGCCAGCAGCTCCTAGATACCGCCATAGACAGATTAATAATAATAATTAATAATAATAATAATAAATTTTATTTATATAGCACCAACATATTCCACAGCGCTGTACAATTTGTAGGGTTCAAATACAGACAGAAAGATACCTTACAAAGAAAATCAGTTCACACAATGGGACTGAGGGCCCTGCTCGCAAGAGCTTACAATCTATGAGGTAGAGGGGGTGACACAAGAGGTAGCAGGGGCGATATTACTTATGCATAGGTCAGACACTTCTGTAATAGAGGTGACTGTCATTACATAAACATAAGACTTTATGAGCCGTCAACAGTCGTGGCCTTTAATATGTGGATGGAGCTTGGACCTATGGAGTTAGCATGAGATGACATCATATCATGTGGGGAAATGTGGGAGCGGGGACAGAGGAGGGTTAAAGGTTTATGTTAGACATTGTGATAGGCTTGTCTGAAAAGATGAGTCTTTAGTTTGCGTTTGAAGCTGTAGAAATTGGGAGTTAATCTGATTGTCCGGGGTAGAGTATTCCAGAGAAGTGGTGCAGCTCGGGAGAAGTCTCGTATACGAGCGTGGGAGGTTCTGATAGATTAAGTCTGGCCAAGTTACCCAAGGCTGAAGACAAAAAAAAAAACCAATCCAGTGAGGCGGAGAAAAGGGCCAGGGGACTCGAGAGCAGGCAGAGATACAGAACAAACAGATAGATACAGCCTGTCAAAACATTTCAGCTTGCCTCTGGGGCACACATACAACATGACAACAGCGAGATCCAGGGGTGCCAGCATCTATAAATTGCAGTCTTGGGGTCTACCCAGTGCCCCCCAGGCTGCTAAGACCCCCTATTACCTGATTGATCCTGCCGGGACGACAGGAAGCTAGTCTATGTGTCTGCATAGCTAGCTTCCTCTATATACTGCAATACACGTGTATTGCAAGTCTATAGTTAGTATAGAACCAACAATCCTCTCCTTATAGAATAAAAAATTTTGTTTTAATAAAATAATCAAGTGTGTAAAAGAAAAAAAAAACATTACATAGTTATAAAGCCCCCAAAACTCACTTTTTCTATGCAAAATGAATTACATTAAAAAATCTAAAATATTAATAAAACAATACATATTTGGTATTGCCGCATCCATAACAACCTGTACAATAAAAGTAAAACAATAGTTAACCTGCTCGGTGAATGTCATGGAAAAAAAAAACCGCTGCAAATAAAGTTTTTGGCACATTTTGCCCGACAAAAAATGCTAACAAAAAAAGGGAGCAAAAAGTCATACATCCCCCAAAACAGTATCAATGAAAAGCACAGGTTGTCCCACAAAAAATAAGCCCTCAACAAACTCTGTTAACTGAAAAATATAACATTACACATCTCAGAAGATGGTGATGCAAAAATCATTGATTTATGGCCCCAAATGTGTTTTTGTTCTGCAGAATGACTAACGCATAAAAATATAATATAAATGAGGAATGGCTGTAACCGTACCGACCTGCAGAATAAAAGTAACATGTTACTTATGCTGTACACTGCACCGCAAAAAAAAATGAAAAGGTAAAAAGCAAGGCCAGAATTGCTTGGTTTTTTTTAAACCACCAACAAAGAGTTAATAAAAGTTATTCTATAAGTTGTATGGGAAGAATATGCAAATCTGCCTTCCATGATGTAATTAGGAAGACAGTTGCTGCCTCATTGTTGCAAACCAATAGAGGGCGCTCACTGGAATGTGCAAGCCTGTCTTAAGACAGGATTCCAGTGAAGAGATCCAACCACATCGAAACAGCTGTCCTCGATTGAGAGACTATACCTGGTATTAATCCCAGCGTCATTGCTAAACAAAGGCCTCTTGGAAGGTCGGGCATGAGGCTAAAGGGAGCAGCCATTATTGGGTTATTTCACTGGAATCCTGTCTTAAGACAGGCTTGCACATTCCAGTGAGCGCCCTCTATTGGTTTGCAACAATGAGGCAGCAACTGTCTTCCTAATTATATCATGGAAGGCAGATTTGCATATTCTTCCCATAGTTCTTTGCAAAGTGGAGTGCTAAAGGCTTAACAAGTCTCCACACACCTATATGGTGGTCTCTCCCTAAGGAGTGACAATATCCCCCGAACTCTAGAAGTTGTAGACACCCAAAAATGGTGTCATTACAAAATGCATCTCATCCCATAAACAACAAGTCCTTATATGGCCACGTCACCAGAAAATTAAGAAAAAGATAGCATCTAACAATGTGAAGACAAAATAACCCAAATAACCAAATCATTAGAACGCAACGGGTTGCGGCAGGAAGGGAATATATAAGCTGTGGAGTGTATATCAGGGGACACCCCAGATTTACAGCTTACAAGGGAAGACACCAGAAGTGACACACCCCCCCCCCCCCCCCCCCAATCATAGGAGCTATTGGGATATAGTAGGGAATTTGGTGTTTGCAATGTCCTCCGCACAGCTTATATATTCCCTCTTCTCCATCCGCTGTTCATTCCTGCCTGCAATACTAATGCTCACTACATCCACTGGTAAATTCTTTCAGGGGTGCAGTTTTCAAAATGGGTAACTCTTTGGGAATTCCACTTTTCTGGTACGTTACAGGCTCATGACAAACATGACATGGCATCCAGATTACAAACATCTAAATCTCCCAAAGCCAAATAGCGCTCTTTCAATTCCAAGCCCCGCCATGTTCCCATACAGCATACTATGACCACATATGGGGTATCATGAGCAATTGTTTAACAAACTGTGGGAGGCCTTTTCTCCTTTAACCCCTTGTGAAACTGAAAACTTTGGGGATAAAGGGACTTTTCAGTAATTTTTCACTTACACATCCCAAGGTTAGGAAAATCTGTGAAACGGCTATAGGGTCAAAATGCTCACTATATCCCTTGACGAATTCTGTGAGGGGCGTACTTTCCAAAATGGGGTCACTTTTGGGGTTTTCCATTGTTTTGGTACTCTTGGAGCTCTGCAAATGAGACATGGCGCCTGAAAATTATTCCAGCGAAATCTGCTTTTCAAACACCCAGTGTCGCTCCTTCCCTTCCATGCACTGCCGTGTGCCCAAAAATCAATTTACATCCACATGCGAGGTATTTCTGTGCTCCGGAGAAATTGTATAACAAACTGTTAGATGCATTTTCTCCTTCAAGCCTTTGAGAATGTGTTAATTTTAGGTCTAAATGAATGTATTAGTGAAAAAAAAATGAAATGACTAAATTTCACTTCCATATTATGTTTATTTTTATGAAATGATGAAAGGGTTAACAAACATCCAAAACACTGTTTAGAATAATTTGAGGGTGCAGTTTTGAAAATGAGGTGAGTTTTTTTTTTTTTTTTTTTTTTTTTGGGGGGGGGGGGGGTCTATTATATAGGCCTTTATTATTCTTATTCCTTTCAGAACTGAACTCGTCCATAAAAAATTGGTTGGGAGAATTTTCTTGTAAATCGGGAAACTCACTGTAACACTTGTAAGCCTTGTAACATCCAAAATAAATTAAAAGTCAATCAAAAGATGATGCCGATATAAAGCAGAGATATGGGAGACAATATTTATTCATGTGCTCATTTTGTCAATGTAGATGCATTGGTCAGGGCCGGGCCCTTACCATCCCGATCTGGCCCAGACCAATGCATTTGCATTGACAAAATGAGGACTGATAGTGGCCAGATCCGTAACCTTGGACCTTCTGGTCACTAAGCAGCATCAGCTATTGCCTCATCTTATGAAGAAGTTTCAGTGCAGTCCAGACTTCTCCCCTCCCCCTCACAGTGAGTCATCTCTCAGATCGTAGAGTATGGGGAAAGGGAGCAGTCTGCTGTAAATAAGATTGGGGTTGTTATCCTTTCTCCAACCACCTACCCCCACCTGCACCTATCTTAATACGCTCTAGTGGGGGTGGAAAAAAAACAAACAAGCCGGTAAATAATTATTTCTCTATTAGACTGCCTTAATAGTCTATAGTCTATCATCTATTCCCATTATCGCCCCACACGCCTGATATCTGACCTGGGTTGCCTATTTTCCAATGTTCGCGCAGCTAAGTGGAGCCATTTCAATAATAACGGTACACAGGCCAGTTGTTAGATCTGTCATCTCCTAACACCCCGTAAAGGCCGCTCTGTAATTCTAGATATAATGCTGTGACCTCTATTATAACCACTTTACGGTGCTATTTCTGAGGAAAACTTGTCATGTTTAACTGAAAACTACGCACAGATTATTGGTATTTTCATTGTATATAGTTACACTTCTACTATCCGAAGTATAGGCTAAAGAAATACACCGCCTGAAGGAAGCGGAGGCTTTTAGACCCTTCCTCTTACCCCGAAATTGTAATAGGAGATTCTTCTCCTTCCTCCAACGGCCTGCAGGTACTTAATAGGACATCTACCGACGTCTACATAATGCAGATGCTCTTCTCCTGAATTCTTAGGGTTTGTACAGAAGGAAAGGAGGAAGACCTCTTGTTCTTTGTGAAATCAGGGAAGAATTTTGGTAGGAATGAAGGTCAAGGTCAAATGGCGACCTTATCATCGGTTATGACAATTTAAGGAAGCCTACATCTCAAATATTCTCCTAGCTGATGTTATAGCTACAAGAAAGGACATTTTGAGGATAGGCAACTTCATAGATAAGCTTTCTAAATGATCAAAAGGAGACTGAGGAAGAGCTGAGAGAACCTGATTAAAATCCCAAGGAGACAGGGGCGTAACTACCGTAGAGGCAGCTGCCACAGGGCCCGGGCCATTAGGGGGCCCGGTGACAGCCACTACCGCTGCGTTTTTTTTTTTTGTTTTGTCTTTTTTAATAGGCCATTACGGGCCCTATTCACTTGCCGATCCTGGCTGGGTCGGGATTGGTAAGTGACACCGCAGGCCCCACAAATACTATCATTATACTCGGGGGTCTTTGCAGACCCCTGAGTATAATGATCGGCGGACCAGGAGAGGTAAGGGAACGTAAAAAACACTGTTACTTACCTCTCCACAATCCTGCCAGGCCTCCTTCCTGACGTCCTTTCTGACATCTCTGACATCACATGAACCCGGCCTGCGTCCCGGGTCATGTGACGTCTGACGTCATTTCAGAAGTACAGCAGCGGAGAAGACAGCGTAGGAGCTGGGGACAGGTAAGAAACAGTTTTTTTATGTTTTGATTCACCCGGGTTTCCAAAAAGACACCAGAGTATAATAATTGTTTATGGGTGTCCACTATGGAGTATAATACTGTGTGCAGGGGGCCAGTAAGGGACATAATAGAGTGCGGAGGGGGGCCGGTCGAGGTCTTCGACGTCGGTGTCGGTTGGGGGAGGGGGGGCCAGGTCAAAAGTTCGCCACGGGGCCCCGCCGTTCCTAGTTACGCCACTGCAAGGAGAGACCAGGCACCTAGAAACTGGATTATGGCGCTTCACTGTGCCAGATACCTCCTGATCCAATACTATTCTGCTAATTTAAGAAATCTAAAAAAAAACACACAGAGCTGCCCCCTGGACCTTTACACTACTTCATCTTAGCTTTCTTTTAATTACTTAATCCTGGCTTGGAGGAAGTCTAGAATGAGAGGAATTAAGGAACATGCAATGGGTCTTGTTCTGAGAACCTGCAGTAAACCTGGAAATCTTCAAATACATTTTAAATGTCATAGATTTTTTCTGTTGGCCAACAAGGTACCTACTACCCTTTGGGGTAAAGCCCTCAGATAAAATTAGCCTCTCAAATTCCATGCCATTAATGATTGCTGACTCTAGGGTGGAACAGAGGCCCCTTTTGGAGATTTTCATACCTCTACGGTAGAGACCAGGGGGAGACACTGAAAGGGTTATTAGCCAAAAGAACCAGGCACACCAAGGCCAGTTCAAAGCAATAAGGATGACCTTTGCTGCGTCCTCTCAAATTTTGACTCCAATTCTGACTGAAGGCATCTACTGGTGTTTGCTTGGAGGGATTTAATGAAAGAAAAAAAAAAACACAACTCTCCACCTGTTGGCAAAGAGGTCTATTTTTAGGAGATTCCATTAGTCCACTATCTGAAGAAAAATCTCCTGGTGTAGACACCATTCTCCCTAGCAAATCAGAGTTCTGCTGAAAAAGTCCACATTTACATTATCTTCCCCTACAGATAAGCTGAAAATTGAATTGGATAGGGATGTTGACCGAGTTCCCCCTTGATGTTTTTCATAAGAGACTTCTGTAGAGTTGTCAGAAATAATCCTCATGCCCTTTGCCGTAAACTGTTCTGAGCTGACAAGGTCATTCTGAATAGCCAGGAGTTTCTTGTAGTTTGAAGAGGAACTCCTTACTCTTGTTTGTCACCTTCCCTGCCAAAAATCATCTTCCAAATGTGCATCCCAAACCCAAAGCCTGGCGTGCATGTATAGGACTAAGGGGGACTGAACAGACCAGGGGACTCCCAACCTTAGTAGTTCCAGTTTCGTCCACCACAGCATCAAGAGTCTGATGCTGGAGGAGAGGAGGATCATTGAGTCCACCGTCGAGCAAGAACTGTCCCAATGGATGTCGACAATGGAAGCTGGCTCGTTTTACCGCCATGTTGTTGAGGTCAAGACCGCCCCCTAGACCTACATACCTTGTCTTATATTAGTGTGAGTGTGAACTGTAAGTCGGGAACAGCTCCTTGACTGACACACTGGCAGAAGAAAGGTTGTGAAGAGTAGACGGCAGTGAGCTACCAATTCCTGATGGGAAGATAATACCAGGAGAAAATTGTCCAGGCATGGAATAACATGAGGACCCCACTTCCTGAGGAAAGCGGTCATCTATGCTACAACTTTAGGAAAGATTCTGGGTGCTTGGGAGACCTCAAAAAAGAGAGTCTGATATTGTGGATGGATACAAGATACCATTAGACAATACTGATTTGTGGGTGAAACGGTCTCCATTCTGAACTTTTTGTAGGTCAGAAATTTGTTTGAGTATTTTAGTTTTATTTTCAATTTGGTTTCTTGACCATAAATAGAGGAGAATAGAAACCTGTCCCCAACTCCTCATTTGGAACTTGGACAACCACCCCCTTCTAAATAAGGGACCTTATTTCTTCTGAAGAGCCTGTCTCCTGATGGGATCCTTTGGTCAACGAGTAGAGTAAAACCCAGGGTCGGACTGGCCCACCGGGGAACCGGTGAATCCCCCAGTGGGCTCCGAGCCTTGACTATCAGTCCTCATTTCCCCAATGCAGATGCATTGGCCAGGGGCCCAATCGGGATTTTCAGGGGTCCTGATGATCAATGCATTTGCATTGGGAAAATTTAGACTGATAGTGGCACGGGCCGGATCGGTAACCTCGGGGCCCCAGGCTGCCGGCAGTGCTGTAATGATTCAAGATGTACTATCACAGTGTCTATCATACACCACTACCATACACATATCATTATGATAGACACCATGATAGTACTTAAGGGTTACAGTATGTGTCTTGTATATTGTGTGAGTAGTGTATGTTTGTATACAGGCATGTGTGAGTATATACAGTATGCTATAATAATGTGTATGTGTGAGTGTATGTATATATGTGAGTATATAGTATTCATACATTCATATAAGTATTTATTTCACTTATATATGGTATATGAATGTATATAAATGTATATATGCTATCATATATATATGTGAGTATAAATTAATTTATATCTATGAATCGCAGCATGTCACTTATACCTACAGAAACACCTACAGTGTCCCTATATGTATAAGGGCTAGTTCACACAGGGCTAGTGACCGCGTATTTTGGTGCCGATTTTGATGCAGGAAGCCGCGTCAGAATAGGACCAAAATGCGCCTGCCACAGCTTCTGACAGTCACAGCTTCCCGCTCCAGAGTAGGCCCAAATGAATGAATCAGCTGCGAAATCCGCCTGATGAAAGGACAGCTTGCTTCTTTTCTCCGTGAGCCGGAACATACCGCTTCTATTTTGAGGGGGCGGATTCTGAGGTGGATTCAGCCTCAAAATCTGCCCCCTCTTGCCCCGTGTGAACAAGCCCTAATGGAAGCAGAAAGTCCTCAGAGGAAACCTCTATGGAGTTTCTGCAAAACGCGCTGCAGGAAAAACTGATGCGTTGCCACCGGGGGTTTTCCCAAAGTGCTTTTTTTTTTGCTGCCGGACACTGTGTTAGGCCTTATCCTTATAGCGTGATGTACAGTATATTGAGATGTTAAAGAGTACCTTTCACCTCCTGATTCACATGCGGTTTCTGTACCCCCGTTGAAGAGCTATCGGTTCCGGTACCGTAGCTCTTCACCATCAGAAGGGCGTTTCTTACAGTCAGTCAGGAACGCCCTTCCTCACAGCGGTGCCTATAGCGCTGTACTGTGAGAGTGGGGAGGAATGCCTCCCTCCCCTCCTGATAGTACTTGTTCATACGCGAGTACTGGAGGGCTGTTCCTCACCGCTCAGTTTCATCGCTAGACGGTAAGCAATGCCACCTCTCACGGTACAGCGCAATAGATGCTGCTGTGAGGAAGGCCATTCCTGACTGACTGTCAGGAATGCCCTTCTGACGGTGAAGATCTACGGTACCGGCACCAATAGCTCTCCACCGGGGGCACAGAACTGGAAAGCCAATAGTGCGCTGAATTCAGCACACTGTCAGCTTTCTAGCGGTGTATTAAACCGCATGTGCCCCAAATGGTGAAAGGTGCTCTTTAAGGATTAGGCACAACAGCGAGATGCAGCTAAAAAAAACTGTAGAAAAAAATAGCAGTGCATCTCAATGTATTTTTTCGACAGTGTTTTTCATTGAGCTTTTGTCCCCAGCACCCAGTTGCCCCCCGCCTGTGTCTGTTCGGTCTCATGGCCTCATTTCTGGAAATACTGTACCTAATTGGTCTCAGTGGTCACATGAGGTGCAGGACTCCCAGCAAGAAGGTGCCGGCATGAGACTGACGCTAGGTTCACACCTGAGTTCGGCACTCCGTTCTGTGGTTTCCGTCTTCTGCATGCAAGAAGACGGAACCACAGACCGGTTCCAGCCGTGAGCGGCGGTGAGCGTTTTATGCTCTCCGCCGCGAAACCATTTTTTTAAATCCAGACACAGAGTACTGCATGTCCCACTCTGAGTCCGGATTTTAAAAAAAACGTTTCGTGGCAGAGAGCATAAAACGCTCACCGCCGCTCACGGCCGGACAGCTTTCTCACCCATTCAAATGAATGAGTGAGAAACAGTCCTGCAGATTTCCGTCTCCTGCCTCTGTTTTGTGAAGGAAACGGAAACCTGCAGAACGGAGACCGGGCGCAGATGTGAACGAGCCCTGAATGGACACTGGCGGCGCACAATGGAGCAACGGGAACAGGTGAATGCGCTTTTTATTTATTTATTTTTTATTTTACACCTCCCTCCCAGCACATGGATTGCTCCAATTACTGGACAAATCTTTAAAGGATTTATCCATCTTTGTAATATTGATGGTCTGTCCTTACGATAGGCCATCAATATTACATCTGTGATGATACAACAGCCAGGAACTCTGCAGATCAGTTATTCCAGGACAGCGCGGCTACAGGCAATGGTAACATTTCTAGGAGCCGCACTGTTCACTTTCCATGCAGTGTGTAGCTGATCTGCGGGGGTCCTGATGGTGGGCCCCTAGAAACAATTCCACCGGTGGGCCCTAGACACACCACTCCGACACTGGTAAAACCTGTCCTTCAGTAGGGAGAACAATTCTAGCCTGAAACCCTGGGAAATTTACCCTTGTAGTCTCGAAATGGTTTCTGATTATTCTTAAAGGAGAAAGTTGCAGAAAAAGTTGGGAAACCCTTCTTTCTGTCTCAGGATTTGTCACGTAGGTCATTTAGACAGGAGCCAAAGAGCTTTTGGCCCTCACGTGGAATCCGACACAACCTGTTTTTGGATCCCTGATCCCCTTTTTCGAGATTTTCGGCCATAATGGCCCTTCGCGCAGAGTTAGAAAAAGCCAAAAACCTGGCATAAAATGTAACAGAGTCTGCTAAGGCATCAGCTGTGAAGTCTAAGGGCATCATGAACAAAGAAAAAGAGACCAAATGCTGCTCTCTAGAGGTTGTCTTTAATGTGAGACTTCAATTGAACTAGCCAGCCCTTCATTGATCTACCTATGCATGTAGCTGCTATACTAGGTCGGAAACTACCTGCCACGGCCTCCCAGCAGCACCTAAGAAAGGCACCAGCTTTCCTGTCTAGGGCAGTAACCCAGTGAACGAATGTATTCAAAAGGCAGAGCACCCTTTTTAGAAACCTTGGCTACTGGAGCGTCTACACTAGGAGCCTTTTCCCAATTCTCTGAGTCCTTTTCATCAGAAGGATTTTCGCTTTAGTGCAGATGGGACAAAGACTGTTCTATTGGGATTTTTCAATTCCTTTCTTATTTCGAGATTTTACATTATCATGAACCCGGAAGATTCTTTTCTTCCTTGGGACTAAACCCTCAAACACAAAGTCTGAGGTCGAGCAAATTTCCCTGGAATCTTACAGCCCCCATTGTAGCTCTAACTACTTTTACTAAAAATTCTGCATCAGGAAGAAAGGATAGTTTTCCCAAATTTCCTTCTCAAGAACAATCGAAGGCAGAGTCCAGTTCTACTTCATTAGAGACATCAGAATCCGGACCTATCTGGGCTGGTTGTTGAGTTGGGACTATCTCTAGATGTACTTAGCAAACAAGAGGAAAGTCTATATCCCTGTAGGGTAGAGGAAACCTCTTGTGTGACAATTTTCCTTTATGGAGTAGATTTTTCAGCCGCAATCCTCTCCAAACAATGACGGCATAAAGGCTCGGGGTACGAAGCAGAAAGGGATCTTATACAAATGCCACAGGACCTGATTCTGGAGCTAGAACCCAAACTCTGGTTTGTTTTTTTTAGACTAAACTAGCCAAGAAGCAAACAAAACTGCCAACTAACATTCTCGGAGAAGATCTCCTAGCCGAGTCAGAAGCAGGAAAAATTAAAAAACTGGAACCCGTAGTATACTGGAGTGGATGGTTTTGGGTTTTCTCCATTGTCTGCACTCTTCTAAAGCTTATTGTGTTTCAGACATATTGACTAGAGATGAGCGAATGGTAAAATGTTCGAGGTTCCATATTCGTTTTGTTTCGAGTAGCCCCTCAATATTCGACTACTTGAATCGAATATCGAACCCTATTATAGTCTATGGGGGGAAAATGCTCGTTTCAGGGGTAGGCAATGTTCAATCAAATTATACTTACCCGCACTACAAGCGGACATGCGCAGTCGGCTCTGCCCAGGCCGATGCCTGACAGAGTGAATTCAGAGCCAGAAGACGCCGCGGGGAAGCTGCACGGAGAAGACTTCTAAAGATAGGAGAAGAACCAGCGTTGATTGGCCGACTGTATAGCATTCGGCCAATCAATGCTGGTTCTGCATCGAACTTTTACATTCAAACAGCGAGTGGTACTCGATCGAGTACGAGTATTTCGAATACCGTAGTATTCGATCGAATACCCACTCGATCGAGTACTACTCGCTCATCTCTAATATTGACAGCAGCAGCTATGCTCACTTTCAGCTTGTTCCTGGAAACAAGTTGCTGAAACCAAACAATGTTGCAGGTTGGATGCCTGGTCCGTGGCTATTTTTAAAGTGCCCACCACCTGTAGCTCCTCTCCTCCCCCTCTGGCAAGCGTCTGCGCTGAAAATGACGGCATATACTTCACCCACAGCGATAGCAAGCCACAGAGTGCTCACTTCCAGCCTCCATTTCAACCGGAAATGACATCACCCTCCACCGGAAGTGGCACCGGAAACTGGAAGGGACAT
Source organism: Leptodactylus fuscus (assembly GCF_031893055.1). Taxonomy (NCBI): domain Eukaryota; kingdom Metazoa; phylum Chordata; class Amphibia; order Anura; family Leptodactylidae; genus Leptodactylus; species Leptodactylus fuscus. Next base: position 194,360,636 of record NC_134269.1, read on the forward strand.
CACACGCTATCCTGTAGCCTCAGCGGAGGCCCAAAAAGCATGCAGAACTGCTGGCTATCACCTGAAGCCTCTCCAGCAGCCCCAAAGGCAGAGCCCCAGGCACTGTAGAGCGTCCACTACCTCACCCAGTCTTGTTAGTGGAAGAAGGGGAGGGGACCACAGAACTGACCAGGACAGACTGGGTATTAGGCAGCATCATAAAACAAGTTATGCCCCACTGAGATTAGAATTATCAGGTATCTGCTCTCTGTCCTCAGCCCTGGGTTTGAGTAGTATCTCCAGGACCAACATTTACTGAATGACAGTAAATCTGAACTTAGGTAAGGTGAGGATGTGAACTTTGTAGATCTTAGTAGATCAGGTTTCCTGCCAGGGATGGGCAGAAAAATTGGCAAATCTCTCAAGAGCAGGAGAAGCCGCCAAGTTAGTCATATATTTTATGTGCTACGTCATATAACATAGAACATTCAGGGTGGAGGGGTGTAAAGAGTGCAAAAAATTAAAATAAAGATGTTACTGAAAAGCTTTATTTAGAAATAGCTTTATTATACTAAGATGAATAATAAAATTTACCTTTGCGTTGAATCTGCATATACTGTAGCCATGTCATAGAAGTTGCACTTAGCCTGACTGCAATAACTCATGTTCTACAAATACATTAGAGCAGGTTTCCACCCCTGACCCCCACCTTACATTATACTTAGGTATGTGCTTAAAGAGGACCTTTCACCATCACCTTTAATAGGTGACGCTTCACTGCTTTGATTTAAAATTTTTCTCTAGCCCTCACTGTTCCCAGAACTATCAGTTTCAGCACCCCAATATGGTAAATAGGCTTTGTACTATCAAGTGGGCGAACTTGTACTGGGGCAGATAGGCTGAGACCGCCCAAAATCGGTATAGTTGGTGGAGGTGGTGAAAGTAACTTCCTAATTACATTTGGAAAGCTAGAGAGCTCAAAACTTGTAGGGTCTTGTTTGCACCATAATTTTAGATAGTATTTTCTGCCTTGTGTATTACAGCTCAGCTAAAAGGCATAATTCAGCTGCTGCAGAACCTCTTTGGAAGAGTGAGAGGAGTGTTGCTATAGACCAGCAATAGATCTAATATACTCACACTCTTTTTTCAAAAGAAGTCTGTAAAGTGAGACTTTGGCAGCAGTTACACAGTGCTGTATAAAATATGCTGCAGCTCCTGAAGAACCTCTTTTAAAACAGAGAAAGAGAACATATCAAAAAATTGGTTGACACCCCCCCCCCCCCCCCCAAGTCTGTGAAGGTGGTGGTGGTGGTGGGGGTTTGTCAACCAATTTTTGCTCAAATACAAGCCTATTCTATATACGGCACATCGCATAAAACAGGCCTCAAAGCATCAACCAGGTCAGGCTTGGCTTAATACTGACATCGCAGTGTGAATGCAAGAAAAAGTCCAGTAGACCGACAAGAGACAATCCAATAAGAAGCCAGAGAAAGCTCGCACTGATGTACATAGGTCTCAACCTGCAGAGAGAGACAGAGAGAGCATGTATAGTATAGTATGGTATAGTATGGTATGGTATAGTATATAGTGTATATAGCAAAGTCTAGCTAAGGGCTCGTTCACATCTGCGCCCGGTCTCCATACTTTAGGTTTCCGTTTCCTGCCTAAAACAGAGGCAGGAGACGGAAACCTGCAGGAGACTTTCTCACCCATTCATTTGAATGGGTGAGAAAGCTGTCCGGCCGAGCGCGGCAGTGAGCGTTTTGCGCTCTCCGCCGCGAAACCGGGTTTTATAATCCGGACACAGAGTCGGACATGCAGTACTCTGTGTCCGGATAAAAAAAATCCGGTTTCGCGGCGGAGAGCCGAAAACGATCACCGCCGCGCACGGCCGGACCCGGTCTATGGTTTCCGTCTTCTGGCATGCAGAAGACGGAAACCATAGAACGGAGACCAGAACGCAGGTGTGAACCTAGCGTCAGGAGCTGCACGAAGTGTATGCTGACACATTACATAGCTGTCGGTATAGTTATTCTTTTGGAGCATCCCTTTAATGCCTTTTGGAAAATCATAGCAGCAATCTGATAAATTCCCTGTTGTACAATGGGGGAGATTGGATAGGAATTAGGCCAAGAAGCCAGATTTATAAGGCACTAGCTTCTTCCCGCGACTTCGTCTGCAGGTTGTTGTCGGAGATGATCCCCCTATATTTACCGAAATGCACCCGGCAATGAGCCGCCCGCGCCTAGGCTCGGCTACATCTGTGCATATGCGCAGCAGACCCAGCGGTATATACATCCCTATGGAGGGCACAGCAAGCTTCCTTGAGACTCCATTGTGAGTGGCTTCCACGAGACTCCATTGTGAGTGGCTTCCACAGTGCCCGATGCAAGGCTATATAGCTCCGTCCACACCATAGCATAGCGTGATCCTATCATAGAACGGCTCAAGGGCCTGTGCTGACAACATAAAGGTCCTTTACTGTAGTGTGAACATTAAATCACACAAACATCCAAACTTTCACTTTTATAATATTAGGATTGGTCACATGGTGGAAATATTCCTATCTGACTATTCAGCTTCATGAATTCAAAGCTGGATTCCGTGTCAAGTTCCCAGACCTGACAGACGGTATTTTACACCTCCCATTCACTTCAAAGGGAGTTTCCAGGTAGAATCTCTATGAAGATCGAGTATAACACTTATTTATCTGCTAGCTGAAAAAAAATCAGCATCTAACTCCCATTGAAAGAAACCAATGGAGGTTGGTTTCAGTCAGAATTTGGAACAGATTTTGAGGAACAATCTGGCACAAATTCAGTGCCAAATTCCTCCCCTTAGAGGGATTTTCTTAGGATAGGTCAGCAATTGAATATCAGTGGGAATCTGACACCCAGGACTACTTTGGATCAGATGTTGGAAGTGACAGCGTCTCTTCTGTTGTCACATCACATTCATCCATTAGTCACATGGCCTATTAGCAGCTCATTCCCATTCCAGTGAATAGGTTGAGAAGCCATACCAAGCACAGCCTATGTACAAATGTATGGCGCTATGCTTGGTTTTCTGTGCAGAGCCTACAGTGCTCACCTGAACGCTACAGCCTCCTCAAACAGCTGATATGCAAGATGTAGGACCCCTGCCTAAATCTTAAGGTAAACTCATTTACAAAGGGATAGCTACAGAAGGTGCAGAGGTAGCAATCGCCATAGGGGTCCCAAAAACCTTAATCCAAAATAAGACGACACCCATACCAACCTCCATACCATACCTCTAATCATATCAATTATTAAACCTGGAAAACCCTCTAAGTGTTTTATGCGTCATACCTATTAGAGGAATAAAGCAAATGACGCTTTTACACCTACAAGGATTCTTTTCCAGTTTATTATGTGACACTTTTTACACCTCACCAGTTTTAGAAACTGTCTAGAAATGAGGGTGCGGCTGAGCAAAGTCGTAAAATTTTCCAGATATATTATAAGCATCCGCCATCATTGGTGTAAGGTGTCCAAGACGTGACACAAGGAATAGAAAAATGTCTAGCAGGATGTGCCAAATTTATCATATAGTGTAGACCAAGGTGGTAAATCTGCTGATTCTTCTGCCAGTCTGTGGTGGGTGACAGTAATAATAAACCTGCCCTGTGTCCAAAGATTCACATTACACCTTATATACTGTTCTCCTTTCACAATGAGATACATATATACACACACTTACCTTGCCAGAGCGGATTCCGCATAACCATGGAAATACTTGTATCGAGCGATTAAGTAGAGTAGACCACAGAGAGCGGAGATTCCTGAACAGTGTGACAACACAGATGGTAAGACAAGTAGACAGTGTTCCCCATGTAATACACCCCTCCCCCACACTTCAAATACCTCCCCACCTAATCTGAATGGATTGAGTCGCTTTCTGGAATACTCAGTTTCTGTGGAAGAAGTAAAATTTGGTTTGTTGATTTGACATCTATGGAGACTGCGGCTAAAGCTTAGGGATGAGATGTCACATATGGGACACTGACCGGGAAAATGATGGTGTCGCAGGGATGATACCTGTTGGCCTAAATAGTGATATTTCATGTTCATTGAATTCTCAAATGTTCTTTATCGAGGAGCATAAATAAGAGGGACTAGTAAGCCGGCGTCATGTGACATATACAATACTATATTCTACTACTAGTACACATCACATCATCTATATAACACCATCTTCAGTAACTTCTACACATACCGACAGAGCACCAGTGCCTAGTAATAAATGTAACATCTCATCATCGCCACTAGATGGCAGCTATACTCCTGCAGAATGCTATGACGAGGATGATTTCTGCTTGTTATGTCCCAGGAAAGCTCCCAACATGTATATATAACACATATATATAACTTGTCCTCAGGCTTATCCAGGGACCTCCAACGATACAGTACATATCCAAAAAGGGGCATCTGTGGGTGGTCGGTCTTGGAGTGATCATAGGTGAGGGAAGGAATTTTAGAGAACCTATGACTATGCCTTCATATACAATCGCTGTCCTGTAATGGGGCAGTGGGGACTATGGTGCACATTGAACCAATATTCATCATGTATGTAATGTGAAAAATAATAATTCTGATTTACTTACCTTGATGGAAAAATATTCCTGCAACCCAGAAAGTAGAGAGGAACAGCGGGAAATATTCAGAGCAGTTCAGGCTACAGAAAGAGACAACATTAGGCATTGTAGTGGTGCTGTGGTATCGCAAGACCCTCGATGACTACTTTTCCTCTCTCAGAAAAGGGCTACATGGTGACTCAAAGTTCACAGGGGTTTTCATTATGGCAATGTACAATCGGTTTCTATGGCCAAATGTGCAGCGTCTGGCCAGATGTTTCCCCTGCAGTACATGGCAACTATTAAATGAAGTGGATGAGCCCCCCGCAGGTGTCGCTCTTATACTAGGTTCACAATAGCGCTGGCTATTCTCCATCGTCTGAGTCCAAGAACACAAATTTAGCATTTGTTCTTAAAAAGTAGAGACCTTAGTCGTACGTTTGCTCGCCAAGACATCTTGGACAAAATGTCACAATACATTTACAGGTCACAGTGCGACTCTGAACCAAGAAGACGTGTGGTATGGTAGATATTGGTAAGAAATGCTGTGGGGGATTATCTGTCCCCTAAAATGTTCAATTCTGACTGCCTTCTAATATACAGTCCAGTCCATGTGTGCCCGAGAAAGAAACCAATTCTTCCTCTTTAGATATTTTTGGATTTCCCTCCTACACATTACAGGAATTGGTATAAAGAAGATTTTTTGCCGTTTATGACATAAGCTGGCAGCTATTCCCCCGTACATTCCGGCACCCAATACTGGTCATCGTTCATGGCCTACCCGGTCTACACATGACTGCTGCAACCATTCCCTGACCCAAGGGGTCAAATATTGTGTGACAGAAATTACCAGGTACGCTGTATATTCAAGGCTTTGACTGACTGAGCCCCTTCCCGCCGACGGCATATTTCGATTTTCATTTTTAACTCCCCTCCTTCCAAATCCCATAACTTTTTTTATTTTTCCGCTCTCAGAGCCATAAGAGGTCTTTGTGGGACAAATCATTCTTCATATCGTGTGATACCTAACATGTATGTGTTTCACAAGATTTAAGTACTTTTATATGTGTTCTAGGGAATGGGGAGTGATTTGAACTTTTAATTTTTTATTTATTTTTTTTGCATTTGTTAGACCCCCTAGGGGGTCTGATCACTAATGCAATGCATTACAATGTTAATGCATTACAATACATTGCAAAATACCAGCGCTTCTATTGCAGGCTACCTAACGTAGCCTGCAATAGAAGCAATAGAATGACAAGCCGGGGAGCCTTCACAAGGCTCCCCGCTGTCATAGCACCATTACGCTGGCCCCGGAGCTTACTCCGGGTGCCGGTGATCGCAGGGAACATGGCGGCGCCCGCGCACCACCAGGTAAATGGCGCCTCGGTCAGCTTTGAGGCGTTAGCGCTGGATGTCCATTATATAAAGCAATTAAACACCCGGCGTCTGCCAATCTAGTATGGCGGATGTTGGGAAAGGGGTTAAAGAGAGTCTGTCAGGTGTAAAATGCATCACAAAATAATAATAGTACCATTTAGGGGCCACTAATACAAGCAGATGCATATATTTGTGCCAAAAACTGATAAAGCAATGCAGCGCTAATCCTCTTTTTTAGGAATATGTAAATCAAACTGCAAGTGCACCAAGGGCGGAGCCCAATTTACTCCATTTGCCTAAAGACAGCCACAAGTGTTCAAGCTCTCCTCTACCATCACCACCCAATGCTGCTTGTGTAGCTAAGATTAACATTTTCAGCCCCTGCCTGCCTCAAGACTGTCTGTAGGCAAAAGTCCCAAATCAGACCCCGCCTCCAATGCACTTGAGGCTAATTTGCATATCCATAAAAAGATTATTATCTCTGCAATCTTCCTCAGTTTCTGGACACAAATGAATGTTTCTGCTCATATTAAAGGCCTTTACGTAGAACCATTATTGGGAGACATTTTGGACCTTATACATTTTAACACAATCCTCTTAAAGGGAACCTGTCATTACCCAAAACCAAACCTACAAGCTAAAGTATGCACAAAGACACACGGTAACTCTCAGATGTCTAGTGTTGTGAAAGGGGGAGAAATTAGTCCGCTAGGTGTTATGCTATAGGGAGAATTCGGAGGTGTTCTTTATGTCCTGTGTTGTGTGTGTCTTTGTGCGTACACATGTTCTGTGTGTGTGTGTGTGTGTGTGTGTGTGTGTGTGTGTTTGTGTGTATATACATGTTCTGTCGTGTGTGTGTAGTAATTCAGATTCCCTATGGTATCCAAAAATAGAACCATAATTTCATATATATTTACTTTGCTATGCTGTCAGTATTTACTGCAGTTTTGCATTACATTTGTCAGGATGATCTCCACAATATTTTCTGTGATTCATGCTATGTATGTAAATGATGAAGCAAGATAAAATCTGGAAGTGTAAATTAATTGAAAGCTCTTAGGTTAGGTTCACATCTGCTTTGGCCTTTCAATCATTCTGCTCCAGGGGAGCTGGACCACTGTTTTTGAGGTTACACAGAGACCCGGCGGGACCAACAAGGAAGGCACCGCACTTACTCCCAAATTTTCCATAAAACATGTAGCTTTAATTTCAACCGTATGAATACACACAACGCTGCAAGAGCGTTTCGGGATTACTCCTTTTTTCAAGTGGGATACAGATAAACAGAGTTCTCTGCATAGTAAAAACAAACAAAACAAAAGTAACAAAAAGCAAAAAAAAAAAAAAAAAAACATTCAGTAATCAAAAAATACAGAACCCAACCTTGGCACCCTGTTAACAATTTCTGTAGAAAACTTGTGCGCTTACACCCTGACAGTCCCTGGGCTGCAGCTTAGACATTGCTGCAAGCAGAGCACACAGAGGGACACTGTCAAACATGCCCTAACCATAGAAGTTGATGTGACCAGCCGATAGACCCCAAGCTCAGTATTAATTAGAGAATACAGTATATTATCACACTATCAAGACTGTTAGGTGCACATTCTGTCTGTGTTCATATTGTTAAGTTGTTAACAAAGTTCTGCTGAAAAGAAAAAGACACTCACAGATAGGATGTTCCTCCCCTTCTTCCTGTGTCTCTCTCTCCTCTCTCCCTCCACATGTCATGGCTGCACAGGCTGCCACTACCTCTTCCATATTAGGCCCAACCCACTTGAGCACATCATAAACTTAATACATGTAGGCCAGTTTTCGGGGGCAAATTACAATCACCTCTACCATACCTCCCAACCGTCCCGATTTCCGCGGGACAGTCACGATTTGGGTGACATGTCCCGCGGTCCCAGTTGGAGGGAGGTATGTCCCGATTTCAACCCAGATCTGCGTCCAGAGGACGCAGATCTGAGTTGAACACATATGCGGTTGAAGGAAGGAGATGACACATGTCAGCTCCTCGCTTCGCCGCTGCGCACCTCTCTCGCTGACACATATGCGGCTGAAGCGAGGAGCTCACCTGTGTGAGCTCCTCGCTTCGCCGCTGCCGCCGGCTACTGGCTTGCAGACGCGATGTGACACATGTGATGTGTCATGTGACACATTGCATCTGCAAGCCAGTAGCCGGCGGCAGCGGCGAAGCGAGGAGCTCACACAGGTCAGCTCCTCGCTTCAGCCGCATATGTGTCAGCGAGAGAGGCGCGCAGCGGCGAAGCGAGAAGCTGACATGTCAGCTCCTTCCTTTAACCGAATATGTGTCAGCAAGAGAGGCGCGCAGAGAGCGGCGAGGGAGCGGAGGAGAAGGTAAGTGTAATGTGGAGGTGGAACGTGAAACTAGGGGCAGATGAAGGAGAGGACGGCATGACACTGGGGGCAGAGATGGAGGTGACGGCATGACACTGGGGGCAGATGAAGGAGAGGACGGCATGACACTAGGGACAGAGATGGAGGGACATGAATCTGGGGTAGAGATGTGGAGACATGAATCTGGGGGCAGAGATGGGGGACATGAATCTGGGGGCAGAGATGGAGGGGACATGAATCTGGGGTAGAGATGTGGAAGCATGAATCTGGGGGCAGAGATGGGGGGACATGAATCTGGGGGAAGAGATGGGGGACATGAATCTGGGGGCAGAGATGGAGGGGACATGAATCTGGGGTAGAGATGTGGAAGCATGAATCTGGGGGCAGAGATGGGGGGACATGAAACTGGGGGCAGAGATGGAGGGGACATGAAACTGGGGGCAGAGATGGAGGGGACATGAAACTGGGGGCAGAGATGGAAGGGGGACATGAAACTGGTGGCAGATGAAGGGTGTATATGAAACTGGGGGAGAGATAGAGGGGGGACATATAATTTACGGGTGACTTTAGGAGGATTATACTGTGTGCGGGCACATGAAAAATTAACGAGTGGGCGGAGCCAACACAAAAGTGGGCGGGGCTAAATGTGCCACACATTTTGTCCCTCTTTCGGTTCTTCAAAAGTTGGAAGGTATGCCTCTACAATTACTATATATTCGCAATTTTGGGGGGTTTGGAAGATGGTGGTCATTCTCTACTGGCACCAAGCTTTTTTTTTAGCATGATTCCCCCTCACATTTCCTATAGGTTACTGTTGGAATAATGCATATATATGTAAGGCAACAACTACTACTGCTGTATTATATGATGAGACATTCTGTCTGTGTTCATATTGTTAAGTTGTTAACAAAGTTCTGCTGAAAAGAAAAAGACACTCACAGATAGGATGTTCCTCCCCTTCTTCCTGTGTCTCTCTCTCCTCTCTCCCTCCACATGTCATGGCTGCACAGGCTGCTGCAGTGTCTCCACAGAACTGGATTCTACTATAAGTTATAAGCTGTTTGTTGTGCTAAATAAATGCACATTGTTTGCTACTCAAGTGAGACTGGGAGCTTATTAATACCGCTGCTGACAGTTACACTTTTAGAGAAAATTACTGAGTAAAAAAATGTAATAAATTATATAAACTTACTGCGCACGGAAAATTCTATCAAATGTTGGATGACCTGATGTGTTTGGCGGCGAGATCTTGTACTTTCTACGCGCCCAGATCACTTGCATAGAGAAATACGCTGTATAAAATAAAAATAAAATTCATGTTATTTTTCTTAGCTAAATCTCAGAAAAAAAACAAATTCACTTCCATTGATCTGCACTTATGGAGGTTTGACATCTCTACATATTCTCCAGTGCATCCGCAAATCAGCAAGCCAGTCCCAAAATATTTCTGGCCCTAAGTACTGGTTATTTGTTCTATAATACTTTCCACTAGGTTTTTTTTATTGCAGTTTATGTAATAATGTATTCACTATAAATATACATAGAAATTGTACAAGCCTGCTTCTGCAGAACCTCTTTTTAAAGAATGGAAGCTTCATGCCCATCTTCAATTATTGTTCCCTATTATACAATCCCCAATTCCAGAACCGTTAGAACGCAATGATGGAAATCTCATATAACCATATTTTATTCACAGTAGATCATAGAACACACATCAGAAGGTGAAAGGTATACAATACAACACAGAACACATATGTCAGAAGGTGAAGGAGTCAGAGAGGGATTTCTTCCTCAACAACTACAGAACGAAGAAGGATGGAGCAGATCAACAATTTTATTCTAAAAAAAACCAAACAAAAAAAACACATAAGGTAGCCCGCCACCCAGGAACAAAACATAGTTCATATTAACAGCACAGTCTGTATCCCCCCCAAAGGAAGTCACAAAGGGGTGTAGGCCGCAATAACTAGTCCCCAAACATAAACAGGCACAAATCCTTCTCCAGACTCCCCTCAGGACAAGGGATCTTTGGTCTGTCAACTTCCATGTGCTGGCTTCAACTCAGCCGCCTTTCAGGTAGAGCTATAACTTGCTCAGTCCCCTTTTGTGTGCTTGCCCCAACTCGCCTGCCCAACAGGGAATAAAGCCAGAAGCCATACCTCCCAACTATCAAAGGGCAGAATGTGCACCTCAAAATTTAGCTCCACCCACTTCTACATTGACACCGCCCAATTTTAGCCATTTTTCTTTGTGCCCCAACACAGTATAATGCTCCTAAATGCACCCTCTCATTATATGCCCCCCAATTATAATGTTCCCCTCTAAGTACCTCACAATATAAAGTCCCTCTTCTGGTGCCACAGTTTAAACTGGCAGAATCTAGAGGGGGGTATTAAACTGGGGCAGCTGGAGGGTGACATTAAACTGGTGACAACTAGAAAGGAACATTAAACTGGAGCAGATGGAAGGGGATATTAAATCGTAGGGGTAACTTGAGTATGACATTAAAGAGGACCTTGTGGGGCACATGCGGTTTTATACACCGCTAGAAAGCTGACAGTGCAATCTCAGATGGGAGTTAGAGGTGATTGAACGAGATCCAGAGGGGCGGTATGTATACGTCCAGGGTTGGATTGACTCGGCCTTGTATGTGATATTGGGTGTGTATCTGCCACCCGCTTCTGACCTGTCTATACTCCAGTCAGCGGCCCAATTTGTAGCCAAATTCCCTAGGGCAATAGTCCTATGTCTAGGTGACTTTAACAGGGTGATGAATAATGCTTTGGACCGGTTTCACACTGGTTCAGATCCTCCGCCCTCCTTTCGTCCCCAGTGGTGAACCTAGCCTCTCTGCTGCCTGAGGCGGACGATCGAAAGACGCCCCCCCGGGGGTGGGGGGGATGTTCATCTTTTGATCGTCAGCCAAAGACAGCAGGGGGGGGGGGGGGGACATTACAATAAATACAATGCAGTAATACTCACAGGAGACGTCTCCCCACATTTCCAGTCTCTTCCCTTTGGACCGCCATGACCACTTCTTTCAGCTGCGACTTGACTCTAAAGTTTGAAACATAGACATCTTTGACTCCTCAATTCTCCACGCACCCAACCCCTATATATATATATATATATATATATATATATATATATATATATATATATCCCACAGCGGCCCCTGCAGCCCACAGTGGCACAATAGAGGTTGCAGGGGGGCTGCAGTGGGGCATAATAGAGGTTACAGGGGCCACAGTGGAACCTTCAAGCTCTATTATGCCCCACAGTTGCACACCCATGAACTATTATTATACTCAGGGGTCTTTTCAGACCCCCAAGTATAATAATCGGAGCCCCAGGGGAGATGAGGGAACATAAACACTGTTACTCACCTCTCCGGGGCCCGATGTTAAAGAGGACCTTTGATGGCTTTGGGCAAAGGCAGTTCTATATACTGCTGGAAAGCTGACAGAGCGCTGAATTCAGCGGATTCTGGTTTGGATTGGGCAATCGCTTCTTTGGATGCAACTAAGGCCTTCAACTCAGTCGAGTTGCCTTTTCTTTTACACTCTCTGAACCGATATGGCTTTGGCGATGGCTTCATTACATGGGTGTCCCTTCTGTACCATTCCCCTAGGGCGGCTTTGTCCATCAATGGCTCGCTGACCCCGTATTTTTCACTTGGTAGAGGCACGCGGCAGGGCTGTCCACTTTCACGGCTGTTGTTTCCCTAGCTGTAGAACCCCTGGCCATACTCCTTAGGCGAGACCCTGTCTACTGGGGTATTCTCATTGGCTCCCGCGAGGAGAGAGTCGAGCTTTATGCCGACGATCTCCTCCTCTTCCTGACTAACCACTCTGTATCATTGCCTCGGGCCATGGAGCTTATGGAGGAATTCGGTAATTACTCAGGCCTCCACACTAATTGGTCTAAATCTTCTTATATGCCCATTAGTCAAGTTTCAGTGGCGGTGGGGGGCACCACGATGTGTGGGCTTCCGGTTGTTCAGGCCTGTAAATATCTTGGTATAGTTCTTCTTAGGGATCATGAGAGGTTCCTGGATCTAAATGTGTTCCCACTCATCTCCCATTTTAGAATTAAATTCCAGACCTGGGCTGCGTTACCCCTGTCCTTCGCGGGTCATATGAACCTGATTAAAATGATAGTCTTGCCCAAGTGTATGTATGTTTTGAGCCACTCGGCCGTGCCCATGCCTCTCCGTTTTTTCCGACAGTTGGATTCTCTGACGACTTCCTTTGTGTGGGGCCACTCCAGGTCTAAATTGAGCTTGTTTACCCTCCGGAGACCGAAACAGCTCGGTGGTGCTTCTCTCCCCGATCTGTTCCTTTATTACTTGGCTGGTCAGCTTCAATTTCTCAAACCCTGGCTCTCCCCCGGACTGCTTTCGGGCCCGGAGGCCCACCTGGTTCACCATCTGGACTTGTGTATTTTGTGGCCTGTGTTGGAACATCCCCGACTGTTTAGGGGCAGACTTTTGCCCCTTCACTCTCTGGCGGCGCAGGTGTGGAAGCAGGCCCGGAAAGTGTGGTCCTTCTCTGATGTCCCCGGTTTGCCTGACCACCATAGATTGCCAGATGCCCAATCCTGGTCCCGTTATAGTGTGTCCTCCCTATCAGATTTATATGAGCAAGGTGTCTTTGTTACATTTGATTCCCTAGTCTCCTTGCAGGACATCCCTCACCATCAATTCTTTCGCTTTCTCCAAATACGGCACACTCTCTCCTCCATATTCCCCGCTCAGCCATGTGCTATTTCTGAATACCCGCTTATTGGTGTGCTCCGTTCCAAGGGTCCGAGGGGTCTGATTCCTGCTCTTTATGAGCATTTATTTTACGCAAAGGTCTCCTTGACTGAGGCCCCAGCCCTGGCACGTTGGCGCACCAATATCCCGGAGTTGACGGACGAGACGTTTCAGGATGCTCTGGAATCTTCCTTGTACATTTCATTCTCGGCCAATAATAAATTGATTGAAATATTTATTTTACATCAGTGTTACTTGACCCCAGCCCGTCTTTTTAAGATGGGTCGTCTATCTAGCCCGAATTGCCTCAGGTGTCCGTGTCCTCACGCGGACTTCTGGCACATGGTGTGGAGGTGCCCAGTTGTGCAGGCCTTTTGGAGAGGGGTGGTGGACATTCTGGCCGATGTTTTGGGCCATCCTGTTCTACTCTCTCCCGAGGTCTGTCTGTTTGGTGTGCTTGAGGAGGAGTTGTGGCAACATCATGTCCGGATCTTCCTTTGGGAAGGTCTGTTTTATGCTAGGAAGGCCATTGCCCTCCAGTGGATGGCCCCGCAGTCTCCATCGGTATCTCTGTGGCAGAGACTGGTCAATTCAATCCTTCCATTTAATCAAATTATAGATAAGGGTAGGGGCTGCCCCCAGAAATTTCTTAAGGTCTGGGGTGCGTGGTGTGCTTCTCCTGCTACCCAGTACTTTCCCCCCTCCATGCGCTCGGCACCTTTACACCTTGAGTAGGAGTTGTCGAGTTGCTTTACTCACTGCTGCATTTTCCTGTGTGTGTTCTGGTGGTAGACCGCGGCGGGTTGGAGTTGTGGCAGATCTTTCTTTGTTTGTTTGTTTGAAATTTTCTTTGTATTTTATTTTTGCACTTATTTGTCTGTTTTTTTCCTGACTGCATCGTTTGTTATGTTACTTCTCCTTCAATAATACGAGTTTAAAAAAAGAAAGCCGGCTTTCCCGTTCTGTGCCCCCGCTGAAGAGCTATCAGTGCCGGTACCGTGGCTCTTCACCGTCAGAAGGGCGTTTCTGATAGCCAGTCAGGAACACCCTTCCTCACAGTAGCGTCTATTGCGCTGTACTGTGAGAGGGGGCGTTGCTTACTGCCCAGTGATGACGCTGAGCTGTGAGGAACGCCCCCCCAGTACTCGTCTATGGACGAGTACTATCAGGAGGGGAGGGATGTGTTCCTCGCCGCTCTCACAGTACAGCGCTATAGGTGCAGTTGTGAGGAAGGGCGTTCCTGACTGACGGTCAGAAACACTCCTCTGACGGTGAAGAGGTACGGTACCGGCACCGATAGCTCTTCACCGGGGCACAGAACGGGAAAACGCAGTCAGCTTTCTAGCGGTGTATAAAACCGCATGTGCCCCAGATGGTGAAAGGTCCTCTTTTAACTGGGGAAAACTAGAGGCGGACTCCTACGGTTTAATGGTCTCCACCGGTTGCTCTTAGTTTAACCACTTCTAGACCGCCCATAGACTATAAACGTCCGGAAGGTGATTGCCTTGTTCTGACAGGACGTACCAGTATGTCCAATCAGAACACAACAGCTGCACAAGATCATGCAGCTGCTGAAAAAGGGAGCTGCTGTAACTTCAGCCGGAGCTCTCAGAGAGAAGGCATGGAAGGCTTATTAACTTCCCTGCGTTCTCGATAGCTGTGTATACAGCTCAAGAAGCGCTGTATACACAGCTATGGGTGCCGCCATGATGCAGCCGCCCTCTAACCCAGCGGTCACGTCATCCATCGGTGTCAGCGTCTTCTAAGAGTCTACAGGACCCAGATCATCTCTAGTAAGGTTTACAGTAGCGTGCAGGAGGCTGGATTCATCCTGCAACTGGGGCGAAATGTACCAGCCCCAGTTACAGGGGAAATCAGATGTCCCCTAAGGTCTCTTATAAAAAAAAAAAAAAAAGTAAAAATAATTTAAAAAATAAATAAAATAATACACCAATAAAACACCGTTATTAAAGGTTATAGCCCCAGCCCCGATGACATCATACAAAATAAAAAATTACTGTAACTAAGAGGAAAAGCTATTTTATAAAGTTTATCAGTAGCACTTTGTGTTATTACATAAAAAAAATAAAAAGGTGAAAACCAGACACAAATTCCCTCCTATTTTGTCTATATTTTCCTGGATATAACAAAAAAATTAAAATATAGTCAAAAATCAAAACAACATAAAAATAAAACCCTATGTGTTCCCCCCCAAAAAAGACTCAAAAATTAGTTGAATGAGACATATAAGAAAAACGTTAAAGCCCTTAACAACTTCCGGACCGCCCATAGACTATATACGTCCGGATAGTGATTGCCTTGTTCTGACAGCACGTACCGGTACATCCAGTCAGAACACAGTAGCTGCACGGAGATCGTGCAGCTACTGAAGCTGGGAGCCGGCTGTAACTTCAGCCGGAGCTCCTAGAGAGAAGACAGGTTTATTCCCTTCCTTGCCATCTCGATCACTGTGTATACAGCTCTCAATGAGAACTCTATACATGACTATGGACGCTGCCATGATGCGGCCGCCCTCTGACCTGGCGGTCATGTGATCCGCCGGGAGAAGCGTCTTGCAAGAGCTGCTGGGTCCTACAGGACCCAGGTCAGCTCTGTATACTGCGTATACAGCATGCAGGAGGCTGTAATCCTCTGCAACTGAGGCTAAATGTACCAGCCTCAGTTGCAGGGGAAATCAGCCTCCAGTACAATAAAAAAGTGATCAGATGTCCCCAAAGGTCTCTTATCACCTTATGAGGACACAATCTGAAAAAAATTAAAATAAAAATATAATAAAAAAGTTTTAAAAAAAAGGAAATAAAATATTTAAAAAATAATAATAGGTTAATAAAACGCCGTTATTAAAGGTTATAGCCCCACCCGCGACGACACCATACAAAATAAAAATTACCGTAACTGAGAGGAAAAACTAGTTTTTCAGTGACACTTTGTGTTATTAAATAAAAAAAGATAATATATTGAAAACCAGACACAATTTCCCTCCTATTATCTTTATATTTTCCCGGATATAAGAAAAAATAAAACACATTCAAAAATAAAAAATTACATAAAAATAAAGCCCTATGTGTCCCCAAAAAAAGATGCAAAAATTAGTTGACTGAGACATATGGGGAAAATGTTACAGCCCTCAAAACCGCACATACAAAATAAACCTAAAATGTGTCTGGTCCTGGACCACAAATTGGCCCGGTACTGAAGTGGTTAAAACTGCACGAATTTGAAAAAAACAAAAAAAACCAAAAACTAAAATGTGTCAAGTCCTGGACCAGAAATTGGCCCAGTACTGAAGTGGTTAATATCCCTTTCTAGTTGCCCCCAGTTTAATCTCCCTATCCAGCTGCCCCCATTTTAAGGTCACCATCCATCTGCTTCTACAGTTTAATATCCCCCTTCATCTGCTCCCAATTTCATATCCCCCCCTTCATTTGTCCCCAAAGTTTAACATAATAAAACACTGATACTCACTTCTTCTCTCTCCCCTGCTGCTTTATCAGAAGTCTCTTCTCCTGGTTTGTTCAGGTAAGCGCAACGTGAGTGACATCATCATATCGCACCTACAGGTCCCAGGGCCGGAGCACACAAAACACTCAGGGACAGAGTGGTGAGGTAGGAACTGTCCCCAGAGGGCTCCTGCTTCATCATTTTATTCATCTCATCTCATACCTCCCGTCGACTTGGACAGCAGGACAAAACCGGAATCTGGGACTGTCCCACTGAATTCGGGATGGTTGGGAGGTATGCAGAAGTCTTGACTCTACAACTTTCTCCCCTACCCCTTCTTATAACCCTAAGTGGGGTGAATAGACAGACAGGTTCAAGGAACCAGAGTAGGAAGTTAGACCTGCTGGGGATGTCTCCAGCAGACCAGGCATAAAGCTTGGGACAAAAGGTCTCCCCCACAGGTGGTCCTCACAAGGGGACCAGTACCATTCAAGCTAAGGTGAAACAATATTGATTAGATTACCTCCCACCCGCCCACCCTTGTGCTTGCTTCCTGGTGTGCCAGATGGGACAATCAGTGGAGTAACTAGGAATGTCGGGGCCCCATGGCGAACTTTTGACATGGGCCCCCCCCCCCTTCCTGACCGACACCGAAGACCTTGATCAACCACCCCCCCACACACACGCCGCATTCCTGCGCTCTATTATGTCCCTCAGTGGCCCCTGCACACAGTATTGTACCCCATTGTGGCCCCTGCACACGGGATTATGCCCCATAATGAACACCCATGAACAATTATTATACCCTGGGGGATTTTCAGACCACAGAGTATAATAATCAGAGACCGAGGGGAGATACAGACATAAAAAAAAAAAGTTACTTACCTGTCTCCGGCTCCTCTGCAGTCTTTGGTGGTGTTGGCCATCTTTAATAACGCACGGATGTCACATGACACAGCAATTGCAGGCAAGTCTGAATACAAACAATGTGTAGATTACTGATCCATCTACTGACACTGACCTCCCCCTCCTCCTAATACACAGATATCAGGACACTATCCTCTCCCCTCCTCCACACCACACATACATACACACACACATTCTCCATCCTGCATCTCACATTAATCCCTCCCCTTCATTACCTGGCAGCAAGTCTCTCCTTCTCTTCATCTCTTCCAGGACTGACTGCACGGGCTATAAAGACATGCCCACCTAGTCATGTTACGGCTGACGTCACACAAGGTCCTACAAGCTTTCCCCGCTCTTATCCTCTTGTCACGGGATGTTTAGAGTCTATATTATAGGCCATGTGTAATATACACTCACCGGCCACTTTATTAGGTACACCATGCTAGTAACGGGTTGGACCCCCTTTTGCCTTCAGAACTGCCTCAATTCTTCGTGGCATAGATTCAACAAGGTGCTGGAAGCATTCCTCAGAGATTTTGGTCCATATTGACATGATGGCATCACACAGTTGCCGCAGATTTGTCGGCTGCACATCCACGATGCGAATCTCCCGTTCC
Organism: Leptodactylus fuscus; assembly: GCF_031893055.1. Taxonomy (NCBI): domain Eukaryota; kingdom Metazoa; phylum Chordata; class Amphibia; order Anura; family Leptodactylidae; genus Leptodactylus; species Leptodactylus fuscus. Next base: position 194,378,691 of record NC_134269.1, read on the forward strand.
ACCACATCCCAAAGATGCTCTATTGGATTGAGATCTGGTGACTGTGGAGGCCATTGGAGTACAGTGAACTCATTGTCATGTTCAAGAAACCAGTCTGAGATGATTCCAGCTTTATGACATGGCGCATTATCCTGCTGAAAGTAGCCATCAGATGTTGGGTACATTGTGGTCATAAAGGGATGGACATGGTCAGCAACAATACTCAGGTAGGCTTTGGCGTTGCAACGATGCTCAATTGGTACCAAGGGGCCCAAAGAGTGCCAAGAAAATATTCCCCACACCATGACACCACCACCACCAGCCTGAACCGTTGATACAAGGCAGGATGGATCCATGCTTTCATGTTGTTGAAGCCAAATTCTGACCCTACCATCCGAATGTCGCAGCAGAAATCGAGACTCATCAGACCAGGCAACGTTTTTCCAATCTTCAATTGTCCAATTTCGATGAGCTTGTGCAAATTGTAGCCTCAGTTTCCTGTTCTTAGCTGAAAGGAGTGGCACCCGGTGTGGTCTTCTGCTGCTGTAGCCCATCTGCCTCAAAGTTCGACGTACTGTGCGTTCAGAGATGCTCTTCTGGCTACCTTGGTTGTAACGGGTGGCTATTTGAGTCACTGTTGCCTTTCTATCAGCTCGAACCAGTCTGGCCATTCTCCTCTGACCTCTGTCATCAACAACGCATTTCCGCCCACAGAACTGCCGCTCACTGGATGTTTTTTCTTTTTCGGACCATTCTCTGTAAACCCTAGAGATGGTTGTGTGTGAAAATCCCAGTAGATCAGCAGTTTCTGAAATACTCAGACCAGCCCTTCTGGCACCAACAACCATGCCACGTTCAAAGGCACTCAAATCACCTTTCTTCCCCATACTGATGCTCGATTTGAACTGCAGGAGATTGTCTTGACCATGTCTACATGCCTAAATGCACTGAGTTGCCGCCATGTGATTGGCTGATTAGAAATTAAGTGTTAAGGAGCAGTTGGACAGGTGTAGCTAATAAAGTGGCCGGTGAGTGTATATTTCGTGTGGAATGTATTCTCTAACCTGTTGTATACATCAATGTGTAGTTGGCTGATTCGGGTCTAGTGTGTTAGCACATTGTATGCAAATACCTCTAACTAGCGAGGACCAGTGAGGACAATGGGTGGAGATAATCTGATCGGTGTCTCCAAAAAGATGTTGGATGGTGCATTGTCCAAAGGAGACAGGGAATCTGCTCTCTTTGGTATAGGTGAGGGGGGAAGGATCTGTGACTCATCCCTTCCCACCCACAGATATAGGATGTTACAGTTTAGTTTATAGTGGTAGCTAGTAGAGATGAGCGAACAGTGTTCTATCGAACTCATGTTCGATCGGATATTAGGCTGTTCGGCATGTTCGAATCGAATCGAACACCGCGTGGTAAAGTGCGCCATTACTCGATTCCCCTCCCACCTTCCCTGGCGCCTTTTTTGCTCCAATAACAGCGCAGGGTAGGTGGGACAGGAACTACGACACCGGTGACGTTGAGAAAAGTAGGCAAAACCCATTGGCTGCCGAAAACATGTGACCTCTAATTTAAAAGAACAGCGCCGCCCAGGTTCGCGTCATTCTGAGCTTGCAATTCACCGAGGACGGAGGTTTCCGTCCAGCTAGCTAGGGCTTAGATTCTGGGTAGGCAGGGACAGGCTAGGATAGGAAGGAGAAGACAACCAACAGCTCTTGTAAGAGCTAAATTCCAGGGAGAAGCTTGTCAGTGTAACGTGGCACTGACGGGCTCAATCGCCGCAACCCAGCTTTCCCAGGATCCTGAATGGAATACACTGTCAGTGTATTCCCGTATACCCGATATATACCCCGATACCCGTTCCAACGGTGTGCCCCCCCACCTTCACCCCAGAAATACCCTGCAAGTCCCCTAGCAATAGAATTGGGGCTATATACACCCACAATTTTTACTACTGGTATACAGTGCCATTGTCTGACTGGGAATTCAAAGAATATATTGGGAATACAAATACCCTCATTTCTTGCTACTGCCATATAGTGCCAGTGTCTGACTGGTAATTCAAAGAATATATTGGGGTTACGTGCACCCACAATTTTTACTACTGGTATACAGTGCCATTGTCTGACTGGGAATTCAAAGAATATATTGGGAATACAAATACCCTCATTTCTTGCTACTGCCATATAGTGCCAGTGTCTGACTGGGAATTCAAAGAATATATTGGGGTTACGTGCACCCACAATTTTTACTACTGGTATACAGTGCCATTGTCTGACTGGGAATTCAAAGAATATATTGGGAATACAAATACCCTCATTTCTTGCTACTGCCATATAGTGCCAGTGTCTGACTGGGAATTCAAAGAATATATTGGGGTTACGTGCACCCACAATTTTTACTACTGGTATACAGTGCCATTGTCTGACTGGGAATTCAAAGAATATATTGGGGTTATAAATACCCTCATTTCTTGCTACTGCCATATAGTGCCAGTTTCTGACTGGTAATTCAAAGAATATATTGTGGTTACGTGCACCCACAATTTTTACTACTGGTATACAGTGCCATTGTCTGACTGGGAATTCAAAGAATATATTGGGAATACAAATACCCTCATTTCTTGCTACTGCCATATAGTGCCAGTGTCTGACTGGGAATTCAAAGAATATATTGGGGTTACGTGCACCCACAATTTTTACTACTGGTATACAGTGCCATTGTCTGACTGGGAATTCAAAGAATATATTGGGGTTATAAATACCCTCATTTCTTGCTACTGCCATATAGTGCCAGTTTCTGACTGGTAATTCAAAGAATATATTGGGGTTACGTGCACCCACAATTTTTACTACTGGTATACAGTGCCATTGTCTGACTGGGAATTCAAAGAATATATTGGGAATACAAATACCCTCATTTCTTGCTACTGCCATATAGTGCCAGTTTCTGACTGGTAATTCAAAGAATATATTGGGGTTACGTGCACCCACAATTTTTACTACTGGTATACAGTGCCATTGTCTGACTGGGAATTCAAAGAATATATTGGGAATACAAATACCCTCATTTCTTGCTACTGCCATATAGTGCCAGTTTCTGACTGGTAATTCAAAGAATATATTGGGGTTACGTGCACCCACAATTTTTACTACTGGTATACAGTGCCAATTTCTAACTAGGAATTCAAAATGCGCAAGGCTCCCGGAAAGGGACGTGGACGAGGCTGTGGGCGAGGTCGGGGGAATGGTTCTGGGGAGCAAGGTAGCAGTGAAGCCACAGGGCGTCCCGTGCCTACTCCTGTGGGGCAGCAAGCATTGCGCCACTCCACAGTGCCAGGGTTGCTTGCCACATTAACTAAACTGCAGGGTACAAACCTTAGTAGGCCCGAGAACCAGGAACAGGTCTTGCAATGGCTGTCAGAGAACGCTTACAGCACATTGTCCAGCAGCCAGTCAGACTCTGCCTCCTCTCCTCCTATTACCCAACAGTCTTGTCTTCCTTCCTCCCAAAATTCCGAAGCTTTACAGAACAATAACCCAAACTGTCCCTGCTCCCCAGAGCTGTTCTCCGCTCCTTTCATTGTCCCTCAACCTGCCTCTCCACGTCACGATTCCACGAACCTAACAGAGGAGCATCTGTGTCCAGATGCTCAAACACTAGAGTCTCCTCCATCTCCGTTCGATTTGGTGGTGGATGACCAGCAACCCACCCTCATCGACGATGATGTGACGCAGTTGCCGTCAGGGCATCCAGTTGACCGGCGCATTGTGCGGGAGGAGGAGATGAGACAGGAGTTGGAAGAGGAAGTGGTGGATGATGAGGACACTGACCCGACCTGGACAGGGGGGATGTCAAGCGGGGAAAGTAGTGTGGATGTTGAGGCAGGTGCAGCACCAAAAAGGGTAGCTAGAGGCAGAGGCAGAGGTCAGCAGCTTAGGCGAAGCCAGGCCACACCCGGAATCTCCCAAGATGTTCCAGTTCGTACCCAGCCCCGAAAAACTCCCACCTCGAGGGCACGTTTCTCAAAGGTGTGGAGTTTTTTCAAGGAATGCGCCGAGGACAGATATAGTGTTGTCTGCACAATTTGCCTCTCGAAATTGATTAGGGGCTCTGAGAAGAGCAACCTGTCCACCACTTCAATGCGCCGTCATTTGGAATCCAAGCACTGGAATCAGTGGCAGGCAGCAACGGCAGGACAAAGGCCGCCTGCCGTTCACGCCACTGCCACTGCCTCTGCCTCTGCCACTGCCACTGCTGACTGTGCTGGCGATGCACTCCAGAGGACGAGCCAGGACACCACTTCATCTGCCTCCGCCACTTTGTTGACTTCTACCTCATCCTCCCCTGGTCCTGTCTTATCTCCTTCTCCTGCACCATCAAAGGCACCATCAGGCGTTTCTTTACAACAACCCACCATCTCTCAGACATTGGAGCGGCGGCAGAAATACACTGCTAACCACCCACACGCGCAAGCCTTAAACGCCAACATCGCTAAACTGCTGGCCCAGGAGATGTTGGCGTTCCGGCTTGTTGAAACTCCCGCCTTCCTGGACCTGATGGCAACTGCGGCACCTCGCTATGCCGTCCCTAGCCGTCACTACTTCTCCCGGTGTGCCGTCCCCGCCTTGCACCAGCACGTGTCACTCAACATCAGGCGGGCCCTTAGTTCCGCGCTTTGCACAAAGGTCCACTTGACCACCGACGCGTGGACAAGTGCATGCGGACAGGGACGCTACATTTCACTGACGGCACACTGGGTGAATGTAGTTGAGGCTGGGACTGCTTCCCAAACTGGCCCGGTGTACCTCGTCTCCCCGCCTAACATTCCTGGCAGGGACACGAGAAGAACACCCCCCTCCTCCTCCTCCTCTACCGCCTCCTCCTCCGCCACCGCCTCCTCCTCCGCTGTTAGATTGACCCCAGCTACGAGTTGGAAACGTTGCAGCACTGGCGTTGGTAGACGTCAGCAGGCTGTGCTGAAGCTGATCAGCTTGGGGGACAGACAGCACACTGCCTCCGAGGTGAGGGATGCCCTCCTCGATGAGACGGCAATATGGTTTGAGCCGCTGCACCTGGGCCCAGGCATGGTCGTTTGTGATAACGGCCGGAACCTGGTAGCAGCTCTGGAGCTTGCCGGACTCCAACATGTTCCATGCCTGGCCCACGTCTTCAACCTAGTGGTGCAACGTTTCCTAAAGAGCTACCCCAATGTTCCAGAGCTACTGGTGAAAGTGCGGCGCATGTGCGCCCACTTTCGCAAGTCGACAGTAGCCGCTGCTAGCTTAAAATCTCTCCAGCAACGCCTGCATGTGCCACAACACCGGCTTTTGTGCGACGTCCCCACACGCTGGAACTCAACGTTTCAGATGTTGAATAGAGTGGTTGAGCAGCAGAGACCTTTGATGGAATACCAGCTACAAAACCCTAGGGTGCCACAAAGTCAGCTGCCTCAGTTTCACATCCATGAGTGGCCATGGATGAGAGACCTTTGTGACATCCTACGGGTCTTTGAGGAGTCCACAAGGAGGGTGAGCTCTGAGGATGCGATGGTGAGCCTTACAATCCCGCTCTTGTGTGTTCTGAGAGAATCCCTGATTGACATCAGGGATAACTCAGATCACACAGAGGAGTTAGGGATAGCATCCGATCCGTCACAGCTGGAGAGTAGGTCCACACATCTGTCCGCTTCACTGCGTTTAATGGAGGAGGAGGAGGAGGAGGAGGAGGAAGAAGAGTTGTCCGATGATGTGATGGTGATACAGGAGGCTTCCGGGCAACTTCGAATCGTCCCATTGTTGCAGCGCGGATGGGTAGACATGGAGGATGAGGAGGAAATGGAGATTGAACTTTCCGGTGGGGCCAGAGGAGTCATGCCAACTAACACTGTGGCAGACATGGCTGAGTTCATGTTGGGGTGCTTTACAACCGACAAGCGTATTGTCAAAATCATGGAGGACAACCAGTACTGGATCTTTGCTATCCTTGACCCCCGGTATAAAAACAACATCTCGTCTTTTATTCCGGTAGAGGGGAGGGCCAATCGCATCAATGCTTGCCACAGGCAATTGGTGCAGAATATGATGGAGATGTTTCCAGCATGTGACGTTGGCGGCAGGGAGGGCAGTTCCTCCAGTAGGCAACCAAGTTCTCACCGGTCCACACAAACGAGGGGCACACTGTCTAAGGTCTGGGACACCTTGATGGCACCCCCTCGCCAAAGTGCCGCCACAGAGGGTCCTAGTGTCACCAGGCGTGAGAAGTATAGGCGCATGTTGCGGGAATACCTTTCCGACCACAGCCCTGTCCTCTCCGACCCCTCTGCGCCCTACACGTATTGGGTGTCGAAGTTGGACCTGTGGCTTGAACTTGCCCTATATGCCTTGGAGGTGCTGTCCTGTCCTGCCGCCAGCGTCCTATCTGAGAGGGTGTTCAGTGCAGCCGGTGGCATCATCACTGACAAGCGCACCCGTCTGTCAGCTGAGAGTGCCGACCGGCTCACTTTGATAAAAATGAACCACCACTGGATAGAGCCGTCATTTTTGTGCCCACCTGTGTAAAGCACCCCAACATGAAACTCCATGTCTGTACTCAACCTCTCCAATTCCTCCGCATCCTCATACTCATCCACCATAAGCGTTGCACAATTCTGCTAATACTAGGCTCCCTCCACCCTGATTTCCCCCAACTCTGCTGGTTAGAGGCTCCCTCCACCCTGATTTCCACCAACTCTGCTGGTTAGAGGCTCCCTCCACCATGAATTTGCCCAAACTGGGCTGTTTAGAGGCTCCCTCCACCATGAATTGGTCCAAACTGGGGTTTTTAGAGGCTCCCTCCACCATGAATTGGTCCAAACTGGGCTGTTTAGCGGCTCCCTCCACCATTAATTGGTCCAAACTGGGCTGTTTAGCGGCTCCCTCCACCATTAATTGGTCCAAACTGGGCTGGTTAGAGGCTCCCTCCACCATGAATTTGCCCAAACTGGGCTGTTTAGAGGCTCCCTCCACCATGAATTTGCCCAAACTGGGCTGGTTAGAGGCTCCCTCCACCATGAATTGGTCCAAACTGGGGTTTTTAGAGGCTCCCTCCACCATGAATTGGTCCAAACTTGGCTGTTTAGAGGCTCCCTCCACCATTAATTGGTCCAAACTGGGCTGGTTAGAGGCTCCCTCCACCATGAATTGGTCCAAACTGGGTTTTTTAGAGGCTCCCTCCACCATGAATTGGTCCAAACTGGGGTTTTTAGAGGCTCCCTCCACCATGAATTGGTCCAAACTGGGCTGTTTAGCGGCTCCCTCCACCATTAATTGGTCCAAACTGGGCTGGTTAGAGGCTCCCTCCACCATGAATTTGCCCAAACTGGGCTGTTTAGAGGCTCCCTCCACCATGAATTTGCCCAAACTGGGCTGGTTAGAGGCTCCCTCCACCATGAATTGGTCCAAACTGGGGTTTTTAGAGGCTCCCTCCACCATGAATTGGTCCAAACTTGGCTGTTTAGAGGCTCCCTCCACCATTAATTGGTCCAAACTGGGCTGGTTAGAGGCTCCCTCCACCATGAATTGGTCCAAACTGGGTTTTTTAGAGGCTCCCTCCACCATGAATTTGCCCAAACTGGGCTGTTTAGAGGCTCCCTCCACCATGAATTGGTCCAAACTGGGCTGGTTAGAGGCTCCCTCCACCATGAATTTCCCAAAACTTGGCTGTTTAGAGGCTCCCTCCACCATTAATTGGTCCAAACTGGGCTGGTTAGAGGCTCCCTCCACCATGAATTTGCCCAAACTGGGCTGTTTAGAGGCTCCCTCCACCATGAATTGGTCCAAACTGGGTTTTTTAGAGGCTCCCTCCACCATGAATTGGTCCAAACTGGGCTGTTTAGAGGCTCCCTCCACCATGAATTTGCCCAAACTGGGCTGGTTAGAGGCTCCCTCCACCATGAATTGGTCCAAACTGGGCTGGTTAGAGGCTCCCTCCACCATGAATTTGCCCAAACTGGGCTGTTTAGCGGCTCCCTCCACCATGAATTGGTCCAAACTGGGTTTTTTAGAGGCTCCCTCCACCATGAATTGGTCCAAACTGGGCTGTTTAGCGGCTCCCTCCACCATTAATTGGTCCAAACTGGGCTGGTTAGAGGCTCCCTCCACCATGAATTTGCCCAAACTGGGCTGTTTAGAGGCTCCCTCCACCATGAATTTGCCCAAACTGGGCTGGTTAGAGGCTCCCTCCACCATGAATTGGTCCAAACTGGGGTTTTTAGAGGCTCCCTCCACCATGAATTGGTCCAAACTTGGCTGTTTAGAGGCTCCCTCCACCATTAATTGGTCCAAACTGGGCTGGTTAGAGGCTCCCTCCACCATGAATTGGTCCAAACTGGGTTTTTTAGAGGCTCCCTCCACCATGAATTGGTCCAAACTGGGGTTTTTAGAGGCTCCCTCCACCATTAATTGGTCCAAACTGGGCTGGTTAGAGGCTCCCTCCACCATTAATTGGTCCAAACTGGGCTGGTTAGAGGCTCCCTCCACCATGAATTTGCCCAAACTGGGCTGTTTAGAGGCTCCCTCCACCATGAATTTGCCCAAACTGGGCTGGTTAGAGGCTCCCTCCACCATGAATTGGTCCAAACTGGGGTTTTTAGAGGCTCCCTCCACCATGAATTGGTCCAAACTTGGCTGTTTAGAGGCTCCCTCCACCATTAATTGGTCCAAACTGGGCTGGTTAGAGGCTCCCTCCACCATGAATTGGTCCAAACTGGGTTTTTTAGAGGCTCCCTCCACCATGAATTGGTCCAAACTGGGGTTTTTAGAGGCTCCCTCCACCATGAATTGGTCCAAACTGGGCTGTTTAGCGGCTCCCTCCACCATTAATTGGTCCAAACTGGGCTGGTTAGAGGCTCCCTCCACCATGAATTTGCCCAAACTGGGCTGTTTAGAGGCTCCCTCCACCATGAATTTGCCCAAACTGGGCTGTTTAGAGGCTCCCTCCACCATGAATTTGCCCAAACTGGGCTGGTTAGAGGCTCCCTCCACCATGAATTGGTCCAAACTGGGGTTTTTAGAGGCTCCCTCCACCATGAATTGGTCCAAACTTGGCTGTTTAGAGGCTCCCTCCACCATTAATTGGTCCAAACTGGGCTGGTTAGAGGCTCCCTCCACCATGAATTGGTCCAAACTGGGTTTTTTAGAGGCTCCCTCCACCATGAATTTGCCCAAACTGGGCTGTTTAGAGGCTCCCTCCACCATGAATTGGTCCAAACTGGGCTGGTTAGAGGCTCCCTCCACCATGAATTTCCCAAAACTTGGCTGTTTAGAGGCTCCCTCCACCATTAATTGGTCCAAACTGGGCTGGTTAGAGGCTCCCTCCACCATGAATTTGCCCAAACTGGGCTGTTTAGAGGCTCCCTCCACCATGAATTTGCCCAAACTGGGCTGGTTAGAGGCTCCCTCCACCATGAATTGGTCCAAACTGGGCTGTTTAGAGGCTCCCTCCACCATGAATTTGCCCAAACTGGGCTGGTTAGAGGCTCCCTCCACCATGAATTGGTCCAAACTGGGCTGGTTAGAGGCTCCCTCCACCCTGATTTCCACCAACTCTGCTGGTTAGAGGCTCCCTCCACCATGAATTTGCCCAAACTGGGCTGTTTAGAGGCTCCCTCCACCATGAATTGGTCCAAACTGGGGTTTTTAGAGGCTCCCTCCACCATGAATTGGTCCAAACTGGGTTTTTTAGAGGCTCCCTCCACCATGAATTGGTCCAAACTGGGCTGTTTAGAGGCTCCCTCCACCATGAATTTGCCCAAACTGGGCTGGTTAGAGGCTCCCTCCACCATTAATTGGTCCAAACTGGGCTGGTTAGAGGCTCCCTCCACCATGAATTTGCCCAAACTGGGCTGTTTAGAGGCTCCCTCCACCATGAATTTGCCCAAACTGGGCTGTTTAGAGGCTCCCTCCACCATGAATTTGCCCAAACTGGGCTGGTTAGAGGCTCCCTCCACCATGAATTGGTCCAAACTGGGTTTTTTAGAGGCTCCCTCCACCATGAATTTGCCCAAACTGGGCTGGTTAGAGGCTCCCTCCACCATGAATTGGTCCAAACTGGGTTTTTTAGAGGCTCCCTCCACCATGAATTGGTCCAAACTTGGCTGTTTAGAGGCTCCCTCCACCATTAATTGGTCCAAACTGGGCTGGTTAGAGGCTCCCTCCACCATGAATTGGTCCAAACTGGGTTTTTTAGAGGCTCCCTCCACCATGAATTTGCCCAAACTCTGCTGGTTAGAGGCTCAATCCACCCTGATTTTCAAAACAAATGTTGGTGCCAACCTCAACTTACTACAAGGGCCAAATTCACTGCTGGTGACAAGCTCTCCTCACTGCAAGTGCCAAATACACATGTTTCAAGGTGTTTTCCTACTGTCAGAGAGGTGGTATTGAGTGTGTAAAGTGTGTAGTTGTTAGGCTGTGATGTTGGGGTAATAGAGGGTCTTTGGTGTGTTAGATGCCCCCAGACATGCTTCCCCTGCTGTCCCAGTGTCATTCCAGAGGTGTTGGCATCATTTCCTGGGGTGTCATAGTGGACTTGGTGACCCTCCAGACACGGATTTGGGTTTCCCCCTTAACGAGTATCTGTTCCCCATAGACTATAATGGGGTTCGAAACCCATTCGAACACACGAACATTGAGCGGCTGTTCGAATCGAATTTCGAACCTCGAACATTTTAGTGTTCGCTCATCTCTAGTAGCTAGCAGTTAGTATGAGTTATCCAGCCTGTGAACAGCTCTGCTGAGAGCCAGGATTTAGTTACAGGACCAAGGAACCAAAGCTATCATTGGATTGTGACTTCCGTGGACTTATTGCTATTATGGTTGATGTGACCACCGTCGGCTACTAACTTTGTGGATTACAATAAATTGCTGCTGTTTCCCGTCCTCTTGCGTCCCTGTTGATTCAAGATATCTCCCGGAAGAAGGACGTATACCTTTGCTCCGTGACACCTCTTATTGCAGTTACAACAGTTTGTCTGTGATAAGAGCGGGGGTAACAGCCAGGGGTAGCTGTCACCGGCAGCTGCCTCTGCTGCTATGGTGGTAGATACGCCACTGGGGACAATACACATCAGTACAAAGAACATGAGAGACACAAAACAAATATCACAGGAAGCAACATAACATAACACACCATCACAATATAAGAAAAATTTATCTTTGTACCATATTAGCCAGTGGATATCAAATGTAAAGTGTAAGAGTCCTCAGTAGTTTGATACATTTTTAATAGCTAACAAAAAATGATGACATTTTGTGAGTTTTTGGATCGGCTATAAGGTTCCTTCATTTTCCCGGATACCAGCCTGATGAAGAAACCTTATAGCACTTCCGAAAGCTCGCAATATGTCATCATTTTTTGTTAGCCATTAAAAAGGTATCAAACTACTGTGGACTCTCAATCTTTACATACCATCACAATACAACACTTCAGAAGGTCAAAGTTCCGTAATAGAACATATAGCTGTAATTTTTACCTTTTGATGTGTTCTATCTTCTATTGTGAATAAAAACTGGTTATATGTAATTTACACAGTGCCCAACCTTTTTTGGGAATTGGGATTATATATTGTTTGTTAAATGTTTATTAACCCCTTCCCACTCTGTGTCATATGGTTATGTTGCGCTGAAAGTTTTGTTAACACTGAGCACAATAATGGTACAGCACAGTAATGCTGCGGGCACAGGGCCTGTGTCTATGGAATTACCTCAGCTGAGGCCTGAGACTAGAAGCTGGAGTCGGAAGATACTTGGCCTGGGGTGAATTAACTCCTTGGATGCTGTGATGAATGGTGATCACGGCATCCAGTAAGTAAGTGCCGGAGAAAGATCACCCTGGTTTGAAGGGTTGCCTCCTGACTGCTGATCCCTGTTGCATATATGTACTGAAGAACATTACACTGGGGATCAGAGATACCAGGTTTGTGTCCCATTGAGGTAGTGGACACAAACACAGGTGGCCATTGAGGTAGAGACAGTAATAAGTATATATATATATATATATTTAAAAAAAAAGTTCAAAAAGTTTAAAAAGATTAAAAAATAAATAATTAAAAGTAAAAAAAAAAAAAAAACACCTTTAAAAAAAAAACAAACAGTAAAAGCAAACATATTAGGTATCCCCACGTGGATAGAAGCCCCACTATCTAAAAATAGCATTATTTAAAATGTAATAAAAGCAATATAAATATGGTAACGCCATAATCATAAGGATCCACCAGACAAAGAGCCATGACATTTTTAGGGCAGAGTGAACGCAGTAAAAACAAAATACATAAAATTATTAAAGAAATGTGTATTTTTTTTTTTGCACATGGACACGCCAAAAAGGATTAATAAAAGCTAATCAAAACATTATATGGACCCCAAAGTGGTGGCAAATGAAAGTGCAACTCGTCACGCAAAGAATAAGTTCTTATATAGTTAAGAATTTTGGAAGGTGGGGAAGGAAAATATGAAAAAAGTGGCCAAGCAATAACATACAAACTACCCTACGTCCTTAGGGTTAAAAGCTACCTCATCAGATAGTATCAGGATTCTGCAGAACATCTTCTTAGACTGTGAATTTGTACATTTCTTTCTACTAAAAAGGCTGTTCTGCAGCAGCTGGACTTTCTATTCCCAGTGTACAGCCACTGTAATATGTATAAGACGTCACCTTAGCCACTATTGATAATGTTACGTGTTACGTCTTACAATCTATTATCTTACATAGTTTAGTAAGTAAATATAATAATACATTAGACCTACTATCAATGTTGCACATGCTACTACTTGTCTGGTCTACACTTACTGTATAGTGAAGCAGACATGGACGACCGTATACAAAGGACATCTAGCATTACCTTGCTCCAGGACTGCGGCAATGGTGACAAACGCTAGCTGTGCCACCTGGTCTTGCATGTTGCCAGGACCACCTGGCTCTGAGGATACGCTACTTTGGCAGCTTTCGGAGGGCTCAATGCACAAACTAGATTCAGACTTGCAGGTTCTGTAAGAAGAACAAAAAGAATGTTTGTGACAAGACAAAGTCCCAAGATAGTACAATGGCCTATTTATGTATATGTAAAATATCATCATTCTAATATAGAAAAAAAGAGAAGCTCGCTGAGAACCTGATAGGCGACTTCCTCTATTCCGAGACTAAAAGATTAAGGTCAGCTAACTGCAATGTTGTCAGAGATCTCCATCTGTAGCCAGCTGCACAGGGCGCGATATGAAAGATGGGCACTGCCAACTAAGCAGCATGTCAGAGCCTGAGCTAACAGATCTACGGAATATGATGGCGCTATATAAGTACGCTAAGTAAATAAATAATCCATCTCTTATCTCACTGCTGGATGACTGCAGGCATGACCAAGGAATGGCTCTATGATAAGCTATTTCAGAGGTAAGAGCCCATAGGGTCAGTCTGCACCCATCACTACCTGGAGATATAACAAGGAAAGATGATTCATCCATTGAGGGATTAACAATTAACCAGTATCACAGCTCAGGACCTCACAGACGCACAATGTAGTAGGCAGCGACGACAAGGGCCAAATACTAGCCAAGAAGAAGAAGGAACGTCAGTAGAGGTTATAAAAATCCATTTTCATAGGGCTATTGTACTCACAGTCATCTGTATTCTGGATGCTACACCCAGACTTAGCCAAATGTACAGCCCCATATCACCAATCCCTAGGGTGCTGTAAATTCGGATCTACAGGAATGACCTTGTGGTGCATCGAGAACCTTGGATTCTTTACCTGGCTATCGATCTGATAGAAGCCAGACTGTTATTCTTGAAGAAGAAGGATTTTCAATCTCGTGTTTTTTAATCTTCTGTCAATTCCCACGGAAGTTAGTGCAGCGCTGTTTAACCCTTTCAGGACTGGCCTTACTTTGGTCTTAAAGGGAAACTGACACATTATAATGCGGTGCAATCTACAACATGTTATAAGCAGGAGGAGTGGGACAGACTGATATTTAGGTTTGTATATATGAATCATTATATCTCTGCTCACTCTGGACAATCCTAGCAGTGACTGGCAGCCAATCTTTGTATCTACAGTAAGAGTGACTGGCATCAGTCTCTGTATCCATAGTCATAGTGACTGGCATCAATCTGTGACTAGGACTACCCACTGAAGGTGGCCCAGAATGAGCAAAGGTTTAAGAAACTATAGCCCCGGAATTGGTGGTAGAAACCAACCCCTTACTCCCATGCTGGGTCGGGGGGAATTCTTAATATCTAATCTATTTTATGGTTGCCATTCTTATCGTACTGATTTTGGATAATTGTTATATTGAAACGTACCAAATTGTATTGAATGATATTGAAATGCAGTTACTTATCTCCCATCCATGTTCCTATACATCATGTTCACACTAGACTTACTATACTTGTTCTCTAAAGTAATGTCTTTGTAAGAAGTCACTTCCAAGGCAAACCAGATTATGGGGAGCAACAAAAGGGGAATGGACAGACGTGATAAAAAACATAGCCCTGACATTTTACCATTCACATGAGATACTGTATACAGTACTGGGCAAACAACATAATAAATGAATGGTTGGACTACAACACAGAGAGACCATTAACACTAGGGTTATCTAGTCTAGAAATAAAGACAACTAATAGCCGACCTAAGAACTAGGTATATATGTATATAGCCCTGTACAAAGATCTCTGCCAGGAACTCCTCATACTCAGGACTGTGTGTTGGAGATGAGTCGCAGATCTATAGACGTGTACACAAATTTTGAGTCAAGAAGGAATTTTTTTTTACGCCCAGGGTTATGAAAATTGGCTTCTACCTCGTGGGTTTTTTGCCTTCTTCAGAATCAAATACTCCAGCTAAAAGAATAGACATGTTTTTCAGTGCATAGATATTGTGACTTTACCTTAATGTGTCCATTGCAGGGCAGGCACTCAGTCCCTGGAAGATCTGGGTGCAGTGGTTAAGGCTTCCTCAGAGATATGAAGGGCTGATCATTGCAGTGTCTCGATTTTCCTTGCACGAGGTGGTAGGTGTGCCTTCGTTTCTGGATGGCGATCACAAGAACTATAGATACTGATAAGGAAGCAGAGGAAATAAAATTACAATATGCCCAACCCAGACACTTTTTTCACACTTTTTATATTCTTAGCACTACGGTCCCCTAAGTGCAGATTCAGTGATGATCAGCTGGCGGAAGCTGCTGTGGTTTTAGACTGTATAGAGTCACGTCCTACATGTCGCAGACAACACAGCCTTTATAATAATAGTAATAGAAATGAATGGTACTGAACTGCAATACCAGATAAAGCCTGTACATGACAGTGGAACAACAACGAGACCCATTATTACAAGGTGCAGATTTTAGAGAACCTGCCAGGAAACAGTCATTGATGTTCTGCATTTCTCCAAGAGAGGGCACCATTTTCTGTAAAGCAATCTGGTCCAGGGGTTCCTGTACTGGGGGTATTTTGCGTCTGAAGATTTTCTCATAAACATATGACTAAGGCCTCACACACACGACAATGTGAATTGTCACAGCTAGCACACTAACCCAATTATTTCAATGGCCCCATACACACGACCTCGTATTTTCATGGTCCCTTGTATTGGGCTGCGAGATAAACTCGGAACCTGTTCCTTTCCTCACCATTTTGCTGCTTGTACTCACTGACCTCAGTGAACGGGGCCCGTGGAGGCGCACATGTCATCCATGTGCCATCCATGCCGTTAAACTCACTGTCCAACCAGAGGAACATAATCTTGTGTTTATTGCCTAAATCCTATATATTGGTGTATACACATGTTCACATTTGCCGATTTTCTGTAGTTTCTCCATCCACATACTGCCCTGAAATCTGCAGATCTTAATATTCACAGCAAGCTCTAAATCTGCTGCAAGCTCCCCTATATGGGTCAACTGTGATAAAATCAGCACAAAGAGAAAAAAAACAATGGTGGCCAAAAACATTTCTGTTCCTTATTTATAAACACATCAGGATACCTGGTGATGAACTGCAGCCAATAGCACCTTTCCTAAAGTGCACCCCCTATAGTGTTCTCGCACAGGCGCCCTCTACTGTCTGTGGCCCAGCCAGGATCGGTAAGTAAATTGGGCCCGTAACGGCCTATTAAAAAAAAGCGGTAGCGGCTGTCACTGGGCTCCTAATGTCTCGGGCTCTGTGGCAGCTGCCTTGCTGCTATGGCGGTAGTTACGCCACTGCTTGGTACCTGACTCCTCCCACTGAAGTGGGTTAATATTACAGGAACGTCTAGGTGACTTTATCTCAACTATCTGTGTGATATGTAGACCATTGAACTATCTCTGAACCTTATGGTGCTGCACAGACAAGGGTACTAATACCACTGGTGGTGAAACACAAGCAATTATTAATTTTTCACCTTTGCATAGAAGCGGAGTGCCTGGAATTATCTTTGTAACCTGAAACATTAGACACTGGCTGTGACCGCTTTGTGCTGTTGCCACCTTGAGGCCACCATTCAAACTACAGCTGTAAATGTTCTTTAAAGGGACTTTATCAGCAAAATTATGCTGATAGAGCTGCACATATGTGTGAATAGGCTTTAAAAAGGCCATTCAGGCAGCGCTAAAGTTATATTCAACTAATAAATAGTAAACTAAAGAAGAATAAGTTAAACTTATCTATCGTGCACGGTGGGCGGGCATTCAGGGTCCGACGTCATCTTCAACCACGCCTCCTCTTCCAGCAATGTCCTCGGGTCCCGTCTTCCTCCGGCGCTCGCGAACTGCCATTGATAGAAAATGGCGCGGGTGCATGTGCAGTAGCAGTAGTACTGCGCATGCACCCGCGCCATTTTTTATCAACGACAGTTCACGAGCGCCGGAGGAGGACAGGACCCCAAGACATCTCTGGAAGAGGAGGTGTGGCTGAAGATAATGTCGGACCCTGAATGCCCACCCACCGTGCACAATAGATAAGTTTAACATATTCTTCTTTAGAGTTTTATTTTAAAACGGGTGGGGGGGAGTTTAATATAACTTTAGCGGTGAATAACTTTAGGTTATTCACGCATATGTGGGGCTCTATCAGCATAATTTTGCTGATAGATCCCCTTTAAGATAATTCTTTAGGGGAATACTAATGAATGTAAATCTATCTTATGTCAATGGCAGGTATTACAGCGATCACCATTACTGCTGCTACCATAGACGAATTAAAGGAATGGCAAAAGTGGACATAAAATTATTAGAGATGAGCGAACACTGTTCGGATCAGCCGATCCGAACAGCATGCACCCATAGAAACGAATGGAAGCACCTGTGACGCTGACTTTGCCGGCTTCCATTCATTTCTATGGGTGCGTGCTGTTCGGATCAGCTGTGTTCGCTCATCTCTAAAAATTATAGCAGTGTCGTTCCACTGGATGGTGAGAACCCTCTCTCTACTGCAAGGCCTGTCAATATCAGAGCCCCACTGCCAACAATTGGTCCACCAAAGATAGCTGAATGTGCCATCACCGTATCACAGATGTTTCAGGCCCAACACGTGTATGCGCCTCATGGCAAGAATAGGGGGAGGAGTGGCTGGAGCTTTTTTTTTTTTTTTTTTTTTTTTTTTTTTTTATTGCTACCTGTTGGATTATTGCAATAAGTAGCTGCCGATAATTTACTCACCCATCCACGCTACGGGCCGGAGACGCTACACACTGCACATTGTTAAACATCAAGACATTATGTTTTGGTGTTCTTCAGCATTGGATACAGCGCTCCCTGGTGGTGACAGTTGAGGCCAGCCAGGACAAAAGCGTGGTGAGTAAACTATTGCCAGCTTCTTATTGTAGTAATTAGAGATGAGCGAACACCGTTCGATCGAATAGGTATTCGATCGAATATTAGGCCATTCGAGATATTCGTTCCCAAACGAATACCACGCGTCATACGCAGTAAAAATTCCTATCCCCTCCCACCTTCCCATGCGCTTTTTTTGCACCAATAACTGCAGGGGAGGTGGGATAGGAACTAAGACAACGGAGGCAGTGAAAAAAATTTAAAAAACCCATTGACTGCCGAAAACATGTGACCTCCCATTTATAAGAAGCATCCCTGACCGCAGGCGCTTGTCCATGTGTCTGTGGTCAAGTGGACCTTGCAGCAAAGCGCGGAACTCTTGCTGCCTCTGGACATGCCTCTGCCTCCAGCCACCTTTTTTCCTGCTTAGCTCGCCTCCACATCTACACTGCTTTCCCTGCTATACATCATGCCTCTGCCTGTAGCCACCTTTTTTGCTGCTTAGCCTGCCTCCATATTTACATATCATTTGTGTGTGTTTTTTTTCCTCTCCTGTACTAGAACAAAGGATGAGATTTTTTACTTATAACGGGGGGCGAGGATTGCAAAATTGCAAAAATCAATTATTGTTTGCTCTCCATGATGTGAACAATGCCTTTGTCTCTTGAAAAGCAACCTAACATGAAGTCAGCCATGTGTGCCAGTGTGTTACTTGGCATGACTTATAATGAGCTTCTAACTAGCACAGTTGGGGGAATCAGCGTGGATTGAGCCTCTAACCAGAAGAGTTTGAGGGCATTAGTGTGAATTGAACCTAGTAGGAGCAGAATTGTGCAACGCTGATGGTAGAGGAGTATGAGGAGGAGGAAGAATTGTAGAGGGTGAGCAGACACATCAAACTTCATGTCAGGGTGCTTGACACTGCTGGACATGAAAATGATGGGTCTATCCAGTGACTGTTCATTTTGATCCGCGTCAGCCGGTCAGCACTGTCAGCTGGCTGTGCTTATCCGTGATGATGCCACCGGCTGCGCTGAACACATTTTCCAATAGCACGCTGGCGTCAAAGCAGGAAAGGACCTCCAATGCGTAGAGCGCAAGTTCCAGCCACAAATCCAACTTGGAGACCCACTAAATGTAGGGCGCAGAGGGATCGGAGAGGACAGGGCTGGGGTCGGTCAGGTACTCCCGCAACAAGCGCCTATACTTGTCCCTCCTGGTGACACTAGGCCCCTCAGTGGCGGTAGTTTGGCCAGGGGGTGCCATTAATGTGTCCCAGACCTTGGAGAATGTGCCCCTGGTGGGTGTAGACCGGATGGCAGTTGTTAGCCTGTTGGAGGAATTAGTCTGACAACATGGGCAAGTTTTGCATGAGTGGCTAGTACACGGAAAATCTTTGGCCTTGCTGCCTCTGGACATGCCTCTGCCTCTAGCCACCTTTTTCGCTGCTGCGCTTGCCTCCACATCTACACTGCTTTCCCCGCTATACATCACCCCTGTCCATTTAGGATCGGTGGCCTAGTCGTCCACCAACTCCTCTTCCAATTGTTCACTCTCCTCTTACTGCAAACCACACATGACATCAGCATGCCCTGATGGCAACTGTGTCTCATCATCATTATTGAGGACGGAAAATGCTGGTTGCAGGTCCACAACCACAAAATCACCAGGTGATGGCGGATGCTCCAGTGTTTGGGGATCAGTACACACAAAGACGTCTGGTAGCTCCTGGGATTCGGGAAGTGGTTCAACAGAGGGAGAGACAGTAAAAGGACCCGAAAAGAGATCCTGGGAGTGTGCACGGGTGGGATGAATCTGGGGCATGTTGGGAGGAAGGAGCGGCAGACTCTTGGGTATGAACACGACTGCAGGTAGTGGCTGACCGGCTGCTGGAAAAGCAGCTGGAAGCATTATCTGTTAGCCATTCTAACACCTGTTCCTGGTGCTCGTGCCCGGTCTACGTTGTACCCTGCACCCTGCTTAACGCAGCTGTCATATCAGGAATTGTGATGAGTGCATGCTAATGTTTCTTGTCCAGTGGAAAGGATGGGATAGGATTTCAAATAAGTCTGCCACCCATAGAAACTCATGGTGCAGAAACTGAGGGAGCTTACTTTGATGAACCCTTGGGTTTTGGAGATGGAACTCCATCAAAGGTCTCTGCTGCTCGCACACCCTGCTCAACATACGGTATCTAGGGTTTCAGCGTGTGGTGACCTCGCACAACAGTCGGTGCTTCAGGCAGATGTAGGAGTTGCTGGAGTGTATTGAGGCTAGCACCAGGTACTGTAGACTTGCCAAAGTGGGAGCACAAGCACCACACTTTAACCAGTAACTTGTGTAAATTGGGGTAAGTTGTTAGAAACCGTTGCACCAATAATTTTAAGACGTGGGCCATGTGTGGACCGTGTTTGAGTCTGGCAAACTCCAGATCTCCTACCAGGTTCTGGCCATTATCACATACGCCAACCTGCACCTGGGCCCAGGTGCAGCGGGGCAAAAAAACATTGCCATCTCATCCAGGATGGCATCCCTGACCTCGGAGGCACTGTGCTGTCTGTCCCCCAAGCTGATGAGCTTCAGCACGGCCTGCTGACGTCTCCCCTCACCAATGTTGCAGCATTTCCAGCTCGTAGCTGGGGTCGATTTAATGGCGGAGGAGGAGGAGAGTGGGAGAGTGGTGTTTCAGCACTCCTGCCAGGAATATTGGGCGGGGAGACAAGGCAGGCCGCCACAGTTTGCGACCTGGTCCCAGCCTCAACTACATTCAGCCAGTGTGCCGCGATTGAGATGCAGCGTCCCTGGCCGCATGCACTTGTCCACGCGTTGGTGGTCAAGTGGAACTTTGTGCAACTTAGCGCAGAACGTAGGGCCCGCCTGATGTTATGGGACATGTGCTGGTGCAAGGCTCAACTCACCCTAAGGGCCAAAAACACTGCTGGTGAATTTTGTTCAGTTCCAAAGGACTCTGTGTTTAGATTTGGCTCACTGGCAGCTCCAGAACATGCCTTTGAAGGCAAGGTTTCCTTTAGTGGCTCCATCTCAGCAGGATGATGATGGTGAAGCTTGGTTAAATCTGGTGTCGGAAGGGAAAGTGGTGTCTGATTTACAGCTAAAGTACTGGAGCATGTTGTTTGGACTATTAACACCTGATCCGAACCCTGTAGAGGTAATGTAGAGTTGGATATTAGAGGACCATTACCGGTAGTAGTAGTTGCAGCCAATTCTCCACCTTTGCGGTCCTCTAAATAAAAGTTACCCCCAGGACTTGATGCCAAAATGTTATCAATTTCCCAATTAAAATCAAGGTCAATGTCTGGGTCCTCAGTCCAATCCACTGCATCAATCCAACACAATGAGAGTGATGGTTCTGGAACCACCGTTTTAGGGGCTAAGAATTTTAAAGGGGCTAATACTCTGCTGGTCCAAGGCTCAACTCACCCAAAGGGCAAAAAACTCTGCTGGTGCAAGGCTGAACTAAGTTTCTCCTGAAGAAGCCTCTGCTGAGGTGAAACGTGTTGAGGTTGTCTGTGGTATCTGTCTTTTAACAAGTGCCGCACCAGTATCTGTCATCATGACTACAGGTATTCATTATCTTATATTGCTTATCTAGTGCATCTTCCTGTTTGCCCAGTATTGCATCATATCCACACTACCTGATTGCTGATATATTACTCCGGTTTTTTCTTGGGCTACATTTTGCTATTAATGATGTTCTGTGACTTTATTTACTCAGCATTCTTTTGGTACATGCACTAGTGGTAGTCTACATTGTGACAGACTTACCCATTGTTGTCCTGTGCAGTTTCATATATTTACATGTTAATATAAATATATTAATATATTTTCATATATTTAGTGAACAAATTACAAGGAACCAAACAACTGCTGAGCCGACCAGACCAAAATGTGAAGCCCTGCGGAAACTAGAATGCGATTTCCATAAACTATACCAAGAAAATGCAGAATTGTGGAGAGTGATAGTAGACATGAAATCTCAGATACAACACCTCACCCAGGAGAGAGGGGCTGAGAATGAGGGGGGTGAGAAACAAAGGACAGATAACAGACAGGACCCCAACAAAGCAGAAGGAAATACAACACAGGAAAGACCAGAGCTGCCCCCCACCCAAAGAACAGAACCAGAGCTGCCCCCCACCCAAAGAACAGAACCAGAGCTGCCCCCACCCAAAGAACAGAACCAGAGCTGCCCACCACCCAAAGAACAGAACCAGAGCGGCCCCCTACCCAAAGAACAGAACCAGAGCTGCCCCCACCCCAAGATCAGAACCAGAACAAACCCCAACAACCCAGCCAAACAGCAGACAAGTCTTGACTAGGAGATCACTGGGTCCAGATATTGTTCTGATCACAGACTCCAATGGCAAATACCTGGATACAAATAGACTGTTCCCAGGGAAAAGAGTCACCAAAATCCGCTGTTTAACAATTAAAAAAGCAAACACTGTCATCAACGACCCTTATTTCACCAAACCCAACCACGTCATCATATACACAGGGACAAAAAACCTCGAGGCCCAGGGCCAGCACCATCAGATAGCGGGACAGCTGACCCAGCTAGCAGAGAAAGCGCAACAACAGTTCCCAGACTGTAGTATCATCCTGTCATGTCTGCTCCCACGAAAAGACATCTCTGAACACATCATCAGAGATATCAATTCAGAGCTGGCATCCAAAATCGGATCAACATCAGGCATCACCCTGGCACAACACCCCTCCATAGACAAGCATCACCTATATGATGACAAACACCTCAACAAACAGGGAGTCAGCCTCCTGGCCAAAGAACTTAAAGACATAGTGCTCAACAGAGACCCATGGCCCATACACCATACAAGACAAAAACCTGTGGAGAAGTCACCTTCCAGGAGACACACTCAAACACCATACCCCCTTCAACATACAAGACAAAGACCCATGGGGAGGTTGCCTGGCTGGAAAATATCTCAAACACAACGTCTCCCCCAAAAAACTGGAAATGGGGACTACTATAAGCCAGGGCGGAAGCCACCTGTGCCATAGAGGACAAGGCAGAGCACAGACATGGAGGAGATAAGAACAATGTTCAGCACCCTGTGCAACACACTGCTCCAGACTGGGATCCACAACATGGCCACCAGTCAGGAACCCAGCCCGTCCTCTGCAGGACAGCTCATTACAAGGTATACCCACCAAAGATGACACCACTGACTATCAGTAGCTGGAATATCCAAGGGCTGAACGCCTCAGCCTTTGTATCCAAACCAAACGATCCAGACTTTATAGACAGACTAAAAAAACATAGACATCCAAATCCTCCTAGAGACATGGACCCGAGCAGAAGATGAATCCCTAACACCCATGGGCTACAAGGAATTCTCTGTCACTGCCCGGAAAAGCAAGACCACCAAACTAGGCCGCCACTCAGGAGGCATACTAATATGGTTCAAGGAGGAGCTTAAAGAACATGTGAAAGCCATCAAACGAGGTGACAACCACATGTGGATAAAAATAAGCAACTCCATCCTCAACGGCCAACACAACATCTATCTCTGTGCAGTATACATCCCCCCATCAGAGTCCCCCTACCACAACCCAGACATCTATGAGGTCCTACAAAGGGAATCTGCCCAGTTCCAGTCCCAAGGCACAGTGCTGATCTGCGGCGACCTAAACGCCAGGACTGCCACAGAGAAAGACTTCCTGTCCTCTGATGGAAACCTGCACATCCTGGTAGGTGAGGTCCACCACTTGGAGTCTGCACAGAGAAGAAGAAATAGCTATGACATAGTCGTCAACAAGAGTGGAAGACAGCTGCTGAACCTGTGCCGGAGTCTGGGACTGTACATAATGAACGGGCGTACCAGAGGGGACTCTCGGGGATGCTTCACACTAAACTCCCACGTGGGCAACAGCGTGGTGGACTATGTCATCACAGACGCAGACCCTGGAGACATAGAGGCTCTCATAGTCACCCCTGAGACACTCCTGTCAGACCCACAACCAGATCCTGCTGTACATGAGATCCACTGACAAGCCACCCACACAGCAGGCCCACCAGATTGGTCTCTACAACCTACCACCATCCTTTAAATGGGCCAGTCACCGGGCCACCGAATACACCAACACGGCTAACCGACCCAAAATCAAGGAACTGCTTGCAAACTTCTATATGAGTTCCTACCAGCCAGACCAACAAGGGGGCACCCGAGCAGTGAAGGACTTCAATAACATCCTGTACACAACAGTAGAACTAGCAGGCCTGAAACAGACAAAGCCCAAGAGACCGACTAACAAACAGTCTCACAAATGGTTTGACAGCGACTGCAAGGCTCTACGCCGTTCTCTAAGGGCAGTCTCCAACCAGAAACACAGAGACCCCAACAACAGAGAGGCGAGGGAAGCCTACAACAATCTATGCAAGCAATACAAAGGCATCCTCAGAGAGAAGAAACAGAGGTACCTCACCCACAAAATAGAGCAACTCGAGGACTCCCTCCAGACCTGGCACCACATGGGCACAAAACCCAAGAAAAACTCCTTCAACATCCAAAATGGAAATATCTGGCTCAACCACTTCAGAGGTCTCTACAAAAACATCCCCGAAGAAGAACTAACCCCAGAACAGCAACAGATAATCACCAAACTGAGGGACATGGAGAAAGTCATCAAAAACTTCCAGAACCCTCTGGACTTGCCAATCACAATAAAAGATATACAGGAAAGAATTGCCCTGCTGAAAGGCAAAAAAGCCAGTGGCCCTGACGGCATCCTACCAGAGATGATCAAATACAGCCCTCCAGCAATACACGCGGCACTGGCAAAGCTATTCACCCTCGTGCTCAATGCTGGACACTTCCCCGAAGACTGGAACAAAGGCCTCATAACCCCCATCTACAAGAATGGGGACCAATATGACCCCAACAACTACAGAGGGATCTGCGTCAGCAGCACGCTGGGGAAACTGTTCAACAGCATCATCAATAAAAGAATCCTCACCTTCCTCACACAACATGGGGTCCTCAGCAAGAGCCAAGCAGGGTTCATGCCAAACCACCGCACCACAGACCATATCTACACCCTGCACAGCCTCATCAAGACGCACGTCCACAACACCAGAAGAGGCAAGATATTCGCCTGCTTCGTAGACTTTAAGAAGGCGTTTGATTCAGTATGGCACCCAGGCCTGCTCCTACAACTCCTAGAGAGTGGAATAGGAGGAAGAACGTACGACGTCATCAAGAGCTCCTACACCGGAAACCAGTGCAGTGTGAAGGTGAATGGGAAAAGGACAGCATACTTCCAACAGGCCCGAGGGGTCAGACAAGGCTGTAGCCTGAGCCCAACGCTCTTCAACATCTACATCAATGAACTAGCTACAGCCCTGGAGGCCTCACCAACCCCAGGCCTCACTCTGAACGACTGGGAGGTGAAGTTCCTGCTATACGCTGACGACCTCCTACTCCTGTCCCCCACCGAGAAAGACCTCCAGGAAAGCCTGTCAGTGCTGGAAAAATTCAGCACCACATGGGCTCTACCCATCAACCAGAAGAAGACCAAAGTCATGGTATTTCAGAAGAAAGGCCACAACAAAGCCCCCACCCCACAATTCACAATGAACGGCTCCACACTGGAGAAAACCAACAGCTACACCTACCTGGGGCTGGAGCTCATCCAATCAGGAAGCTTTAAAGCAGCAATAGAAAGCCTGAAAGCAAAAGCATGCAGAACCTTCTACGTCATCAGAAGACAACTGTACCACCTCAAACCACCAGTGAGGGTCTGGCTGAAGATATTTGACGCAGTCATCACCCCGATCCTTCTCTATGGCAGTGAGGTTTGGGGCCCAGCCACCTACCCAGACCAGTCAAAGTGGGATTCCAGCCCAATAGAGACCTTCCACCTGGAGTTCTACAAGTACCTGCTCCATGTCAATCGCAGCACCTCCAACATGGCCTGCAGGGCAGAGCTAGGCAGACTCCCTCTATGGCTCACCATGCAGAAGAGGGCGCTATCATTCTGGACTCACATACAGAGCAGAAGCCCTGGCTCTTACCACCACCAAGCTTGGCTGAGCCACAGAGCCTCGAGAAAAACTCATACCCCCCCAACCAAGCATCAGCCATCTGACAAGCCAAAACCCCCAACATGCCCTGAACAAGGCTCAAATAAAAGGAGTTATTGAGAGAGACAAAGAGCGGTACATCGAGGAATGGAGAAGCGCAATAAATAACTCCAAGAAACTCACTGTGTACCAGTCATTGCAAAGAGACTACACCATGGCCACCTACCTGGAGAGAATACGCCACCCCAAACACAGACAGACCCTGAGCCGGTATAGACTGAGCGCCCACAGCCTGGAGATGGAGACGGGGTGACACAGGCAGACATACAAGCCACAGGAGAACAGACTGTGCCAGCACTGTGACCAGGGGGCCCTAGAAGACGAGGCCCACTTCCTGCTACACTGCACCAAATACTCAGCAATGAGGGCTGTCTACTACCAAAGACTCTCTGCCCACATCCCAAACTTCATATCTGCAGACAAGAAGAGGAAACTCTACATCCTACTGGGAGAAGAAGAGGCCACTGTGGAGATCGCTGCCCAATACGTGCCCAATTGTCACCAAACAAGAGGAAGATGAGACCCCACGGACTGTTATACCCCAAACCACCCGCCCCACCCCACCTCCCCATATAGCGGTCACCAACTAAGAGGAAGACGAGACTCCACGGACTGTTATACCCCAAACCACCTGCCCCACCCCACCTCCCCATATAGCAGTCACCAACTAAGAGGAAGATGAGACTCCATGGACTGTTATAGCCCAAATCAGCCACCCCACCCCCCCATACTCTCCCCCTCGACTCCAACTCCCCACCACCACTTTATTAGCTTTGGCAATGCCAATATTTTTTGGACCCCTCTTGACTCTATGCATTATATACTCCAATTTTTGGTGGAGTTATATGTTATCCTACTAATATTATAAATGTGAAAGTTTGTGTTTGGATGTTTAGACATTTGGATGTTTGTTCCTCAATCACGCTAAAACGCCTGGACGGATTTGCATGCAATTTTCCACAAACATAGCTTTCCCTTGGGATTGAGACATAGGCTACTTTTGGTGCCACTAAACAACAAGGCTTCCTAGCAGGAGACTCACAAAAGCAGGACTCCTAACCCCAGTTATAGACTCACACACACTGCCTCGCATTTCGAGCCACAAACTGCCTGCACACTCCTTATTGTCGCCTCACGGGTAGCCCTCACTCTACTCACTCACATTTACATGTATTTGCTCACCTCCTTGCTCACCTTACACAGTCCAGTCATATACTTCAGCAGCCTGCCCACCATGTTTGCTGAATCCCAGCGCGACACCGCTTGGGCAGTGAGACAAACTACACTGCACTGAGGAGGACTTCCTGCCTACACGTAACCACAGCGCACAGAAAGCCTGGCCCGCGGCGCCAGAAGTCTCAGCTGGCATTCCACAGTCATCCCCAACCCTGGAACTTGCCTTAACTGCCTTGCTTTGCCCACTCAGCGGTAAGTTCCTTGCACACATGCTCCTGCTCTTTCTCCTGTCTCTTCCACCCTAGCGTTTCCACACAGCCCGCCAGCTAGCCGATGCTGGCTGGCCCTCCACAACATCCGCCAGGAGTCGACCTGTTCCGCTGCCAGCTAGGAGCATACTGAACGCTCCCAGCCGCTCATTCCAATGATACTATCATGGCTGCTCCTAGCCGCGGACCAGCCGCGATAGTAAAGCACCCAATCTCCCATAGACGGCAATACACTTAGATTGCCGTCTATGGGAACTTGCAATCACATGATAGCAGGCATTAACATTTAACCCCCCTTCCCCCTCAAACACCCCTTACCTTCCATGTTGCAGACCGGCTCCTGCCTGCTGACCTCGCAGGAGCTGACCTGTTCCGCTTCCCGCCGGGAGCATACTGAATGCTTCCACGCCTGTGCTTAAAATACTACTATCGCGGCTGGGCTATCGACAGCCGCGATAGTACCGCACACAATCTCCCATAGACGGCAATACAATTGGCTTGCCCTCTATGGAGACTTGCAATCAAATGATTGCAGGTTCAAACCCCTATGTGGAAATAAGAAAAAAGTTAAAAAAAAACAATAACATAAAATAAAAAATAAAAAAAATTATCCCTTCAAAACATACAAAACGCCAAACTACTGTGATGCATATACCTATTAGTTACCATTCCGGCCAAAAATGCCCTGTCCAGGACACTGAAGGTGGCAGGAATACATTTAGCCACACCGTGCTTCTTTCATGGTCAACTTTATGTCGCTTGCTCCCAAGTATCCAGCCCAGAAAACTTACATGTCTTATCCGAAAATAACAAATCCCACAATGTAGTATATAGAAGTATATTAACTTGAAATACCTCGCTCGCCAATACAGTATGTATATTTCTACTTTACCATATACCAGCTGAAATTTAAAAAAAAATCCTCCGAAAATAACAACACATTGTCTGTATTACTACATACACAATATAAAATATCACATTTACTGTCCCACCAACATTTTTAAACTACTTTCACACTTTCACACGTCTGTGTCCGTCCAATTCTCAAATCACCGCAGACGAAGTCGCGGGTAAAAGCTAGTATGGGCTATATTTTTGTAGGGGTATATTTATAGGTATCCGATATTTTGTATGCTCAGACACATAGGTTAGTCTGATACCTGTTGTCATTTACTGATTGCATGCGGGTAATTGGTATATACTTATATGGCCATATAAACTTGATACATTTCGTTAATCTCATCTATGTTACCCTATTGCATATACATTATGTATTGCCATACCATTGTGTGCACTTGTTTTATGTCTTTTATCTTCTCCCTGGCTCTTTTTGTACAATCTGCCCCCGTTGCTATATATCTCTCATATTTTATATGATATACTAATAAATATGAATATGTTTTAAACATTTTCTTTGTTTTTTCTTCTGTGCGGTTCTGAAACTAAGTTAAAGGGCCTAAAACTCTGCTGGTAAGAGGCTGAAGTCACCTAAAAGCCCTGAATCTCTGCTGGTAGCTCAGCTTAAGGGCCTGTAACTTAATTTGGAAGGGCTCACGTTAAGGGCCAGAAGAGTGAATTTTTGAAGGTCTCACCACATCACACGTACATCCACAATGACAGTTTAGGGTGGGGGCTTTTGGATTTTCCATTACCTATACCATCTGTGGTTGTCATGGGCAATGTGATTTAAAGGGGTGCTTGTTAATGTTTCTTTAGCTTAAATTTGGGTTTGTGTCCATCCATTTGGGGAAGAAAGAAGGTTTCCAGATATTTTCCCACTTTGATAGAGTTTTTTTAGAGTGGGGAAAGTGTGTAGTTGATAGGCTGTGATGTTGGGGTAAAACTGTGA
Source organism: Leptodactylus fuscus (assembly GCF_031893055.1). NCBI lineage: Eukaryota > Metazoa > Chordata > Amphibia > Anura > Leptodactylidae > Leptodactylus > Leptodactylus fuscus. The sequence goes on from NC_134269.1 coordinate 194,407,881, forward strand.
CTTGGGCTTGTTAGATGCCCCCAGACATGCTTCCCCTGCTGTCCCAGTTGCATTGCAGAGGTGTTGGAATCATTTGCTGAGGTGTCATAGTGGACTTGGTGACCCTCCTGAGTCAAATGGTGCGTTCCCCTGAAACAAAGCATTTTTCCCCATAGACTATAATGGGGTTCGATATTCGATCGAATAGTCAACTATTGAGGGGCTATTCGAAACGAATAACGAACATCGAATATTTTACTGTTCGCTCATCTCTAATAGTAATCCAATCGGTAGCAACCTAACATAACTGTGTGTGGGTCAAAAAAAGGGAAAGTCATATACTAGTTTAAAGGATAGAGAGATGGAGAAACTCTACTCTATGATAGATAGGTTTATATAATAGAGGGAGAGAAGCTGAGCTCTGTGATATATAGGGTTATATGATAGAGGAGAGAAGCTGAGCTCTGTGATATATAGGGTAAGGGCTCGTTCACATCTGCGCCCGATCTCCGTTCTGCAGGTTTCCGTTTCCTGCACAAAACAGAGCAGGAGACGGAAACCTGCAGGAGTCTTTCTTACCCATTCATTTGAATGGGTTTGAAAGCTGTCGGGCCGTGAGCAGTGGTGAACGTTTTATGCTCTCCGCCGCGAAACCAGTTTTTTTAAATCTGGACACAGAGGCGGACATGCAGTACTCTGTGTCCGGTTTAAAAAAAACGGTTTCGTGGCGGAGAGCATAAAACGCTCACCGCCGCTCACGGCTGGAGCCGGTCTGTGGTTTCCGTCTTCTTGCATGCAGAAGACGGAAACCACAGAACGGAGACCCGAACGCAGGTGTGAACCTAGCGTTATAGGATAGAGGAGAGAAGCGCAGCTCTGTGATATATAGGGTTACATGATAGAGGGAGAGAAACTGAGCTCTGTAATATATAGGGTTATATGATAGAGGAGAGAAGCTGAGCTCTGTGATATATAAGGTTATATAATAGAGGAGAGAAGCTAAGCTCTGTGATATATAAGGTTATATAATAGAGGAGAGAAGCTAAGCTCTGTGATGTATAGGGTTATATGATAGAGCGAGAGAAGCTGAGCTCTGTAATATATAGGGTTATGTGAAAGAGGGAGAGAAGCTGAGCTCTGTGATATATAGGGTTATATGATAGAGAAGAGAAGCTGAGCTCTTTAATATATAGGGTTATATGATAGAGGAGAGAAGCTGAGCTCTGTGATATATAAGGTTATATAATAGAGGAGAGAAGCTAAGCTCTGTGATGTATAGGGTTATATGATAGAGCGAGAGAAGCTGAGCTCTGTAATATATAGGGTTATGTGAAAGAGGGAGAGAAGCTGAGCTCTGTGATATATAGGGTTATATGATAGAGGAGAGAAGCTGAGCTCTGATATATAGGGTTATATGATAGAGGAGAGAAGCTGAGCTCTGATATATAGGGTTATATGATAGAGGAGAGAAGCTGAGCTCTGTGATATATAGGGTTATATGATAGAGGAGAGAAGCTGAGCTCTGTGATATATAGGGTTATATGATAGAGGAGAGAAGCTGAGCTCTGTGATATATAGGGTTATATGATAGAGGAGAGAAGCTGAGCTCTGATATATAGGGTTATATGATAGAGGAGAGAAGCTGAGCTCTGTGATATATAGGGTTATATGATAGAGGAGAGAAGCTGAGCTCTGTGATATATAGGTCTACAAGGCTCTGCATACAGTTTAAGTAAATACAGTGCAGGGAAATGGTGTAACTTACAGGTACCGTCTCTGACTGTAATCGATCACATTTCTTGTCTCCTCCTTCTGGATGGCCATGACCACTTCCTTCAGCCGCAGTGTCTCTGTAAAGTATGCAGCACAGACATCTTTAGCTCCTGACACACATTTTACTAAGCACCCCTTCACACGGCGTAAGCGCGCCACTCATTTAGACACGTATCAGAGCACAGCACTTCAAAACAGAGCCAATTGGCATGTACGCGCGCTTCCCATTGAAATCAATGGGCTCGGTTTTGAAGCGCCGCGCTCGGACACGTGTATACGTGTCTAAATGAGCGGCGCGCTTACGCCATCTGAAGGAGCCCTTACTTATACAAAGTCCCCATCCTGCTGTTACCACAAATTACAAAATACATTATATAAAAATCCCATGTAAATGAATGACACCCTCATATGAAGTATATCTCATACTAGCAGGAGGACCCCGCTTCACACGGATATATTTAATTTTTTATGTAGTGGCCCCATAAGAATTGCCCAGTTTTGCACTGGTCTTGTATGTCGTGTGTGTGTGTGTGTGTGTACGTCCATAAGCGTCATGTGATCATGTGCATCTCAGTTTGGATACCAGTGAAAAACCTGCAATCTATTGTCATGGATACCTGGAGTAAAGCTGTGTGAACGTAAACTAATGTAACAGTGTCATCATAAGCACCCTGCCGCTTTAAAGCTGGCCTACAGCAGTGAAGAAAAATGTCTGACTTGCTATGAAAACCTGGAGTAAAGCTCTGACTTATGATGGTGTGTGTTGAGCTGTGTATCTAATCATCTGGTGTGTGTTACTGTGTGCTGAGCTATATATCTAATCCCGATGTGTGATGGTGTATGCCGAAATGTGTATCTAATTCTCTGATGTGTGATACTGTTTGCTGAGCTGTGTAACTAATTCCCTGATGTGTGATGGTGTATGCTGAGCTATATATCTAATCCTCTGATGTGTGTATCTCATATATGTAACAGATATGATATATAGAGAGCGAAGCTGAGGTCTGTGATATATAGGCAGGGCTGGCTCCAGGTTTATGGACAGCGACAGAGCCCCAGTGAGCTACTCTTGAAGTAACTCATGCACACTGCAGCATAAAAAAAAATCTAAATCGGGTGGGGTCTTTTTTTGCTGAGGGAGACCAATGGAATGGATTGTATTGCAGTCCACTCCAGTAGAAGAAGATACAACCGGTTTGGACATCGGAAAATAAAGAGAAATTTGAGGTGGACACCTGCCTTGGATTCTTAGTTTTCTTCCCCCGACTCATGGTCCAGAACATCAGCATTCTGTTGCGGTTTTCCACCCATGATTAGGCCCAAATAAATGAGTCTAACCAGTGGGAAGCCTCAAGCTGCAGCCTCCGAATCAGCTGCAGAATCTGTGGCAAGATCCAGCAGGACACTTTTTTTTTTCCAGCTTCCTGTTCCAATTAGTTTCAATAGAAGGCAGAAGGAGGGAGGAATCTGCTGCTGATTTAGGTGTGAAATCCGTTGCAAAAATCAATGCCAAATTCCACCGTGTGATCTAGGACCTGATACTGTAAATACAGCCACTCCACAATGGCCCCCACACAGCATTATGGGCCCCGCCATAGATAGATAGGATAGATTAGATAGATAGATAGATAGATAGATGGCAAAAGGGGTGAGAAAAGGTGGACAAGCCACTTGTTCATTCAGTAAAAATGCTAGAAACTAATTTATACTGCTCATATGGCACAACATGAATGGACTCTATACGGTACATACTATACCAAAATAATACTAAGGATCCATGCTATGCAGGAAGATAAGAGTCTGCACACACACTTATGTATACAATATTACAATACTATTTATACTCCTGTATGTTTAGACACATGGACTAATGTAGATTCCTATTACCACCTCTTTGTTTTTAGTGTCTGATGAAGGCCAACTTATGACAAACATTACACAATGTACGGATTTCAGATTTGTACACTGTACGTAGATAGATTCTGCAACATATTTTCATGGCAGTGCCGAGTCTCTTTCTACAATCTAGGAGGAGACCGGTCAGAATTTACACAGAACAGTCTTGATGTGCAATATCCTTTCTCATTTATCAAATTCAAGTAAAGCACAACAAGCAGAGTCAGCCATAGTAGAGGTATGAAGAACTGTCTACAGTCTCTCACCTGCAGGAAGGTATACAAAGATTCTTCTTCCTTCTTGTCTGCCAATCTTACATATGCCATAGGTGCAGCCCCCATAGACTTGCATTAAAGAATGCCCAATATGAATGGTAGGGCTCCCTAGAAGAAAGTACATGTAAAATAAGGCAAGAAATAAGTTTTCAAGCCATCAAGAGGGGTTTGTTTCCTTTATATCTGATCTCAGTCTCCCTCATGCCTCCCCCTCCTTGCTGACCCCTACCCTACTCAAATTGTGTATAAAAATATATATCATATATAGATAGATAAAATATATATATATATATATATATATATATATATATATATATATATATATATATATATATATATACATACATACTATTAATGTTGTAAATGTGAAATGTTTGTGAGTTTGGATGTTCGGCGGTCAATCACACAAAACCCGCTCCACCGATTTGGCTCAAATCAAATCATAGTTAATACACACGATTGCGCAATAGGCTACTTTTCAACACAATAACCCACATACGTTTTCCACACAACCCCGGCAAAAAACAAACAAACTGACACCACTATCTCTGCAATCTCACACACTTTGGACCATAGCAAGCCCCTAAACTTCACATTACCCTCTACAGCCTAGCCCCTAACCCCACACACTCACATATACTTTCCCACTTTCACCTTCACCATCCTGCAGGAGCCTACCTCTGTCACTCTCCGGACCAGCCATCTTTGCCGACCCCCACCGCTGGGAGGATCCGCGGCACCGCCCACCACACTACTCCACTAGCTTCACAGGAGCATGCGCACTTTGCACACATAAACAACGTGTTACCAGCACCAGCGCCGCACCTTTAATGAGGCGACCGCTTCGGGCGGCGCACGGGCGACTTTTTTTTTTTTTTTTTTTACTTTGAACCAGTGCAGGAGAGCTGCTTCTCTCTGCGCTGGTTCAGACGTCTACGTATCTGCGTAGGCGGCGTCACTAGGCCGCCTACGCACGCTGATACGTACTCAGACGTCTAGGTATCAGCGTGGGCGGCGTCATCACGTGATGACGCTCGCTGATACCTAGACGTCTGAGTACGTATCAGCGTGCGTAGGCGGCCTAGTGACGCCGCCTACGCAGACGTCAGCCTGCAGGAGAAGAGGATCGCGGAGGCGGCGGGAGCAACAACAAGATCGGTAAGTATAAAACTTCTTTTTTTGTTTTATAATAGGCCGCGACCTGCTGGAGTATCTCCAGCAGGTAGCGGCCTATTTACCTACCTCCCCAGACCTGCTCACTGCCGCCCCCGCTTCCCCTTGTACTATAGGCCGCGGAGGCCGGCAGTGAGTAGGCCCGGGCAGGCCGCGATCCCACTACCGCCATTATTATACCCGGGGGTCTTTTCAGACCTCCGAGTATAATAATCGGAGCCCCAGGGGAGGTGAGGGAACATAATAAACAATGTTACTTACCTCTCCGGGATCCGATGTTACTCCTAGCAGGCTTCGGGCCTATATGGTAATGCCCAGACGTCACGTGGTCTGGAATATTACCATATAGGCCCAAAGCCTGCCCTAGCAGTACCATATAGGCCCGAAGCCTGTGCTAGTAGTAATAGCCTGTTACTGCTAACACAGGCTTTGGCCTGTATGGTACTGCTAGGGCAGGCTTCGGGCCTATATGGTAATATCCCAGACCACGTGATGTCTGGGCATTACCATATAGGCCCGAAGCCTGCTAGCATTAAAGAGGACCCTTCATGGGTTTGGGCACAGGCAGTTTTACATACCGCTGGAAAGCTGACAGTGCGCTGAATTCAGCGCACTGTCGGCTTTCCCGATCTGTGCCTCGGGTGAAGAGCTATTGGTGCCGGTACCGTAACTCTTCACAGTCAGAAGGGCGCTTCCCAGCAGCGCCAATAGAGCTGTACTGTGTGAGCGGGGAGGAACGCTCCCTCCCCTCCTGATAGTGCTCTTCTATGGACAAGTACTGTGAGCAGAGGGAGGGGGCTCGCACAGCACAGCACTATAGGCGCTGCTGGGAAGAAGGACATTCCTGACAGACTGTCAGGAACGCCCTTCTGACTGTGAAGAGTTACGGTACCGGCACCAATAGCTCTTCACCCGGGGCACAGATCGGGAAAGCCGACAGTGCGCTGAATTCAGCGCACTGTCAGCTTTCCAGCAGTATATAGAACTGCCTTTGCCCAAACCCATCAAAGGTCCTCTTTAACATCGGGTCCCGGAGAGGTGAGTAACAGTGTTTATTATGTTCCCTCATCTCCCCTGGGGCTCTGATTATTATACTTGGGGGTCTGAAAAGACCCCTGAGTATAATAATAGTTCATGGGTGTGCAACTGTGGGACATAATAGAGCTTGAAGGTTCCACTGTGGCCCCTGTAACCTCTATTATGCCCCACAGCAGCCCCCCTGCTATGGCCCATGCCGCTGTTGTTCGTATGCCAACCACCCGCCGCTTATTTGCTTACCACCGGTCACTTCACTTACACTGCCTCTGCTCACTGCCGGCATACCCCCTTGTACTAAAAACAAACTCTTCCCTTCCACAATCGCGCATACACTGCGCTACCCCCGTCATGTCTCCAGTTCGTGCCCACATTATCTATTCCGCCGCCTTCTCTTACCTGTCCCGCGGCTCCGGTCTGTCCCTCGCTACACGTAGGCCCTCTCCCACGCCTCCCACTCAGCTGTGTCCAGGCTGCTGCAGGCTATGCGACGTAGCCTGCAATAGCACTGGCACTATTATGCAATACATAGCAATACATAGGATTGCAATGCATTGCATTCTTTAGGACACCCCCTGCTGTTGTACAACCGTATTGTTTTGCAAGCTGCTGAATGCAGCCTGCAAAACTCATTAACATTAAAATAAAAAAATACTGTGAAACACACACATTACCGAAGTATATTAACTTGAAAGACCTCAGTCCCAAACACTTTTGGAAAACAACGTATAGCAGCTCAAATAAAAACTACGTTAAAGAGGACCTTTCATCAGATCGGGCACATGCAGTTCTATATACTGCTGGAAAGCTGACACTGCGCTGAATTTAGAGCACTGTCGGCTTTCCTGATCTGTGCCCGGTGTAAAGCGCTATCGGTCCCGTTACCGTATCGCTTTAGTGTAAAAAGGGCATTTCTGACACTTAGCCAGGGACGCCCTTCTGCCCAGCAGTGTCTATCGCGCTGTACTGTGGAGTGGGGAGGAACGCCCCCTCCCTCTGCTCACACAGCTCATCCATAGACGAGTATTATAAGGAGCGGGAGTTCCCTGCAGAGATATAGGTTGGGGTCACCAGAATCAGATGGTATTGTCCCCCTTGTGAATTGGTGACTGTTACCAAGAGATCACAGTTTTTGTCAATATGCAGATTAGCAATGAGAGGCAGTGCCATTGCTCCAAAACAGTAAACGGCAACGCCAAAGAGCTCATTTGCATATTGATAAAAACCAGTGATGCCTCACCAACTAAAGCAGCAATTCACAAGGGGAAACCTTCATGTGATTTTTATCACCTCCTATTGAAGCAAATTGGAATATTTTTTTTTCTTTTTTGGCTGTTGGCAGGAAGATTTCTGCAGTGAATTTTCCATGGCGGATTCCATCCACTTATCCCAAGACAACAATTTCCGATTTTGCAAATCATGTTCAATGTGACAACTTTTTCTTAAAAGGGGTTTTGTGGCCTTAAAATATTTTTAATTTATTATTTTTTTATACTGGTGACATACCCAGAGGATAAGCCATCAGTATCTGATCGGTGGAGTCCAACACCCTGAAAAGATCAGCTGATCTATCTGCAGAGGCAGCTGTGCTCCTACTCAAGTAGTAAGTGCAGAGCTGCATGTCCCCCATTGTATGCTGGCAGCGGCGCGTTCCTGCGACTCTACAACTATTTCATGAATTGGATTAAGAGCTGCTTCCGGCCCCAACCACAGCAGTAGCCAACAGTGCCTGGAGGTAGCCAGATCAGTGTGGGGTCCAGGCTCACAAAAATTCAACATAATTTTTTTGGGGAAAAAAGCCACAAAATTTTACATCGTCCCAATAAGGTCAAATAAGAAAAAAAAAAAAAAAAAAAAAAAAAAAATTACGACCAACTTTTTGAACTAAATAAGACACCAAATAAGACACAAAACAGCCTTAAAATACTCTAGCAAAATACTTTTTTTTTTTTTTTTTTCATTTTTTTGTTTTTTGAATGGCAGAACATAAGTGGATTTTCTCTCTTCAGTAAGCCATGATATCTGTGGTACAAGAATAAAGTACGGTTTTAACACATTTTCAAAGAGAAAAAAAGGCCAATGTTCAGAAAGTCATCTCCATTTACAAGCAAGGGGAGAAAACAAACAAACAAAAAAAAGTTACATACATCCCCCAGACACAGGGAAAAAATATATATATAAAGAATTACAGTTTATTTTAAAATCTATTAAAAAAGTTAAAAAATATACAGTCAGGATCTAATTTTTTTATATTTTTATATAAAACTGTAAACAATTATTTACAGAGGAAGAGAAACACAGGTGGCTTGTATTGTTGGCCACTAGGAAGCGGTTACCACTTACTTACTGAGTAGCGGGTAATTATTACCTATGGCCCGCAGTACTAGTAAGTGTTTTATGCTCCCCAGTGATAACTATTCCCTACTCCATTCTGCTTAGGAACCAAGCCCCTCTACATACATCAGTTATTGCTAAGTGTATTGGTGCATAAGAATAGGGGGAAAGAATTGAAATGGGTGGAGCTACTGGCAGAAACACAGACAAGACAAACATCAAAAGACTGACCAAACAGAAAAAAAAAAAAAAATGTATGTTCATATTCAAACACACTTTACATTTCCCATGGAGCGTAACCGCTAACTTACGTTACAGGAGTCACTCAAATCCTTGTGACCAAGACCATTCAGTGCACGAAAATGGCTATAAGAAAGTATTCCCATAGCGGCAGCATTACATGTGGGGCTTTTAGTCAAATTTATTTATTTTTTATTATTTTAGGCTGCAACAATTCCTGGACAACCCATTATTTTACTCAAAAATTTAAGCGAGTCCCACCATGTATAATTGCCCTGATGTTAATCTACTGAGGAAGTCATTGGGAACAAATGTTTAACTAAGTTAAACCTACCAGGAATGGATTCAGGCAACTGGATAGTTCTGGAGGACAACCAATTTTATGGCCTGTCCCAAACCCCCTTAAATACTGACATCACAGACGCGCTTATGGATTAGCCCTTTCTCCTGTATGAAATATGGTAGATGTATATTACGGGTGTTTATTGCTTTCGTTGACCAAAGAGAGTCCCTATACGACATCACTATGGGGGTTGTATACGGTCAGACTGAGCCCTTTGTGGTTTTGAGAACAACATTTAACCCCTCATATATTTTTTTTTCAGAGTGTAATGAAGAGTCATTGTATTATATATCACAGTATTTCTACTGATGGATTCAATGGTGACCCCCTACTCCAAAATAAACTAATCTGAATGGTCTCCATTAGAGATGAGCGAACACTGTTTGGATCAGCCGTTCTGAACAGCACGCTCCCATAGAAATGAATGGAAGAAGCTGGCACGTACACTTTGCCGGCGGCCGGTCGCTTAACCCCCCGCGTGCCGGCTACGTCCTTTCATTTCTATGGGAGTGTGCTGTTCGGAACAGTGTTGGCTCATCTCTAGTCTCCATCACTATGAGGTGGGGAATTATGGCCATACCAGTGGTTTTTCGGACTACCTGTATCTCCCCAGTAGTCCGCATTTTATTCTCTAGCAGACATGCATTGGTGCTACATAATTGTCAGGAATCATACATGCCCTTCACAAGGTGTCGAGTTGCCAAATACAGAAACATTGCAAAAGTTTGTAGAGATTGTCAGCAAAGCAGCAAAACTGTGGAAATCTACTCAGAAGTTGGCGAGTGTCATCTACAGGAAAGAGCGTGGAGCAAAAAGGGGAAATAATCCCTTTATCACACACAAGAAAAAAAATACTAAAAAAACCCAGATATATATAGTGTCTAATCATTGATGGGTTGTCACTGCTTCTAGATAAGGCTCAAGAAATCTCTTGTGTAATCTCAATAAGAATCCGGTCACTTCTGATGTAACAGTCAGAGTCACTCACGTAGGAAGGATTCATAATGACCATTTCATCTTGGCAAAGGGTCTAACGTGGGACCTCCAAAATGGGAACCTCAAATAGCCCATATCTGGCTAAAGAGCAAGACTAGCCTGCGTCATTGTTCTCTATAGGGAGTGTTGAAGACAGTCAATTGCCGGATGAATGCCGAATAACAAGCAGCCGTCCTAACTCCTCCATAAACAAGTATCCTTGACTGAGCGCAAGTCTAACCTGCGGGCAGAGGGGAATGTGCTGCTGCTAAAGGTCTTGGACAAACTGATCCTCAATGTGTATGGGAGAGTCAGGAGGAATGCCTGGTAGACAAATGAGCTTTCGGCCTTGGTGTGTGGCCGCCTTACATACTATGTTTTTCAACCGAGACAAAGGCAAATGACTTTTACCCCAAGCACCAAATTCCTACAGTATGTCAAGACTGACCTCAAATTAAAATTAGCGGTAAAAATTAGCAAAAAAGTGAGTCTAGTGATTAAAGGCAATACTTAGACTACCTGAACACTAGAGTAGTAGCAATGAATGAATACCGGCAAAAAAAGCAGTAATGATGTCCTAATATTGGCCATTTTCACAGATTCCTACACAGGCTCAAGCCTACGAGCGAGGAGTAAAATCAGTTGTGGCATGGATACAAAATATACTGTTCTAGAAGTTTTCCATTGATTTTTTTTTTTTTTTGCCAGGATGGTGTGCACATAGTCTTAGGGCAAGTTCACACGAGGTATTTTGGACCAGAACCTGAGGCAGAGGCCGTCTCAGGTTCCGACCCGAAATATGGGTAGCCGCGAGTGAATGCCGGTGCACTGCACTGGCATCAAGTCGTGCACTCCGCTCCAGATTAGGCCCAATGAATGGGCCTAGTCGGGAGGAGGGAATATCTGCAGGCTGAATTGCAAGGCGAAACGGCCTGAAGGATGGGCACCTCGCTCCTTTTTCCGGGAGCTGAAACAAGCTGGCTCCCGGAAAAAACACGTGACCGGCTCCCATTGATTTCAATGGGAGCCGTCTTTTTGGTCAGGATTTTGAGGCGGATACGTGTGAACTTACCCTTAAACAGTTTTTAATATTATGATGAAGAGGGCTCTGACAAAAACTAGCTTAATTTTACACAGGAATCATGGGCCGCAGCGACGACTCTGACACTACAGAAGTTCTTAAATCGCTTCTACAAGGCACAATGGTGAAGAACCCTGCACTACACAAAAACAAACGAGTACAATAGACATCTCACAAAGCGTTAACTGCTGTTACTTCCCAATGACATGTATTTGTCTATAGAAATCCCAAACAAGACAAATACCATTCAGATATCAAGCCGATGTTTTTGTGATGGGGGTCTGCTAAAAACATTAAAGAAAGTGCTAAATTGGGAGAGATCACATTCATCCTTAATACTGCAACCATACATTTAAAAAAAATATAGAAAATGCTACACCCATTTAATTTTTTTTCCCTAGGGAGTCTGTCACCGGAACCCAGACCTGCACATAGAAGTTAGGTCAGGGTCATCTGAATCAAGGAATGACATTGTTCTGAAACGCGTCAGACTTTCTCACATTTCTTGAAAATATGTAACACACTTTATCATCCTTGATGGGAACAATAAAAATTATTTTTTATTTTTAATATTTTTGGATTGCTGGATCTTCTCTTGCTATTTATTCCTGTTACTCTGCCCTTTACCGTAGGGTGAAGACCCGCGCATCCACATGATTTATGCCTTTATGCCAAATACCATGGACATGCGGCTTGGGCTGTATAAATGTATTCATTTGTGTTGACTGAATCAAACGGGGTCTCTCTTATTGTGAATCAGTTTGATCACAGTTTTTGATAATATGCAGATGAGCTTTTTTGGAGCAGTGAGGGTGTCGTTGCTCCAATAAAGTGGCAAAGTCATCATTGCTCCAAAGAGCTCATTTGAATATTGAGAAAAACAGCAATATCTCAGAAATGGTGGCACCAATTCACAAGGGGAGAACAGATTTGATCCAGGTGACCCTAACCTAACCACATCTGCAGGGCTGAGATCTGATGATAGACTCCCTTTAAGATTAGATGAGTGGTGGGCAACAATCCATACAATGTGAAGGGACAAGACAAGCGGTATGTGATGGGGTTAAACTGGATGTATCCCATAAGATGAACACAGGACAAAAGTTCGTTCATTGCATAGTTATTTGTGTTATAATGGAAGTATGTCCCTTGAAGACGGCCCTTGCAATGGGTCTCTTGCTTAAACTGCTTAACTTGGTGCAGGTCCCATATGGAAATGTACTGATGAGGGGCCGGTTCTATACTGCTCCACAGAGGGGAAAAAAAATAAAAATTTGGACACAAAAAAAATCTTTCCCATAGCAGATCCTTGAATATATTGGGGGCCCACAAAGCTGCTGACATGATCAGGATTTCTAATATATAGTTCAAGGTTTAGGGAGATTTGCTGCTTAAAAGAACAGTACAAATGTGGGATTTACACTAAAGACGTAGTCCTAATAGCCTTCTCGCCCTGCAATAGAACAGGACCGAAACTTGAGGGTAGATGAAATTTTTTGACAAATATGGCAAAAAAAAACAAAAAAAAAAACAAAACAAAAAACCCCTCTACTGCTCACTTATTTTACTCTGTCTCACTGTAGAGCAACTTGTTACAGCACAAGCCCTCCCCCACTCCTCACTAAACATTGGCGAAAGATTTCTACAAGACTGAAAGACTGTGGGCAAGTTTTACTTCTGTTTAAGATGCACTTAGTGTTTGCTGGATAAGTAGAATTTGGTCAGCGCCTTTCAGCATATTGTTACCAAGAACCTAAGTAATGCTAAGGAGTAATGATGAGCGAGTAGTATCTGATCAAATACCTCACCGTCATAGGAATCCGTGTAATTGGCCTAACACCAAGGGGTTAAACGCATCGAATATTCAAGGCGTTTAACCCCTTGGTGTTCAGCCAATTACACGCATTCCTATGCCGGAGAGGTATTCGATCGGATACTACTCATTCATCACTACTAAGGAGCAACTGACTGCATTATAAATCCCTATGCAGAAAATTTTTAGATTTTTTTTTTGTAGGACATGAGAGAGAGCACTAGGAGGCAGTGTGTGTGTGTGTGTGTGTGTGTGTGTGTGTGTGTGTGTGTGTGTGTGTGAGAGAGAGATTTTTGAATAAAATATCAAGGCAAGGACAACCCTAATGCACAAAAATTATGAAAATTGTAATTATTTTGGAAATTTAGGACAGAGATGGTATATAATTTCTGGACATACAGTCGGGAGCTGAAGCTGCCATTCTTCCCTAAAGCTTTATTGACAAGGATTATTACATTAGATATTACAAAAAAAAAAAAAAAAAAAATCTAAAAACTTTACAGATAAGAACCAGGGAAGAAGAAGCGAAGCTCTGCAGCCACACAAAACAACTCTGGTGTGCGAATTCACAGTGGGGCAAGGTAAGCAAATAATAGGGTGTTGCGATGGAGTGGCCACGACCAGGAGGAAAACAGTGATGACAGATAGATATAGCTTACAAGTACAGGACAAACCAAACTAGTAGCATTCAACTGGCTCTCTGCTACTGAGGACCTGTCGCTCCCCACAGTGCTTAGAAAAAACATAAGGCATTTGTAGAAACAGGAAGAGGGGTCCTGCCATCAATGACAGAGACAGGCAGTGGTGAGCAGAAAGACCCACAACATGCTCCAGGCATCTGCGGTCAACAGGGGTAGGGAAGGAAGCAGCAGGCCATTTATGTTCCAGCCTCAGGGACAACAGTATCTCAATGGCACAGGTTTTTGGTCCAAAAGAAATTTACATTTTAGTTTTTCATATTTTTTTTATATATATATATAAAATGCGCTAAAATGTTCTCAAAACCAATGTATAAAAAAAACAAACAAAAAAAAAAAAACAACCCAGAAACGGAGGCTCGGTATCAATGGTTCCCCAAAAACTCATCCAAGTCATTCATCCATTCTTCTGCTGAAGTCCTGTCTTTGAGTAAAGAGTCCAACAAATCAGCATCCCCCGACAAGCTCTGTAAGGCGGCATTGCCCGACTGTCCGCCAAATCCAAACGGCAGTTCCTGACCCGTCGACCTCACCTGGTAATTCTGATTACAATGAAGTCCGGCTCGGTTAGCCATTTGCTGACCTGGGTTTTGACTGAACGCTGACAAGTCTGGCACTGCTTGGTTCATGACAGGTAGGACCTGCTGGTTAGGCGCCGGTTGCTGAGTGGCAGGATTTGTCCTTTGCTGGGAAGCCATGTTTGGCATCATCTGACCAGGGACGGAACTGTTCAACGAGTTAATAGGTCGACCAGCTCCTAGACCAACCTGCGGCATACCCTGGCCAAATGGTTGGTTGGGTATCTTGTGATGATTTTGCTGGAGATGAAAACCAGGATTGGCAGCGCTGAAAGCAGCCAAGCCATTATTTGCTTGAGCCGGATTATTAATGTTTTGCATTTGTTGATGCTGCCATCCTGCATTTTGTGATGCCATGGCAGCAGGCATTCTTGGCATTTGAGTCTTCGCCATAGCAGGGTTCATCCCTGCTTTATTATGCTGCGCTGCCAAAGCAGGATTTGCCATGGGGTTTGGTCCATAACCAGCGGGAAGTGTGTTTCCTTGACCCAGGTTTGGCTGTCTCTGTATTTGAGGCTGTCCATTGGGTAGGTTGCTCTGTGGGGCATGATTTGGAACCATTTGTGGGAGACCCGATCCCATGGCATACATTCCACTACGTTGCACATTCTGCATGTTGGGGTACTGAGAAACCACACGTTCTTGAGAACTTGCAACAGAAGACAAGGGTGGAACAGCTGCATGCCCCCCTGCCATCTGAAGCATAGGCTGCGATTGGGGAAACATGCGTGGGCTTCCTGAAGTCTGATGTGCCATATTGTTCACCCCAGGCATGACTGAAGTTGAACCTAAAATATAAAGAGAAGAATCACTGTAGAAGTTTGGTTTATTTTTAGTCACGGTCGACACGCTTACCTTTGTCCGTAGGGTTAGAAGTAGCTGAAGATGCTGAAGCCCTTTCGATGACCAGAGACCTAGACTCTGAACATACATTACACCCCATCTGCCCTTGTTCATAAGCTAGTGTTAAGGTATTGCTGTGCTCAAGTAACACCTAGATGCCTGGTATAACTGGATTCTGCCTGCAGCGTGGATCGATTGGTGAAACATTTCTCTCTGCTCTTCTGTAAATGCCTCCAGAAGATGGACAGTGTGTCTTGCCCGAAATGGAAGAGGAGGGGGACTTATGCCAGAAATACCTCTACACTTTCAGCCCCTACCCGGCAGTAGGTACTCGCAGTAGAATCCAGCACGTCTTTCTGCATGGTAACGCTCTGATCTCAGATTCCATTGTGCGAACATACCCTTAAAAGGGAGGCTGGTACATACTTTATGGTTGCAAATCCAATAATCGTAGCAAGTATGGGACGTTAACACCTGTAGGAGGGAGAAATTTGTGCATGAACTGGCATGACATTTCAGTGTCCACCATGATATAGCACACGACTGCAGTTGTTCAGTAGTAAAACGCCTTAAGTTAGATCCACCAGGTGGAGAGATGAAGTCCAGCTTATAGGACTTTTGTCTCCAGATATTTTAAGCACAATAGGGGACAGAATCCCTAGTGTGAACCTAGCGCAAGCTGTCTTACAACTGCCGACTCCACAATGTGAAGCGTTCAATACTTGGTACGATTATTGGATTAGCAGTCATAAAGCATGTGACAGAATGTTACCTAGCTGTATACATCGCTATCATGTATCCTCATTTAGTCTTATTCTGTTTCTTTTCATTCGTTTTTTTTTGTACATGATCATGAGCGGTGAACAGCAGTACAAAGACATTTCGCCATAGAACGCCATGTTGTTCTGACTTCAGTGTTTTGGTCATGCCTCTGATGTACGTTAAGCAGCACCCATCACCTATTGTTAGTGGTGTCATACTACAATATTGGCCTCCCTCAGTGCTCTTATCGTATACTGCAGGCTATCCCTCTTTTCTGGTATATTCCCAACATCGCACAAGTAGATCTCTATGTGATAAAGCTCATTGACCTCACCTGGAAACGGGCCCACTGTCTGCTGTGGGTAGGAGTTCTGCTGCTGGTCCTGGTACTGAGGGGGTGGTCTGGTTAGGTGCCGCTGTAGCTGCTCTTGCTGGTGCCTTTGCTTCTCCTTTAAGGAAAACAAAGTAAAAGGTCACACAGTAGCCAAACACTCAATGGTGTGAATATGAGGCATCAGAAATTGCAGGAGAACGGCTGGGTCTAAACGCGCTGTAGGTCACAAATGCCAAATAAAATTGTCCAGAAAACACTTACTACTTACAACTGTATGTTACATAAAGCAAAACATCTCTTATAGTGAATATCAAATATATTGTATAAATGCATTGCGGTTTTTTTCACCACAGTATTTTCAATTGTGTTTTTATCTGCAGATTTTCTTTGCTCATTAAACCCTTTGGGGAAACGCCAGCGTTCCCATGACATACTGTGAAAAATGCAGCATTTTTCTGCAATGTGTGGAGGGGATTAGCCAAAATCTAGATCACTTTGTAAGTGCTTTAAACTGCAGCATTTTTTTAACAAGGTGTTACCACAGTGGCAAAAAGGCAGCATTTTCACAATGTGGGGCTTTACCCTTAAATGGCTTTCACCTATTAAAATGGTTTTAAAGGCTAAGGGAGCGTACACACTACCGTCGGTGTCCGACAGCTAGTGTCCGATGCTAATGTCCGTTCAAAATCTTGCGCGGACATTAGCAGCAGACACTAGCTGTGTGTCCGTGACATTTTGCACTGATTTAAATGGACATCGGGTGTGTTCTTTTACAGTCCGTGTCTGTCCTTTCCCAAAGATGTCCGACTTTTCAAGCGGACAGAAAAAACCTACATGTCGGGTTTTGCCGCTTGAAAAGTCGGACATCTTTGCGAACGGACAGTTAATGACACCCACGGACAGTAAAAACGCACCCGATCTCCATTTAAATCAATGCAAAATGTCATGGACACAGCTAGTATCCAATGCTAATGTCCGCACAAGATTTTTCATGGACATTAGCAGCGGACACTGACGGTAGTGTAAACGCCCCCTAACGCTACTGATTACGTATCCTAAAAACAGGTCAATAATATCAGATTGATGAGAGTCTGTGCTCAGCAACTACTACACAAAATGGAACAGGAAGCGGAATGCTTTGTTCTGAGTAGTGGTGGAACTGAGGAACTTGAGCTGATCTGCAATACCTATTCTGGCCACTACACAGGGAACAGTGCAGTCTGCTTCCTGCTCCATTCTCTGTGTAGGTGGTCAGGTGTTGTACCCCACACTAATCTGATTCCAATGACCTATCCTTAGGATCAATCATCAGTGTTTTTAGTGATGATACTCTCAAAGCTCATTGATAGGTCCAGTCATTGCCCTGTGTAATGGTGCCCAGCGGTGACTGAAGTGCTATCCCTTGTTGGCAGGGCATGCACTGCTGACAATGATTACCGTAGGTGCAGAGGGGGAAGGAAAAAATCACACAATAATTAGAAAGTAAAGTAAACTTAGCGCAAATCACCAAACAGGTTCAAAGGATCCCGATGTGTCAGCGCCTGACATGACAAGGACATACCTGCTCTGCCAGGAGCTGCTGCTGTTGTTGTTGTCGCTGCCCCAGAAGATACTGCTGTTTCTGCTGCTCCAGAAGTAGCTGCTGCTTCTGCTCTCGCTGCTTTTGTTCCAGGAGAAGCTGCTGTTGCTGCTGCTTTATCAAAGCTTGCTGCTGCTGACTGTTCAGGTAAGGTGCATTGGCGTGGTTCCCAGCCATGGACACCGCAGGGGACTGTGACACCACTCCAGGACCTCCCACTGACACAGGAACGCGAGGCACATTGGGCTGTGGATTCTGGTCCTGTACAGAAAATACAACATTATTACCATAAACTCGATACAAGAAACCAAGGTTGAAAACCAACAGTGTCCTAAAAGGGCATGCTCAGCTGAATGAAACTATACAGGGTGGGAAAGGAATGCAGGTGGCAAGTGGCCGCAGACTTCACTATTGCCCTCCATTGAAAACAAGGGGAGACTAATTCGGACTGAAATTTGGAATGGTTTTTGAAGTGAAATCCTTCTCACAATCTGCACCAAATTCTTATGTGTAAACTTAGGCTTACAGGTGATAGCACAAAGTCTCAGGCCTCATGCACACTACTAGGTGTACAACCCGAGGGGGATGCAATTTTTATTTTTTTTAACCCATTGCACCTGGATGACATCAGAGTGCCTTCTATTCTGCATTAATGTCATTGACCTGCTCTATGAAGAGCTGCACACAGAGATATCTCAAATCTTAAACTAACCAAAGACTTGAGAGATTATATTTCTCCAGACTGTCCCATACACATGCACACTGGGCCCTGCCGAGTGTGCATGTGTTCTCAATGGTGAGAGGGGAAATAAGCAACTGGTAGACATCTTATCTCTGGTGAGAAGGTTTGGGCAAATGCAAAACCCTGGCCAATAAAACACCCACACCAGATTTAATCTCATTCCTCATATTATGCAGGATATGCGTGAAGGACAAATGAGACCTTGAAGATAATGGAAAGGCACTTACCTGCCCATGTGATACTATCGGTCTATATGCAATTCCAGCCTTCTGTTTCATCATGAACATGCGGTTCTGTTCCTCCGTCAGAGGAGGTAACTGCTGCTGCTGTTGCGAGGACTGCTGCTGTCGCTGCTGAAGATATGACATCATTACATTCTTGTTCTGATTTTGGGCTACAACTCCCGGACCACAGTCAGCCTCATAATGTGAGAGAGGTATAGTGTTGCCATAGTCCAGCATGGCATTAGGACCCGCAGACTGGTTGGGATTTAAAGGGTTCGGAGGTTTATGACCAATCATGTTTACGTGGTTGGGCTGCAGGTAGGAGCCACCCCCACGAGGGGAATTTTTGTTCATGTTAGGCATCATAAGTTTCTGGTTATTGAACTCTTGCTGGTAAACAGAAGGGCTGGATGGCTTGTCCATGCTATATGGAACGCCCAGAGGACTCTGAGAAGATCTGGACTGCGGCCAGTTGCTCATCTGGTTTGACTGATGGACCTGCTGAGCCTGCTGTTGGTTTTGCAGTAACTGGTCCCTCTTTTGCTTGGCTGCAATCTGCTGAAGCTGGTGCGCTGAGGACATCTCTTTGGTAGTTCCAGATCCCTGCCCGCTTAATAATACATTAGGTAAAGGTCTCTGCACATTTTGCGGTTGGCTTGTAGGTTGCATTGCCGTCTGGTTGGATGGTTCGATCACAGTCTGAGAAGACTGCTGGAACACAGTCTGAGAAGCACAGACCGCTGGAGATGAACTACTAGTAGGCACTGAAGGAGTCCCGCCAAATGGCCCACAAGACGACGACCTCACTTGTGGTGATCCAAGGGAATCCTGCTCAAACGCTGCAGGAGAAAACTCAGTTTTGATATGAATGTCTTGTGTCGATGGGGTTTGCGTAGCAGAATTTGAGGCATCATTGTCCTTTTTGTCCTCAAAGTCATCGCTAAAAAGATCCTTCATGTCCTCATCGGGAACGGATTTGTTAAGCTCATCAATGAGCTCCTTCCATTCCTGTTCGTTCAGGTTTAGGTCAGGCATCAAATTATTTTGCGACATGGACCCGCCAACTCCAGAAAGCATACATGGCAAGTCATCTACAGGCTCCTGCTTCATTTCTTTGCCAATGCAAAGACTGAAATCGTCATCACCGTTGCCATTTAACTGCAAACCTGCATCTGGAAGACACTTCTTATTGACTCCATCAAGTCCAATAGGATGGCTACCATTTAATTGCAAAGCATCTGTATTGGGAGGCTTATTGTCCAGCTGATGCAGGGGGGACACTGGAGGCATCCCATTAGATGACCCGATCACCCCGGTAAGTCCGTCATCATGTCGGAGCTTCTTGGCCACCGAGAAGATATCGCCATATCCATTCTGAGTATCTCCATTTTGAGGGGAAGCTGCACTATCCAGCTTTCTTTTAACGGTTTCATGAAGCTGCTGGAAAGAAAGAGACAAAAAAATTACTTGGCTATAGTCACTGACACACTGAAGCAGAAAAGGCAGCTACAGGAAGAAAATTCTTCATGAAACACAATAATAATAAATAAATAAATAAATTGTAAATGTGATCAGTGAATTGGAAAGGCTCATATTCATTCATAGCCTGAATGTTTCGATAGGCAAAGGGTTTGCTCCTATGTATTTTATCAATTCCTTCAGAATCAACCAGAAAACAGAGGTGTATTTAGCTCAACCAGATGCTAAGATTTCTAGTCACTGACAGCAAGCAGCGATCTTAAAGGAGCTTTCAGAGAGAGGACAACACCTGACCCCTGCCTCAATCTGTTTTATGGGGGCCACTTCCAACACCTGTACTTTACACAATAGAGGAAAAGAAGTAGTTGGCGCTATATAGGAAGCAGAGCTATCTGCTTCGGTCCCTGTGTTATGTATAGTATGGGTTGTCAGCATAGCACTAATCAGAGATTTATGACCCTTCCTAAGGATAGGCCATAACATCCTAAACCCTGGACATCCCCTTCAACTATTTAGTTGTCCAAAGTATCAGAGCAGGGAATCCATAGAGAAATAGCAGTGTATGGCGGTCTACATTCTTATCTATAGGGTTATGGAAACAGCCAAGCACATGAAGAATGGAGCGCCGTGCACACACAGGATCAGTCGCTGTCCTAGATGCGGCAGTCATAGCTAGGGGTCAGTGTCGTGCCAAATATCTATTCGGACGTGCCAATAAAGCTTGTTTGATTTGATTTGTGCTGGACATTGCTGTGGGTCCCATAGGCACAACTCTCAGATGCTGCAAGGCATATCTTGCACATTGTAACTAAGCTAACAATATATGATGTGCTGTTGTAATCACCACAACTATACACCAGGGGGCAGTCAATGTAAACGTTGCGATAATTTTAATCCACAGCCACACAAAACAGAAGCTCCGCTCAAAAGTGTCAGCCAAATAAATTCCACTGTGGTTATGGTGACCTTTCCGGATAAACGTGCCTTCCCAGCCTAAGCAGTCCTCGTGCTATGGACTTGCAGCTCACTTTCCTATGACAACCGTCCATGTATTTTTACAGACATAATACGAGCTCCTTGTCCTTTCTTATCCAGTCTTCCTACTAGTAAATCACTGTTTCCTGTTCTACCTGATATTTGTCACACCAAACAACCCGTGCTCTCCGTTCTGCCTAGTCTGAACCTCCCTGTATGAGACTTCTCCCAAGTTGCTCCACTTCTCTGGAATGCTTTACTATGGACAAGGAGTTTACTACCCCAACATGTCTTCAGACGCTGTTGGCCTCATCTAACAGCAACCCTGCATATCAATGCACTTTATATCTGTACATACACAGATACCGGCTAACAGACAGATACAGCTGTGTGTTATCCAGGACGCCGGACCATTGTACTTTTACCTCCCTTCTTGCACTTAGATTGTGAGCTCATGAGGGCAGGCATGTGATCCCCAAAGTTTAGACCCCCAAGGATCAGACACTTATGACCTATCCTGTAGACAGAAACTTAGTACGTGCCCTTTAAAAGGGGCAACGCCCTCATTGCTCCAGAGAGTGCAAATGCACACTGACAAAAATAGTGATATCTCGGCAATGGAAGGAGCAATTCACAAGGGGACAACACTGTATGATTCAGGTGACCCTATCAGCCTTGCAGACAGACTCCCTGTAAGAAAAGGCTATGCAAACTCCCTATGAAGTTTCATGTTAAAAGCTGAATACCCTTATAGGATCAATATATGGACCAATATATATGGGCCATACACAGGTATCATATAAAGGAAAATCAGAATGGATCTGACTGGAGTTTTGTCTTTGCTTCATGAAGGTTGGACACATCAAAGGTGTCCGGTAGCCCCTTACTTCTCCACCAATGTTGTATGGTACAAGCATGTATATAGGGCTGCTTATGGTCGTCATTATATGAAATTACAGGGTTGGCAGTAATAATCCAGATACCGGCGGTCACAACAGCTGATTTTTTTTTCTTTGCCGTCATCACTTTGGTGCACCTCATTGGCAGGCATCCATCCATACTGTATATTAGACCTCACATCACCTTAAGTTTCCCTCGGCTAACCCCTGGTCCTCCTGTTATTTCTCAACTGAGCAAAGACTGATCTGAACAAATGGAGAACACCTTGTATATATGAAGTAATAAATGTGCCAGGAGTGTCAGAGCTACTACCACATCAAGACTAGGAGTCTTAGTCAAGGGTCAAAGATTTCACCATGTCCTCACAATACCAGAAAAGAATCTAAAATTAAAGGGGAACTCCACCTTCACAACTACTCTGGTTACAACTTCAGTTCACTGGATATATAGAGAGACATTTTGCAATGAGTCTAAAGCGACTATGGAAGCGATTGCGTCTCCGTAATTACAGACTACAAACTCTGCGTAGTCTGACCTTAGATAGATTTGATAAGTTGCAAGTAATAGAGACAGATGGAAAGAATTGAAGATGCCTATAAATAAGAAAGAAGAACCAGCCACTTGTGGCATAGCTGGGTGATTGGGCCAACTAGATTTAGCTAAATATACAATAAGTTTTTATCATGGCCAACTGAAAACTACTGTCTACCAAAAACGTGACCTCAGATTACTCTTCGATTACGTTAGACTTTTTCCAACCACTGTCAGCTGAATGAGTGACTGAATACAGCTGATCATTTGCCACTTTGTGCTTTATACATTTATTACTCATGTCCTCTGGTGCACTGGAGGGAGAAGATTTATGACTATTAGCCTTCCACTGTCAAAAGAGAACAACAGGTCGGACTGTATAGTCAAGGTCGGAGTCTATGGTCGAGGTGCTAACACAAAAGGAGGTGAACATTGCTATGGACGGCACCAGGCTGGAATTTTACACCAGGACCCCGGAGCCGTTCATTATGCCCGTAATCGGCAGCATTACAGCAGATACAGATACTGTAGGTCTATAGATGACATGAGTATCAGCATTGACACCATGATGAGTCAGACCAGCAGATTCACCTTATAAGTTGGTTTGCCTGTAGTTTTAAGGATTCGGGGATCAGGTGTTTAGTGCAGACTTGGAGAATATAGGAGATAAATCATAAATCACGCTGCCTCCTAGGTTTGTCCGCTCACCTCTAGAATCAAAAGTGCAACACCCACCCATTATAAATAATGTACAGTAGTATCACCTCTATCTGCCTGGGAGAGACAAAGAAATGGGTGAGTAAGGCTTACACCCACACGAAACCTGGATCCAGTGTCTCACACATAAAAAGTTAAGTGACTCCTGTTCACATGGACAAGGCTTCACAATGCTAGTGCTCGGTGGCTTCAAACTGTTAATCTATCCAAGCAGGTTATCTGCTTCTGGGAAAGCTGGGTGACAGTGATGCAGCAACACTGGAATATTTTTGAATGACAAGTCCCCTGACTTTTATACACACTGGTTCATGACTGTAGGAAAGCTGAGTGACAACCAAGATGAGAACTGAACTGGAATGACTCCCAAGTGTCACGCTTTTGAAGGGACAGGCCCTACTTTCGACCTAAATCCTTCTGTCTACTGGAGAAGCGCATAGAAGCGCATTAAAGGTCCAGTCCCTGTCCCATTTCTTGGGAACTTGCCGCAATATCGACATGGATCGGCTCACATGATCACAGAGGCGAATCACTGGCTTCGGAGGCGACTACAGACTGGTGACGTCTCTCACATACATCACCTTTTCCTCACCTGTGACAACCCCTTTAATAAATATAACTATATATTTCCAGGAACTACCTGGACCTCCTGGCTGTATACTACTGCATTTCAGACTTTAAAATGGACATCCGACGTAACACTACGTTTTACGATGGATGGCACATGGACGATTTTCTTGTCCGCCTGCGCCTCCAAAAACCATTATTTTACTCCAGTGAGCCCTGGCTGCAAACCAGACAGGAATAGGATCTGTTCTGAGCTTTGCTCCAGCCCCATAAACCCCCCCCCCCCCCCCCCCCAAAGAAAAAAAAAAAAAAAAAAAAAAAAAAAAAAACAAACAAACCACAAACACAGTCGTGTGTATGGGACCATAAAAATGAATGCTAGCCGTGAAAAAAACATAGCTAGAACACCGACAATGCACCTCGTTGCGTGCACATGGCCTTACTTAAACTGAACACCAATTGCACTGTGTAAGAGAAATGCAGATTTAGAATTTTTTTCCATTTTGCAGGGACATAAAACAATAAAAGCAGAAGAGATCTGTATAAAGTCCTACATGTTGATGTTTTCAGATGTCTACATAGGAGCCTTGATGCTGTGGTGGTCAATCTACATTAAGGGGAACTCAAATGCACCCCCTGACCCTAGCTGAGGGTGCGCAGTACATTTGATATCAGGCTGTGAGACGGCCATCCATGAACAGTCGCTCTCCATTACACTCTATGGAAGCTGCCCGGTGTATACATGCAGCTGTTTCCATACATCCCATTCACTGTGTAGAGTGACGGGGCTGGAAGTACAGGACAAGGAACTTGACTTTTTTTGGTAACAGCATTGCCTATTGCACCCCATATACACTGGCTGTATTATGGCTACATAGAATAGAGATGTGTGCGGTCTATTTCATATGGATATAGGACGCATGGGTCGGCAGGATAGTCTCACACAGTCCCCTGTATTCCTCCACTGACATAAGACTAGTGTCTAAGGAAACCTAATTTTTTTTTTTCGCTTTGGCTCATAAGATTCAAAGATCAACGAGAGGTAATAATGACTTGTGAAGTGACATGGTGAGGGCCTTGAAGACATAAGATGGTTTCTGTGTGGTAAACAGTGACCGTGCAGTATGACACAGAGGGCAGGCGCTCGGTCTACAGACCTGGGAGCGGGGAGGGGTTGGTGGAACGTCTCCCTCAGGCATGTGCAGACTAGTATCTCATACAAGACAATCCAGCTACTCTGTTACAGGCCAGGTTCTCCAATTACACAGCAAATACAACTCTGAGCCAGCCATCTACTGGGAGAAATCAGCCGTAGTATGGCTGCCGTATACCATGGTAGGAGAATATACAGATCATGGAATCACTCCTATGTGCGGTGCTGTAAAAGAAGACTACAGTCACATCAGTCAGCAACCTATATATGTCCAAGAAACCCTGCTGCGCTATACTGACCACTGAAGTCAACTTGGCCATTAATGGAAAGGATTCTCTATGACCTGTACACACTTTATATGCTGTAATACTGGTCTGGGGTCTGAATTTTAGAGATTGCTCTAAGGACTGATGAATTTTAGGGGAGTACTCAGGGGTCTAATGAATAAATAGGCCATTAAGAGGAATAATTGATAGTACCTCTCACCACCCCCAACTCTCTACATCCATCAATAGGATCCACCCCACTGATTCTGGTGTAGTTGGAATTGCTTCTCTAGCCCCCCACCGTTCCTGAGCAATCATTGTTGCTAGTTCCAGCACAGTTATGCTCTATACAGTCAGAAGGGTGGTCCTCAACTGGAGCAGGGAGACTGGGACCGCCCACCTGACTGCAGACAGTAGAAATGAGCAAAAACAACGATTGCTTGGGAATGATCAGGGTAGAGAAAAAATTCCAACTGCAGCAGAATCAGCGGCGCCGAGCCTTGAAGGATGTAAAGGGGTGAAATTGGTGGGGGTCGGTAAAAGGACTTCTTTTAGAGGGCCAGTTTGGTGAGGGGGAGGGGTGTCTAAAACGTCAGGGGTCTAAAGTTGATGGGCTGGCTTTCGATCTAAAGTAATTTTATCACTTTGGGCATAGAATTTATCTCGTGGTCTAAATGCCCAAAATGCCACCTCGTCAAGTGAAAGATGTTATTCGTGACAAAACTGCAATGTTACGTTAGGTGTTCACACTTGCACCTATTGTCCATCCATAGTGAATTCGCCTTAATATCAGAAAAACAGATCCATTCACTTCAATGGGTTTTTAAAGCAATCCGCAGGTGTCCGTTTACAGCCTCTCTGCCGTGAATCCGCTTTTTTTGGACAGACACGGAGTCGGACATGCAGGATATTTGGACACCAGACACAAGTGTGAACGCCCCCTTAATTATAAATGAAAAAGCTGAAAAACACAACTCTACCAAATCCCTGTCCACGCCCCTTTAAGTTTTCAAAACAGTTTGCTGCTCAATAAATATACAAGAACCCTTGACAATCCTGACCTTTCCGAGAATAAACAGCACCAGGAAGCTCTGTCCTAACAATTCCTTCAGTGAAGTCTCTTCAGCCCCAACTAGAATCCAGAAGCACAATGTCAAACACTTTCTAACTACACAGGAAATAATATCAACAGGAAGGGACCACGTAGAAATGTTCTGACTGGTGAAATGCTAAAACTTAGCGGGCATGATCCGTATACAAGCTAAGGGTGAAGTGAAGCGGCCATTACACAGGTTTAGTGGGACATGGACCATAGCCATAGAATAACAAATTGATATATCCACAAAGAAAAATTGATTCCAGCCAGGTTTCCGGGCCGAGGGAGTGTATTTCCGAGCTGAGTTTCAGAATCTAAGTGGGAAACGAAATATTGGAGACTGATTTGACACTGCAAGTTGGCTGAGTATATGTTCCCTTTCCCTTTTATGCATAGAATAACAAAGACTGGCTAAGATCTGCTGAATATTGCTCAGGTTGGCTCACGATCAGCAAGAAGTTATTGATCAGTCCACTGGCATTTATGGGAAATGGCTGGTCAAAGATCTCAAACATGGCTGACCTGTTTGTTTTTAGCATAATAAAGCCTGCCGTAGGCCAACCATGGATGACCAATCGTGGCATCTACAAGTCACATAGCCAGATGTTCATTGGCTAATAACCTAATGCGTACGACCAACTTCAGGGTGATGTTACACGTTCTGAAATTTATAGGAATTTTACATCTTATGGCAGACAGAACTGACAGTGAATGTACATACATGGGGTTGTCTGGGCCTCATTCAACCACACAACAGCAAGTATAGGCCGTGTAGAATTTATTTTGGAGAGCTCCATTAAAAGCGAAGATGAGCCTACAACAACATGTCCCCATACAGAATAGGTAAGGGTCTGATCGCTTGAGATCAAGGCCCATCACAGGAATGTCCATGTCAGATTAGAAGAAGTGGCCGAGCATATGCGACATTTCTTCATTCATTCTCTATGGGACTGAACAATACAGTAGATTGCCAATGGAGCTGTATGCTTACACCACCGCCCTCAACGCCATGCTAACAGGGGCATGTGTCATGACAGGAGGGGGTCCCCACAGTGAGACCCCAGTGGACAGACATTTGTTATGTAGGATAACACCTTCAAGCCTTATATGTATGAGGGGTTACAGCAACCACGGTTGCATTTCTGGTTAAAGGGGTGATCCAGAACTAGAGAACAGGTCTGCTTTTTTCAGAAAAAGCTCTACTTTCTCTTGTAAGGAAGTGACATCACATCCAGGGCCATACTAAAGCTCAGTCCTCTTCAAATGAATGGATCAGAGCTAAAACATGGTCATGTGACCAACAGACATGATGTCACTACCTGGGATACCCTCTTTATGGGCACTACAGGATAAACTACGCTAATCTATTGCATTATACCTAAGCCAGGACCTGAAGAAGGTGGTATGTGACATTCTTGAATCCACGTACTGCCCCCACCACCTACCCCCAAAACCCTTTATTATACAGTGTATCCTCTTATTTACAATGTTTTTCAGGATTAGTAAAAGCATGGCTGCTTTCTTCTAAAAACACTGCCACGACTGTCTACAGGCTATGGGTGGTACTGCAATTCTGCCCCATTCATTATATTGACACTGAACAATTATGACTATCCTTGTAAAATATCCTGCGTGTAGATGTGCTCAGTCTCGGAAGTGTTCACATGGCCCTGTTACAGCTTATCTTGTCTTACCACTCTGAACACAATAAGACACTTGACGTAGCCCGAGGCTAGTTCCTCACAGGCCCCAAGACACAGGCGGCCAGTCACGAGATGTACTTCCGGTAACAATGGCTGCAGTTACTGGTCATCGGACAACAGAAGTGGCATTATGGTGAAATTCGCCATCCGTATAGACACCCGTACAAGCTATGAGCAAGCAGTCTTGTCAGACTCTGCTACTCCCGACTCACCCTGAGAAACCCAATCAAGTCTACAAACCAGAAGAACTTGTTTCACTAGTGGGTGAAAAGATCTGGGATTGGCTTTCAAGAGAGAAATCAGTTAAAAGGTGCAATTCACGAGATACCAAAATAACCGCAAAGCGAGCCACATACAGAGAAAGCTCCACATCGGCATCACCTAGGACTCCACAGTGGACATCATATACCTAATATTAAGAAAGTCATCTTAAGATTTCACCCTAGGGTAAATTCACACGCTGCAGACTTTGATGCAGAATTTTCTAATACCATTCCCATGGATCTGAAGGGAATTTGCAGAAATCCATAAACTTTAAGCCAAAACAAACCCATTCACATGAATAGAATTGATTTTCTATTACAGAAATCAGTCTTAGGCTGAGGCCTCGCGGAAATGCTGCTTTTTTTGTTGTTGCAGATTTTGCTGAGGTTTTTTGAGCAGTAGCCAAGAATTGCGCAAAAAGATAAGAAATATATAGGAAGTTCTTATACTTCTACCTTCAACTCAGTTCACTCCTGGCTTTGGCTCAAAAACACTACAACAACAAAAAAAAGCTGCATTTCTACAATGTGGGGCCCAAAAGGATAATTTCCCAGGCAAAAAAAAGACTGATAACCTATCCTTAGGATTCATGAGAGTCGGACACCCAGAACACTCAAAGATCAATTGTTCTCAACAGCTCATATACAGAAAATGGAGCAGGAAGCAGATAGCACTGTTCTCTGTGTAGTGGTCAGACCAGGTAATGCAGATCAATTGACATTCTTTTGCATGGAACCTAAGCTACAGTAACTCTGTTCCGCCATTACACATTACAGCGCTGTCTGCTTCCTGCTCCATTTTTTGTATCAGGTAACTGCTGATCAATGAGGGATGGGGGCGCCAGATCCCGACCAATCTGATATTAGTGCCCTTTCTTTAGGATAGGTCATGCAATATTCTTAGCCTATAAACATCTAGATTTTTAACTGAGTACATAAGACAGATAGTAGAGATTGATCTAACACAGTAGACTAGTACATGGGATAACCAACATGCAGTTTACCAACAGCACCAAACATACAAGGCCCAAATATGAGAGTCAGACCCATCTGATACAGGTAATGAGAGAAAATAGTGGAGAGGAATACTGCGGACAGGAAATGTCGCTGCAGCAGAGACTAATCCACCTAGATAATTCTGAGAATGAGCAGAGCCGTGAACACGCCGGCGTGCTTTAAAGGTTAATACTTTCCACTTGTAACAGTTATATATGCAGAGGGATCACTTGGAAGGGGAAAGAGACACAAAACTCAGACAGGAGCAGAACAGATCGCCAATATCATCACTGAAGCTGAAATAAGTTAGGCTCTGTTCACATGCGCTTCCAGCAAAGGTTCAGGAATTTGTGATGGCAAGGATCGTGAAGTTTGCAGATCTAGTCTCAGTGAAAAGATAAAAAGAAATTAAAAAAAAAAAAAAGAGCCCTGAGGGAAAACCGATGGAGCCCATTACAAACCAGTGGGAGTGTGGACGGAGAATGCGGTCAGGGAGACATCACCAGGCGACATTTATAGGCTCCAATTCAATGAGACGTTTTTTGTTCTCACATCCTGTAAACCTTCAGGTCTGCGTTCTATACCCCACTCACATGCAGATGAAAAAAAAAAAAGACCAGGGAGTAATATAGACTGTAAAAACTGCAGAAAGTTCTACTCTTTAAGCAGAAATACACAGATAATAGGGTTACTCCTTGTGCACATCCTCATAGGAATCCAGATGTTAGGCTAAGATTTCTGCAGTGGATTCTTAGTTTAAAAAAATAAAAAATAAAACACACACTGGATTTGCCTATGGCAAAATCTGAATGTGTGACTATTCACTTTATAATAAAGACATTTCATTACAGTGAAGATAAGGGAGGAGGGAGGTGAAGCTGCAGTTGTTCTCCATCACTGTATCTGCCTTGATATGGACAGATGGGAGGGAGAATCTAATGGGTCTCAGCATACAATACAAATCATACATCACACTATGAAGAGTCCGACTACTCCCCAAGTATGGAAAAAAAGTAAAACAAGATGTACAGAGATCGACGTTATGATCAGCAATGACTTCACATATAGTGTATAAGGGAAACTTCAAGTAATGCTGGCTAAGAGGCTTCAGGCCTCATCTCCAAGTGAAGGTAAAAATCATTGATTCCACAATAGTGAGGCACGACAAATAACAGAATATAGACCTTCAATTACCAAAAGTGAGAGGAAGCAATAGTAGGGTGATGGCTATGCATAAGACACAGTCATACATCCATCATTAATGGGGGGGGATGAAGTACGTATATAACACGTCATACCATTACAACTGGAAACTGCGAGCAGAACATACAAAATAAAAAATAAAAAAGTTATATATATAAAAAATATCCTAACATCTGTAGTTTGATCAATCTTCCGTCAATTTAATCCTTATATGACTACGTGGAGTATGACTGAAATATACACTGGATTGTAAGAGGACCTGCTATCGCCCCTTTGGGCTTTCCTTATATATATATTAGATAGATAGATAGATAGATAGATAGATAGATAGATAGATAGATAGATAGATAGATAGATAGGAGGAACCTTCCTTTTATTGCTACATATCAAAATCCTCATTACTTTCAAAAGACATACAAATACCTGTCAGGATGGTGGGAGAGGGAGTATAAGAAGTTTTTTTAATTAAAAAAAAAAAAAAATAATAATAATAATAATACACACCACCACCGCAAAACTAAAGGCATTCTTGAAAGTGCCATCTCCTCCAGCGTGGACAGTCCCCTATTGGCTGTATTTCCAACAATAGAGCTCTACGTTCCTCTGTTATTCCTCCTAGAAGCTAAATGAATTACCAGGTTTACCAGATGGGTTCATGGGTCTGCACTGACTGCGTAGAAACAAGAGGAATGGTAGCACACCCATTTGTAAATGTATTCATAGAATTGTAGGGAGAGGAAAAGGTGTACTTTGGATAAAGTTCCAATTTTCTTAATAGATACTAAAACAGTCACCTACACCACGGTGAGATAAGTGGAGACTACAAAGTTCTGGCACCACTCATCTCCCGAAAACACTGAACAGGAAATAAAGATGGTCGTGCACATTAGATCAGCAGCCAAACTTGGTGATATTCATGATATTCATGTACAATGGTGTCTGACCTCTGCCCTAAGATCTGCAGTCAGGGTAAAGAAAGAAGAGGCAATTGTGTTTTAACATGACTGACTTTATATGTTAATAACCTGCCATACATGAGATGAACATCATCCAATTCTGCCCCTACACGCAAGTATGGAGAGTGGAATAAGCCGCTACCACCACCAGTATATTCTCTGCCCCCGATAATTACCAAAATGGGTGGCCTTGGCCTGCCATCATCTGGTGTATATCTAATCCTCTACAGCAGGTTATAGGGTTAAAATGACCAACTCTCGCCAACCAGGAAAAATGTCCGCTGTGCACTAATATCAGCAGTCATCTGCATTGAACATGAACAAAAATTTCCAAAATCTGCCTCATGTGTGAAGAGTTATTGGGTGGCTCAGTATGACATCCAGTTCTGCTCTATTACAAGTATTTGGCACGCTGGCCGCGCTCTTGGTGTGCGCCTCGAGTAGTACCAGCAGCACATGCGTACTCTTGCCCACTTTTCCAGCCACTTGGCCACAAATACCAAGATGTACGTTGTTTTGTTTCGGTATCAGTGGAAACGGGCAGGAAAACACAGGCGGGCTGCAGCTACATGCTATTTGTTCCAACATGAATGACACTAAGCCTTAATGCTCTCTTTTGTCTGTGGGGCTGTGAAGAATGCTGAGCTGTTGCTTTAGCAACGGAGGCCCACATTAACCCCTCCAGCACTGGCGGGGGCCTGTTAGGCACAGACCAGCTGGTCATTCTAGTGGTAAAAGAGGTCAGAGTAGAAATGTGAAGGGGGGGGGGGGGGCAGGGAGGGAGGAGGAGTGAACATCTGCAGCGGCGGCGCTCCCCCCTTCCCCTCCACCTCCACACACAGCTTGTCCTTGCAAACTATTTCAGAGTCTAGGAACTGGCTGCCGGAGAACCTTGAGCGGCTTCTACATTATAACATTGTCATCTGTAATTGTTTCAAGATGTTACATTAGTAAATTGCAAGACATTGATTTTCTATAGTTGACCGAGAGGCGGAAAAATTAAAATAAGTCTTCTTAGGAATTAAAACCTACGTGATGAGGGTGCTCTAAAATCTATGGCAGACATGGCCTCCGGCAGGCCGCCATTATAGAACCTGCACCGTTCATCCGTCCCATAGAATACAGTTATCACTATGGTTATGGTCTAAGTACTTGGCACTCCAAGGAGAGGCCTAGCACACAATATGGTGGTCTCCAAACCCATGTGTCATATAAAGCCCCCTCAGGTCTTTCACTTTAAGGTGAATCAATGTTGGGTCATAGAAAGTATAGATAATGGTATGGAATAATAGAGAGGCTACAGAGCTTTACTGGGTCGCAAGCATGGGTGCCCAATTGTGTAATAGTCACCTTCGATAGGAAACGACATTAAGTTTCCGGTCAAAATTTTTGTGAAACTTGTTATGTCATTTTAGATGACAGACCTGTCGCATGTGAGTGAGAAGTCAGACATCACTTTCATTGCTGTTCATGGTCGTACGAGGTGTGAGCTGTAACCATTATATGTGATGTTGTGAGACGATTCATGAAGTGCAAGAAATGCCTACAAGGTATTAGGAAGGGCCTGTATTAAGGAGAGAGACCCCTCAACAAACCTGACGCAGACAGCCATCTACAATCCCGGGGCTGTGGACTTGGTAAACTACTATTTTTCCACAGACTGACTCTGACTCCTTCATAAATGGCTGACTGACTGGTCAGAGAGGAGCAGTAAAGACGCTCTAAGCCAGTGAACGATTCCTATGTATGATAAAGTTATTAACCATCCAATAATACTTCTATAATATGATTAAAAATAATCTTAGTTAGCTTTTCACTTATTGGAGGGCGGGCAGGGGCCACTGAATGAGGGGTGACAGCTCCCATTTTCTACAGTTAAACATGGTAATATGGGACAATACTTTGGTCCGTACATACAAGGTGGTTGCAAACATGTCATGGATAAACTTTTTTTTTTTTTTTTTTTTTTTTTTTTAATACCAATACACACTAAGGGTGAATTCACACTGAGTAAACGCTAGCTTATTCTGAACGTAAAACACGTTCAGAATAAGCGGCGTCTAAAGCAGCTCCATTCATCTCTATGGGAGCTGGCATACGAGCGCTCCCCATAGAAATGAATGAGATGCTTCTTTCACTCCGAGCAGTCCCATTGAAGTGAATGGGGAGTGCCGGCGTATACGGCAAGCTCTGCTCATGCCGGAGCGTACACGCCGGCACTCCCCATTCACTTCAATGGGACTGCTCGGAGTGAAAGCAGCATCCCATTCATTTCTATGGGGAGCGCTCGTATGCCGGCTCCCATAGAGATGAATGGAGCTGCTTTAGACGCTGCTTATTCTGAACGTGTTTTACGTTCAGAATAAGCTAGCGTTTACTCAGTGTGAATGCACCCTAAAATCTTGAGACGTACACTAAGACCATGTACCTACAACTTTATCTCCTCTAATTCTCTTCTACTCATTCCAAGTCCCATGATACTCTCCTCCCTCAGGTGTAAAGTTAAAATATGGATTTCTGCTGGATAAAGGCACTGGGATGGATGACATGGCGTTAGATCTTATCCGTTAAAGGGGTTTTCTGGACTTTACCATGAAGGGCCTAGTTGATCTCTGCCGATCAACTGATTGATGGAGCTGCAGTATCTTTATTGCTAGGAACAGCTCCATAATTTGTATAGTGGCTATGCCCGGTACTGCACCTAGGCCAGACCAATTCACATAAGCAATACAGACCCCTCAACCAGCTGACAGATAGACCTCTGGCAACCCTACCCAATACTGATGGACTATCCTGCCAGTTGGCCATATGCATTCAATAACTGGTATTTCTCCAACACCCCCCCCATTAACATGAACACTCAGTCCAGCCAAACAAGTTTTTTGTATATAAAAAGAGGAGTAAGCCGCTGACGGACACCTATGGTAGTCACATATTCCCCCTTGAGATGAAATGATCAGACATGCCTATGTTCAACGCTGACCCTTTTTCTCCACCTAATGAACTGTTGTCACATCAACTACACAACAGATAGTCGACCCGTCCTCCTGTCATCGGTAAATTCAGCCATCTTTGTCTAAATGTCTACCTTCAGATGATGCTAATCTTTATCTGTGTTACAGGAACAGAGCCAAGAAGGGACCACAACTTCCTGCCATGGTCGCCAGTTACAGCCCCAGGTTTTAGCGGTGGGTCTTACAAAGCCATTCAATGGGACTTATCGGCGTGTGGTCTCCTGATGTGGTCTCTGTGCGGTTTTCACCGTTGTCGCTTTTTAATCACACTAAGGACGTTACAATCCTCATACAGAAAAAAAAATAATAATAATTGTGCAGTCTCTACAGGACGCAAGTTCCCTTTTGGGGCTGTAATGTAGGTGTTTTTTTGGTATGGATTTGGAGGATGGAACACATGCCAGAACGCACCCTTTCACTTAGTATAAGTGGCCTTAACACTGGCATACAACCCCATACCACTGTACAGTCCATCAAAAATCCCAATATACAGAGCAGAATTAAAGGACTTTCACACTGGTTCTGTTTTAACCCATCAGATAATAGGAACAGACTAAACATTAAGACGGATCAGTGTGTGAATGCGGAGCAACCCTATTGACTATAATGGTCTGCACTCCAATGGTCGTATCACTGGAGAAAGAATCGTGCCAGGACTTTAGTCTGCAATTTTAACATCTTACAGCTCCATACAGAAATAAGCTAATTATAGTGCCATGCCTCAGATTGCAGGCCGACCACTGTGACACTGACCCAGGAGGCTCTGGAGAGAGTTGGAGGTCCGGTCCTACCCTACTAAAGAGGCTGCAATGGTGCGGTAATAACAGGCTTGGCCCACTACAGCAACGTCACAAGTACAGTAGATACTGGAATGGTAAGGGGGTTTTACATGACAAAGAAGGAGTAAAGGAACATGACCAAGAATTGGAATATCTACGTTTACTAACATGAATCTGGGTGGTCAAGAAGGCAATGCCTAGAAGAAAGAAAAAAACGGGCCAAGCTAACCATCCATAAAAATACAGAACGACAGGAGTGAGAAAACTCGCTGCAAGTAAGATAACAATCTACCAATGATCAAAGCCATTCCTCAAGAACTGCAAAATAGGCCCACATTTGTAAGATGTCACTCCATAAGTCTGCGAGCTCGGTGCACACGTATTGGCACTGTGGCGCTGGCCCCACAAGCCATTGGAGCAGATTTCGCAGGGCCGGGAAGAGTTTATGTGACACGGGTTTAGCAGCTTCCCACTACGGATGTTAGAAGTAATCTGTGAGTAAAAGTAACCGAACACTCATATCTCTCCAACACAGAATGTGCCTTTTACACAGCACTGGGGAGGGGTGCACAAGGCTGCCAGTTAACCTCTTACAGCCTGCTGTATGAGGTAGGCGGGCCTGGAGCACAGCAGGATGGTTCACTCTTCAAACAAATTGTTCTGCTCAGTGAAATCTGCTTCTCCCCCACCCACGCAAACACGAAACAATGCATTCCTGCAGCCTCATATGAGCACACAGTGCAAGGCTTGGTCTGCTCCATGATCTCCACTGTCCGCTGCCTGTGAACGCAGGAGACCTGGACAGAGAGGCTGCCATGTTTTATGTTCAAAGCAGAAAAATATGATATGACGCAGCAGCTTCACTGAAGCCAAAAGTTCCTTTAATGGTTAACCCAGTTACTACTCACGGAAATCACTTTTCACACAAAACCAATTTTCCATTCACAAACTTTGTGTAAGACGGTGGTGACCTCACTACTGAGAGATACGAGGAGGAGAGGAGGCAGCATGTTCTAACATGAAGAGCCCCGCCAGGAGAACAACAAGACTGGCTGAAGGACTGCACACTTCTTGGGCTTCCTGCTGCAAACATAAGGTTTAGGAAGAGGCAGCTGCCATATTAGTCAATTTATACAACATGACAATGTCCCTACATCTACAAGAAGTAAAAGGGTTGTTACTTTGTGATCCAGGAAAATAGACTAAAGTGACCCTGTCAGATGAGGACTGCTGTCCTGAGAATAGGACCAGGGTGAGAAGCTGAGCTGTGCTGTCTATAGGTCTATATGGTATAACCCTATATATCACAGAGCTCAGCTTCTCTCCCTCTATCATATAACCCTATATATCACAGGGCTCAGCTTCTCTTCTCTATAATATAACCCTATATATCACAGGGCTCAGCTTCTCTCCTCTATCCTATAATCCTATATATCACAGAGCTCAGCTTCTCTCCTCTATTATATAACCCTATATATCACAGGGCTCAGCTTCTCTCCTGTATCATATAACCCTATATATATCACAGAGCTCAGCTTCTCTCCTCTATCCTATATATCACAGAGCTCAGCTTCTCTCCTGTATCATATAACCCTATACAGTCCTATGAAAAAGTTTGGGCACCCCTATTAATCTTAATCATTTTTAGTTCTAAATATTTTGGTATTTGCAACAGCCATTTCAGTTTGATATATCTAATAACTGATGGACACAGTAATATTTCAGGATTGAAATGAGGTTTATTGTACTAACAGAAAATGTGCAATATGCATTAAACCAAAATTTGACCGGTGCAAAAGTATGGGCACCTCAACAGAAAAGTGACATTAATATTTAGTAGATCCTCCTTTTGCAAAGATAACAGCCTCTAGTCGCTTCCTGTAGCTTTTAATCAGTTCCTGGATCCTGGATAAAGGTATTTTGGACAAACAATTCAAGTTCAGTTAAGTTAGATGGTCGCCGAGCATGGACAGCCCGCTTCAAATCATCCCACAGATGTTCAATGATATTCAGGTCTGGGGACTGGGATGGCCATTCCAGAACATTGTAATTGTTCCTCTGCATGAATGCCTGAGGATTTGGAGCGGTGTTTTGGATCATTGTCTTGCTGAAATATCCATCCCCGGCGTAACTTCAACTTCGTCACTGATTCTTGAACATTATTCTCAAGAATCTGCTGATACTGAGTGGAATCCATGCGACTCAACTTTAACAAGATTCCCGATGCCGGCATTGGCCACACAGCCCCAAAGCATGATGGAACCTCCACCAAATTTTACAGTGGGTAGCATGTGTTTTTCTTGGAATGCTGTTTCTTTTTGGACGCCATGCATAACGCCTTTTTTTTATAACCAAACAACTCAATTTTTGTTTCCAAAATGAAGCTGCCTTGTCCAAGTGTGCTTTTTCATACCTCAGGCAACTCTATTTGTGGCGTACGTGCAGAAACGGCTTCTTTCTCATCACTCTCCCATACAGCTTCTATTTGTGCAAAGTGCGCTGTATAGTTGACCGATGCACAGTGACACCATCTGCAGCAAGATGATGCTGCAGCTCTTTGGAGGTGGTCTGTGGATTGTCCTTGACTGTTCTCACCATTCTTCTTCTCTGCCTTTCTGATATTTTTCTTGGCCTGCCACTTCTGGGCTTAACAAGAACTGTCCCTGTGGTCTTCCATTTCCTTACTATGTTCCTCACAGTGGAAACTGACAGGTTAAATCTCTGAGACAACTTTTTGTATCCTTCCCCTGAACAACTATGTTGAACAATCTTTGTTTTCAGATCATTTGAGAGTTGTTTTGAGTAGCCCATGATGCCACTCTTCAGAGGAGATTCAAATAGGAGATCAACTTGCAATTGGCCACCTTAAATACCTTTTCTTATGATTGGATACATCTGGCTATGAAGTTCAAAGCTCACTGAGGTTACAAAACCAATTTTGTGCTTCAGTAAGTCAGTAAAAAGTAGTTAGGGGAATTCAAATCAATAAAATGATAAGGGTGCCCATACTTTTGCACCGGTCAAATTTTGGTTTAATGCATATTGCACATTTTCTGTTAGTACAATAAACCTCATTTCAATCCTGAAATATTACTGTGTCCATCAGTTATTAGATATATCAAACTGAAATGGCTGTTGCAAACACCAAAATATTTAGAACAAAAAATGATTAAGATTAATAGGGGTGCCCAAACTTTTTCATAGGACTGTATATATCACAGAGCTCAGCTTCTCTCCTCTATCATATAACCCTATATAACCACAGAGCTCAGCTTCTCTCCTCTATCCTATAACCCTATATAACCACAGAGCTCAGCTTCTCTCTATCCTATAACCCTATATAACCACAGAGCTCAGCTTCTCTCCTGTATCATATAACCCTATATATATATATCACAGAGTTCAGCTTCTCTCCTCTATCCTATATATCACAGAGCTCAGCTTCTCTCCTGTATCATATAACCCTATATAACCAGAGCTCATCTTCTCTCTCCTCTATCATGTAACCCTATATATCACAGAACTCAGCTTCTCTCTTGTATCATATTCTAGTCTCAGATAGGTTCACATTAAAGACATTTCACTGTATATACTTTCTGTATAACCACCTGCCCTTGTGACTATCACATGATTAGGACACATTTTTATCCATTGGATGTATATTATGTTTCCTATTGATCCATTTGGCTTATATGATCGGCTGCGAATAAGCATTCTACATTTGCAGGATAGACCACAGCAACAGAAAATCAAAAACACTATGGGGAGATAAAAATTATATATATATATATATATATATATATATATATATATATATATATATATATATATATATATACACACACACACACATATATATTATATTCCAACAAAATAAGTAAACTTTATATACGGGTTTGATGTAGATGGATGGTTATAAAGTTACTTCTACAGCAGACTTTACACAATAACAGACCATATTATAGAAAGCAAAGAACCTTACTGAGAATTCTATGGTGTGGGACGAAACCAGAGTAGCCATACAAGAGCCATGCTGAGAGGGCCTGGTTGGATTCATGAACAGGTCAAACCAGAAAAACCACATACAGCTCGGACAAAAGACAAGAAAATCAATATATTTTGGACCCACGTGCACGCCCATCTGTAAGGCTGAGACATCAACCTGGAAGAGCCCATAACAAAGTGATACGTGAGTTACAAATCACCATAAAAACAGGAGTTGCCTTTTAAATGGGGCGTGGGCTTTATAAAGGCAGAAATACATACATGCTTGGGGACCTGAAGAACGGAAACTTTTTTTTTTTTTTTTTTAAATTGGGCAGCTTTCCTTTTTTCATGCAAGCTTTTCCTCTCCTTGCTTCGGTACAATACATAGAGAAATCTGTGTATATATCAGTAGATTGTACACTTAGAGAATATATTGCTAGATATACAATGGATTGCCATATAGAGGTCTGTCTACATACATTATGTAGAGATAGTACAACACTATTACAAGAAAAAACTTCCGTTTGAACCTAATAGAGATTGTGGCTCATGTTTACTATGTTTCTTGGGTTCAAAACCCTGCAGATACCGGACTGAGTCGCATTTAAAAAGGAGTGTCACCAAAACAGACCCTATTGAACTGTGAGCACAGTCAAATAGCCAGGGATCAAGTGAACCAATTTTTATTTTTTTTTGTGCTTCATTTGTACCCCCTGTCGCTGTGATATTAAACTTTTCCTGATATGCTAGTGATAAGGATGTCCCCACTGTTCTCATCGCAACAAAGAGATACCAGCCTGCCTGACAGGACCAGGAAACGTACATGTAACAGAGCGGGTGGGGTGGAAGAACTGGCACTGCAAGAGCAAAGGTGATGCCATTATTGCACTTAGCATATCAGGAAAAAAAGATAATATCTCTGCCACCGACCAGATGAAGCAAGAAGCGTTTTATTCACATGAACCCCAAGGTATGACTGTTTCTGGTGACACTCCTTTTAACCTAAGCGCCTGGCACTTTAAACAATACTATTCACAATTGTCCCCTGCAAAATCTTTTGGTGAAATGTCCCACTGCTCAACAGATGTCCTGGGGGCATTTACGATGAGCCTCAGGATCCTGTTACAGTCAAGATAATGTGGGGCCTACTTGTCTGAAAAAGCAAACCCTGCACCCTCACCTCCCGGAAACACAATGTCATTTCTATTATGTAGACTACATAGACTACAATCTGCAGCCTTGTTCTCATGTATATCAGAGTGACGTTTGCCAGCTCCGTCACCACCGCTCCTCACTGCGTGTAACTTCAATGAGATCTGAGGGATTTCTCATTGACCTCCAAGTGTGACGAGGAACGTCAGTCTGCCGTGGTGATCCTCTCCTAGTGACGTCGGACTTCGCACATGGCCTTGTCTCGTACTGTGCCACTATACTTGCACAGCTGAATTGAAGATGATCTGTTTCCTGGCATGCTCTGAGAGGGTGTAGCTACTGATAAAATGGTGCCAGGTTTCTTTGCTTTTTACTTTATAGATTTATTATTGTATTTTAAAAACACAAACAAAAGCTAAAACAATTAAAAAGCGTAAAAATAAATAAATAAATAATACCTCAACATGACTACTGACCACAGTCTTAGAGGCAAGTACTGTATGTGGAGGTTTTCTGCGGCACCACTACCCCCGACCCCTGGGTTCGGACATCTGTAGCTCAGGATACACCCAGTGTTGCTCAGACTTTGCAGTGGCATGGGCTACTCCGCCAGATGGTGACCACAGCTGGCAACCAGCGCCAACTAGGCTTTCACCAGCACCTCAAGAGATGTATAGCGAACCCCAGACACACAGCGAAGCCTGAGGGGCCTTCAGACAGAGGCTTTTCAATAATAAAAACGGCTAACTACCTACTTATACAGTAATTCTGGATCCCTGCCACAGGCGAAAGTGCCAGCATTGTATGCTCCAGTCTGCCTGGTGACTTGAATTTCAATATACAAGTGCTCCCTCTTAACCGCTAGACTCAAACAAAGGCCAAACCTGCCACCGCGGGCCGTACAATGTGCGAACGTGTGACACGGATCAAATCCATCGCATCCATGTTAATAGAGTGTAAGAGTAGAAAAGTACAAATAGCATAAAGTCTGTGCTACTAGAGGAGCACATGGGATCACGTATATATAGACCTCCAGCAGAGGCAGTATATAGGACAGACTGCTATAGATTACAAAGGCCAAGATGCTAATGAGCAGCCACACAACCCTAATGAAGTGCTAATCACTCCAGGATGTGTAAGGTGGGGGTGGGGTTCTGTCTTATGTGGTGGGCACCATTGGTGGGGGTTGGGGGGGGGCAGTTCACACCATCTAGCACTAGACACTCATACAGTAAAATTGGATTAATTATCACCTATTATCACTTCTCACCTCTCATTACTTGGAATACACAGTATTCTCAGGTGGGTAGTCAGCCTCCTACCTATTAGGCTCTATTCACACTCACAGAAGTGGCCACATTTATCAACATAGCGTACACCATGCTAAAAAGTTAAAACAAAAAAAAAAAAAAAACACGTATTTTTCGGACTATAAAAGACGCACTGGACTATAAGACGCACCCAGGTTTTAGAGGAGAAAAATAGGGGGAAAAAAAAAAATTTCAGGCAAAAAATGGTAAAATATTTAATGCATGGTTGTAGTTTTGGAACAGCTGCAAGGACACATTGACAGGAGACCCTGCAGCTGTACGGGGATGTATAGGGCGTTTTTTTTGGTGGGGCCAGGTGTACTTTTTAGTTATACCATTTTGGGAAATGTTTATTGCTTAGATCACCTTTTATTTAAATCAGAGGCAAAACGGTCAGAAAAACCCGGCGGTTTAGCACTTTTGATTTTGACGTTCACTGTACATAAAAATATTAGTAGACCGGGCATTTTCAGACACAGGGATACCTAATGTATATGTTTCACAGTAATGTTGTACTTTTATATGTATTCTAGGGAAAGGAGGTGAACTTATTTTTTAGTGTGTTTTTTTTTTTTTTTTTTTACTTTTTTATTATCCCCCGCCTAGGGGGCTTGAACCTGCAATTATTTGATTGCAAGTCCCATAGACGGCAATACAAGTGTATTGCCGTCTATGGGAGATTCTATACATTACTATCGCGGAGTGTCATAGACCAGCCGCGATAGTAATATATATCTATGACAGGCCGTCATCGGAACAGGTCGGCTCCTGCGGCCTCGCCGTGCAGGAGCCGGCCTGCATCACTAAAGGTATGGGGCCGGTGGGGACCAGCCCCGGGGCTAACTTTAAACTGCCGGGACCTGCGGAGGAGGAGCAGATTTGCAGCATGGCCGTGCTACTGCCACCGCTGGTTTTCTTCAGCGGCTGGAGCGTGGCAATCTGCAG
Source organism: Leptodactylus fuscus (assembly GCF_031893055.1). Taxonomy (NCBI): domain Eukaryota; kingdom Metazoa; phylum Chordata; class Amphibia; order Anura; family Leptodactylidae; genus Leptodactylus; species Leptodactylus fuscus. The sequence continues at coordinate 194,450,547 of NC_134269.1, forward strand.
GCCCCGGCAGCTAAGACAGTCCCCGGCATCTGCTGTACTAGACCGGCGGATGCCGGGGAGTGTTTTAGCTTCCGGGGCCTGCAGTATTGTCACACTCCTGCCGCTGAAGAAAACCAGCGGTGGCAGTAGCCCGGCCATACTGTAAGTCCGCTCCTCCCCCCACATTCGGACTAGAAGACGCACCCTCATTTTCCTCCGAAATTTGGAGGGAAAAAAGTGCGTCTTATAGTCCGAAAAATACATACATAACAAATACATAACAAAATTACATACATACATTTGTGGTATTGCACAAAACAGCACTAAGATGGCTGAACCCAACATTTTTGGCAGAAATGGTTACCTGTGTGTGCGCGCCACTCTCCTCTAATAGATGAAGCCAGAAGAAAGGATCGAACATGCTGAATTTCATCAGCTGGGTTTATTCTCTTCTCCCTGCTGAAAACACTTGCAACCTCAGCCAAACCAAGTGTGCGTGTGTATGCGGGTTGCTGGATGGAATATGCTGCTACTGAAGGAGGGGCTTTTGGGCTCCAAACGGATTTTGCATACTAATGACCTCATTATGCGATCTGTGGGCGGTCCTTTGGCTGCTACTCTACAGGTAATAGGAGCAAAGCTCCAGTCCTGTCCATTGTATAGCAATAGTTTTTTGGGAACTACCATTCCACTTCTATTACACTCTCCCCACAGATTTTGGCACATGGAAGCTGCCCAAATAGATGACTGGTTCAGATCTGGGTGTCGGATAACCTATCCTGTGTACAGTGGTTGGTAATGGGGCAGATAATCTGCAGAGGAAAACTTTGTGAATAATGCTGAGCCACTATTTTTTTTCACAGTGTTTTTTTCTGTGTCTCGCCACATAGGGCCTTAGCCTACGGGTCCTACTCATTCTTTGTAGTATGGACTATGAAGTCTTACAGCAGCAGGAGGCATTTCATGTGCAGCCAGATAATGCTTTCTTATAGCACAATATTAGAGAGATTCTTCCGAGACGCAATACCTAGAAGTGCACTTTTTATAAAACTGTGACCATAGTGTAAACAAAACTGCAGCCAAGTGTGTTTTTTGTGATGCAGATGGCGCTGTTACCACCAACTGTAACAACCGTACCCTCCATAAAGAGTATAGGACAAATACATGCACCGATTTCTTCTCAGCTGGGAATACAAAGGGTCCAAGAACTGTGAGACATAGGGCAAGGCATGGCAACCCCACATATGAGACTGCCCCCCTTAAGCTGAGGCCGCAAGGGACACAAAAGAAGCATTTCTGGCTGCTGCAGAAACCATAGGAAAAAAAAAAAAAAATTTAAGTCTCATCCCCAAATATTGTTGAAAGTAAACCCTGCATGAGACACATTGGGGCCATTAGTTGAACGTTTGCCACATGGTGCCCTTTCTAAGGTCCCCCAATATGTGACATGGCCGCCACATTGTGTGAACGGCCAGAAGATTATGAATCTGTTTTATGACAACAGTTACGATACGATGTAAATCTACAGCCAGCAGCACAGGCATGGCAAACGCATTTATGAAGGGGGTCGCAGTCCATTAATATGTCCGAGTCCTTGCGCTAGTAGGGCCACTTATCAAGACTGGCATATAATATGCCAGTTTTAATAAATTTGGTAATATATATATATATATATATATATATATATATTTAGTTATTTTTTTAAGCAGAGCTATACTCCACATGGCCTTTGCCTTAGGCTATGTTCACATCAATGTTGAAGATTCGGATTATTAGTCTGTGCTTCAGATTACGCCTATAATACAGCAGAACAAGAGTTAATAAATGTGAATAGAGCCTTCTAAGTGGTAACACAACAGGGTGCGGAGGTCAGATTAGCATGAGGAGACTGGCTTTGGACGGGGCTGACCATAGATTTAGGCCATGAATCCAGAAAACTAAGTCATAGTTAAATAGTTCTCTCCGAGCCTAAACTATTAACAAGCCGTAGCAGGGTCTCCAAGATAGAAGGGAAAAAACCCCAAAAACACTCAACTCTAAAACCTTGTGGCCCCTGTAAACTGTGTTGTGGAGGGCACCAGGGAGGGTTGCATCACGCCAGGCACCTGCTGATTCATGATAAAACAACCCCTGCTCTATGCACATGGATAATCCAAGTCAGAGAACATGAGAAGCTGTTTATGTAGTGACTCATGGACATTCCTTAAAGTCATAAACACACATTTAAAGGGGTGGCGCTGTGTCGACCTGGTGCGAAATTCTTAGCCTTGACCTTAATTATTTCTTTCACCATAAATTAGCAGCCGCCCTTTCGATCCCAGGAGTTCACCACACAACTATCATTACACCTCCAGCTTTTACCCGGCTGACACTCACTTTCTGTATTAGTGACACAGAGGATTTAAGATCATAGCAAAGTGAAAGACTATGATAAAAAAAAAAAAAAAAGATACCCCCTTTTTTATTTTTATAAACACTGAGGTATGAGGGGCAATCACAAGTCAAGGTAAGATTACAATGACAAGCAATTCGCAGCCGTAAGATCCATGTTTGACTTCTTTAAGACTTGGCCATGCACATTAGATGAATAACTGGACTGCCCCCGGCCAGGTAAGTTTGCTGTGAAGGTGGATGGACGGACCACTCATACAAATAAGAGAGAGTCCTCATTTGGGAGGCTACATGACCAGAAACCTAAAAGTGTATGGCCATCCTGAGGGATCAATTCGGTAAGTGCACAAAAAGCAAAATCTTTAAGAATATACATTCAGCCTAGGCATAGATGTGGTAGCACATGGGAGCATCAACGAACATCCATAAAGAGTTAAAAGAGCGTTTTGCGAGAACACATTATACAGCATCAATGAACAGAACATTTGGAGGGTTTTTACATTAAGCCACTTTTCCACTGCAAATGATCAAAATGGATTGGTTTGGGTAGCCTATAGTTTACTTCCCATTTCAGAACATACCCAATACTTATAGGAGGGTTGTTATCAGCTGGTGACGACATAGTACCACTTTGATTCACTAGGTACTCTGTGTAAGGGAGGTAATAAAAAATGGACCCCCAGCGATCCCCACTGAGCTGAAGAGGAAAAGGGCGCTTTAAACTCACCATTTAGCTGAACTGGACAGTAGGACAGGGCAGATGGGCTGGGACCCTCACCAGTGACTTTGGACTATGCAGACTAGACATGTACCCTTACTCTCCGACTCAACATTTTAGCAAATTACAGAAGTATGGCGGCCACATAGGGTGCAAACATTCTAGAACTCCGAGAGATCTGATGAAGGGGTGGTACGTGTGAGGTACCAGAGAACCCCAAAACGCGTCATCTTAAATAAATCCTTTTTATTTTGATACATCAGCGTACCAGAACTTATCTTTACTGAAGGGAGCGCGCTTTTGGTGTTTTTGGGGGGTATATCCCTCAATCACTGTCCTGTTATTTCTTTCGACCTTTGAGTCGTAAGCCATAGACGCAGCCCCACGTTTTTCAGCATACATAGCTTGATTACGTACCAAAAAGGCGTGATACACGTTGACCTATTTCTGGAGTCCACAAGGACTTGTATGTATTCTCATATGTACCTAATTTTTAATTAGCGCGGCCACGATTCGTAATTCTATATATTTCGGTTTAGATTTCACATCAGGAGAAGCTTCGACACCAACCTGCTGGGTCCTTATAAAGACTGTCACCATTACATGGGACATATAATAGCAGCCACACCATACATCTGGTCTGCGGGACCAGTCAGGTGTGGCCTATTCAAGTGTATGGCCAACCTTAAAGAGGACCTTTCACCATTTTGCCCATAGGCAGTTCTATATACTGCCGGAAAGCTGACAGTGTGCTGAGCTCAGCGCACTGTCGGCTTTCCCGATCTGGGCCCGGTGTGAAGAGCTTACGGTCCGGTACCGTAGCTCTTCTATGGTCAGAAGGGCGTTTCTGACAGTCAGTCAGAGACGTCCTACTTCACAGCACAGCCAATCGCGCTGTGCTGTGAGAGCCGGGAGGAACGCCCCCTCCCTCCCTGATAATGCTCATCTATGGACGAGTACTGCGAGCAGATGGAGGGGACGTTCCTCCCCGCTCCACAGTACAGCGCGATTGGCTGTGCTGTGAAGAAGGACGTCTCTGGCTAACTGTCAGAAACGGCCTTCTGACTGTAAAGAGCTACGGTACCGGACCGTAAGCTCTTCACACCGGGCCCAGATCGGGAAAGCCGACAGTGCGCTGAACTCAGCGCACTGTCAGCTTTCCGGCAGTATATAGAACTGCCTGTGGGCAAAATGGTGAAAGGTCCTCTTTAAGACTCTTCAGCAATAATATGGAGTCTGCCCAGTTTCTAGTCATACTAAACTCAAAATGACTAGCAAAAAAAAAAAAAAAAAAAGAATCATCATCATAGAGCTTGTATGGTTGACCTCCTGCTGTCATCCATCTATCATGGTCACCAGCATTGGCCAATCCAAGAGCAGGAATCGAATCTTTCAAACCACTGGAGTACAATTGAAATGAATCTACAATGGCTGCCATCTTCTAAGTCTACCCTGTGCAAAGAGGGATAGGGAAACAGCAAAGAGACTAAAAACAGGGGGAAAGTAGTTCAGGACATTCCCCATGTCATATTAACATTACAGAGAACAAGAGGGTCACTTAGAGAGACGGTAGAAGATGTTGATGGTTGTATTCTTAGTTCAAGTAAGCCAATGTTCACACATAGAAGATCCACTGAAGGTACCTGAATATAAATACATTCCATACATGTGAATAGTGCTATTCAATTTATGCAAGAACCAATCAAATAAACTGGAGAGTTGCACAAAGCTCTGCCCCCAATGTACCATGTGTGAATACACCCCAAGTACCAGCACACTCCTATACAAGTACAGGCCAAGACTACGCATAAAATGCTAAGCGACAAACCTCAGATACCCTATAGTAACCCGACTAACAAAGGCATTCATTGTTCAGGACACATTAACATTTGCTAATAGTAAACAGTCTTCTAGCTTTAGCGTACAGAGAGATTCCTCTAATCCGGTATCAATAGAAACCCACTACAGAAAAAGACAACTAAAAAAAAGTTATACTCTTCATGTACAAATACTGAACAAGTTCTTTATGCTGTGACCAGGGCTGTACAGTCAGTGTTACTTATATTACACAATTATTAATATTGTATCTAGATGTAGAACATTTGCTACTATTGACTTACATAGGAATACAATCATTAGTTTCTTAAAGGGGGTTACGGTACAAAAAGTACTTATCCTGTATCCATAGGATACAGGATAAATACCTGACAGGTGGGTGTCTGACTACTGAGACCACTGCCGATCCCAAGAATAAGGGGTCTTTACCCCCCCCCCCAACTTTGCATTCTGCTTGAATGTAGGCGTGATGGTTGATGCACAACACACCCATATACACCCATGGGAGTGTCAGTCTGCATTCAGCCTGGCTGTGGTCATGCAGCATTAGTAAAGGACCCCTGTTCTTGGGATCTGTGGGGGTCTCAGCAGACAGACCGCCACCCAGAATAAATACTTTTCATGCCATAAGCGCTTTACTGAATTAGAGAATTTTTACTACTTCTGTTTGACCACGGCCGTACATCACATGTGAAGGTTTGGCCTCTTGATATATAAAAACTATTCAGAAAAATATTCCTAGAGCCATTTCTTATAGCACTTGCATGAGTTTTCTGACTTGAAGGTAAGTGTTGATAAGTTTGAAAAACAGGATTTGGGAGGTGAAAGGGTTAAGACGAGCATATTCCTCTTTGCAGTAACCTTTACAAAGCTGGACACAAAGCAGCCGTGCTGGTGTTCAGCGGATTATGCGGCTTTGAAGCACAGTGACTCAGAACAATTGCTTATATTCGCAGAGGCCGAGGGTAGAACATGATGAACCTTCCACAAGAGGCAAAATAACCAAACAACAGTCTAGTACACTACCGGCAATTTAAAGGGAAGATGGAGGACCCTTGTAAGAGCCAGTACGAGCACACACCGTACAGGTAGTGTCCGCATCTACCAACTGGATCATAGATCCTAATTATCTGATGATTTTGGAAAATACAGTTTGTTCTGTCCACCCTAACACGACTCAACACTTGACTGTACACCGGATAGTCAGCATCAAGCCATCGACATGTACACCACAAGAACAGCAGACTGCTCCAAAATACCCAGCTGTGTGCCAAAAAGTGATTTCCGCAGGACAGCTATACGTATAAAAGTATCCCAAACCCAAAATATCACCTGACCCATCTGCTCTCACAGTGGATACACATGCACACTCAGCCATGGACCACATGCCGGCTACAAACAGATGCTCATTCAGAAACTCAATATACACCCAGGTACTCTCAACCATGGCCAGATACTCCTGCCAACAACAAAGGGCCACCATATTGTAATCCAATAAATACTTACTATGGACCACTGGGCGCCTCCATGTTATTTCTATTGTTAAGCTGGCCATAAATCAATGCTTTCTGCCAACAGCTACTCATCCTGACAGCGCCCCAATATACAGGGATGCTGAGCCGAGCACGGACGGGTTTTCAATAGGAATAGGGAAATAAGACATGGCCAGATAAAGCTGGTCGTGCATTATTTCTCATGACGACAACAAAGGGCTAGGGCATGTTAAAATCCAACATACCCAATTCTCTTCCTAACATGAGGTATGCTGACTCTCCCCAAAAAGCCCCAACATGTTGGCCAACTTTACAAAGACCCTTAAAGGAACTCTTCTCTGTGAGGACCCTGAAGAATGATTCAACATGTCATTCCCCTTTGGGTCTGAACTGTTTTTAGTGACTGTCCAATGACAGGAGGGGGTTAGCAGTATACAGGCCACAGCCTTTGATCCCATATATGGCTCTGTTTAGTTCTACTAGGACAGCCATAAAACCTACCAGACCCAAAATAGCACAGCAATTAGCTATAGGACTTTGGGCTACACTGTAGGGTCACAGCATTCAGATCTCCACCAAAACTTAGCATGTAGATGTTTTTGGAAGCAACAGGTACATTTTATTATCTTTGGTGGTGGAAAAGTCCTTCTTAATGCAAGGAAAATGAAAGTGGCTATAAGACATTCTACATTTAGGCTAGAAGTCAATGCCTTACGGATGGGGGCACAGTTGTCTATTTTGTCTTTGAATTATTGGCCTTGGTCTTATACAATAGGGAGTTGATCAAAGGACAGGTCTATTGTGAGGGTATAATAGGGAAGAGACTAATTATTAGAGAGGTCGGCCATTCAATGGTCCAACCCCTCCACCTCTAACACAAGTCTTTGTGGGTCTCTATGATTGAGGTCACTTTTCACGCTGGCGTGATGGAGGAATCTCCATAGGAGCACACACTTGAGTCCAATGTATTTGTGCTTTAATTCAAGGTTCTTTATTTAAAGTGCAACCAAAGACAAGGATCAATCCAACCAAGCAATGGAGGGCACCAATTCTACTGGAGCGCCATCTATTTAAGCATGTAGGGCCGTTAAAAGGGATTTTCACAAGATTTAAACTGATCTCCTATCCATAGGATAGGTGTTAAGTATCTGATCAGTGGGGGTCCTACAGTGGGGACCCTGATCCCAAGAAAAGGAGACCTATGTCCACCAGTCAGTCAAGCGTGCTGACGTTCCACTCACTTTCTATAGGACTGACAAAGTGAAGTGAAGAACAGCCCTTGCCTATTCCTGACATACCCTACACAACCCATAAATGAGCGAGGTCCTGTTTTTAGAGGAAAGCATCCATGTTCTTCCAATCCCAGACAACCACTTGAAACCGTCAAAGACAATAGAGCACTAAACCACCAGCATGGCACGCAGCTGGGGTTCAGCTTTCTAAAGATGTCCTCATGAAAATTGGACATTTTGAGATTAGATAAAAATTAACAGAGGATAGTCCAGAAATCCATCAGGTGTATGTGCACTGTAAGGCGTGATGTCCCGTTCACACGTTCACAAGGTGCATGCTCCCGATGCCGCAATAACATTCATTGATTTGTAAAATGAAGAATAAATTTCCAGCTAATCCCAAAACAAGATCATCTTTACAAAGCCAAGCCCCAGCTCCATAATGGTACATCAGTGCTCCCAAATCTAGTGCTAAGGGAAAGGAGAAAAACTGTAACACCAAACCCAGCCTGGCGGTGGCACTGTTTCTGGGAACCAGCGATCAAGTAGCTTTACTCCTGAACAGTGACTGGAATTGTTCTTTCAGTCCTTATACCCAGGAATTCAGTTTCTGACGTGAATACTGAATTGTATATGGAATGTTTGTATATACAATACATGTCCTCATGATGTAATGCCACATTCTTTAAGTCACTAAGGCTGGTCAAATACGTGATAGAGCCGTTAGCCGAAAACTGGTTCACAATCATGTAATCATGTTAACGCACATTTCGGAAAGGGGGGGGGGGGGGTTATACCAGTGAAAGTGGACTATACCAGGGGTTAAATGCATGTTCAACACCCCCCAACATACAGTATCTGTCAACAGAGGAAAGCCAGGAGACCACAAACCAAATATCAGATTGTAGGTTCCTCCCAAAATTGGAGAATTCAACCAACTTTTACAGTTTGGACAAGAGGTCAGTAATATCTATCAAAGTCTTCATGGTGAAGTTGAAATGTGTTCTCCAGATTTGTGGTGCCCTCTCCTCTCACCACCCATCCAGGCTTCCCCTGCCGCTCTATTGTTCATCTCCACCAACTTCCTTTTTCTTATTTTAACTACACGACACACAGGAAAGTCTCATCAGTTAAACATCTCATGTCGATGATCCTGAAACAGCAAGAGAATCTCCACAAAGCAGTCACCTACAGGATGGCCGGCTACACAACAGCTCCCATGTTTACCTATGGACAGGTTCCACTGCTTCATCTCACCACAGATAGTGACCCAGAACCCAGGCTATGCACCAAAACAGCAAAAAAAAACAAAACCCAACTGTAGAAAAAGGGGCAACATAATAATTCAATAGGCAAGTAGGTTTTTCCTGTTAGAAAAATTTAAAATCGCATTTGTATCAAAAAGACACAAAAAAAGGATTTAGAGGATCTTCTAAAGGATCTTTTAAGGTATGATCAATGATTACAACATAGAAAGGCTACAAAAAAAGCAATGCAATGACTGGCTAAGATGGTGGCGGTGACGGAAGAAGTGGCGGCAGCAGAACTAGTAGCATCAGCAGCACAGGCACAGACAGGAAGCATTAGCCTGAGATAAGGAATGCAGTCCCTCCTGATGACATCCACAAATGGGAATGCAGGGCAGACTGGGACCAGTCTGGGAATGCAGAAGAGACAGAAAGGGCTGCCATGCCTTCTACCCCCTGCTCTGCGGGAGGGGGTCGGACAGGCGCCTGTGGCTCACACTGATCACTGCAACGGGAAGCTGAACCAGAACTGACTCTGAAGAGCAGTGGAAACCTCAGCCCGGGGATTGCGGCAAATAGTAAAGCAGATTTTTTAGGCGTAACGGAAAAAATGTGGGTAAGATAGGAAGTGGTGTGTGCTCAAAGCAAAAAAGTTCTCTTTACTCAGTGATTGTACGATTATTAGTAAAAGTATCCCATAATGGCTAAGAAGCACCTGCCATAATGTGTTGTATAGATCGCCTATAAACGGGATTACTGCAGTCCACAACTTACAGGCTCAACTCTAGCCGGTAGAAGACTGACATCCAATAATACTGCTAGATAGATAGATAGATAGATAGATAGATAGATAGATGGGTGATTTTAGGTCTTGCCCATCTTTAACTCTCTTTTGGTGGGCAGTTTGCTATAGAAGGATTAAGTCTGGCTTAGCTGAACGTCCATGTATTTCTGCAGGGGTAGGAGAGTTAAGCATTTCAGCAACTGAACCCAATCTATAGTGATCCAAGTCCAGTTCAGCAAAGCAATAGGGGCCAAGGGGCAGTATCCATATCAGATACCCCTAAACTCCACACTATAAAATGGAGGATTATAGTAATGCCAGTTATGGCTGCTATGAGGGAGTGTTAAGGTACATAAAGTTTTTTTGGGGGGGATTATATCATTGCAGATATAAAACACCAAATATACAAGCAACCACTAGGAAAACCTTGAGGACATTGCCTAATAGGATTTATTCCCACTCATATACCAGTTTCTTACTAAGCCTGGATTCACACCAGCGCTTAAACTTCATTTGAGGTTTCCGTCCCAGAACCCATTTCAAAAATGTGGAAAGAAAAGCACTGCACGCAGCGCAGTATTTTTCGCCCTTTTCGGGCAGAAACCCAGCAGACCACATTATAGTCTATGGGGGAACACGGGTTTCTGCACTGTTATAAGCAGATTAGGCTTCTATTCGTGGGTTCCCCACGCGGGCCCCCACCCAAAGCGGAAACCGCAACACAGGTGTGAAACTGGCGTAACCAGGAATAAAAGCAACTTAGTCAATAAAATTAAGAAAAATAGATAAATAAAATAAAATAAAAATTGTAGGTGGACATTGGGCACATAACAAGAAAATGACATCACTTGGTAAAACTACATCAGTGACATCAGGCCCCATATACAATGGTGCAATACAGCCAATACAAAAGTAAGCCAAGATTTACGTGTCACAGCTTTCTGTAGTACCGGTATGTAAACTGGTATTATCATAGGAGACCACCAGCCATTACTCATAATACCCCAGCGATACAGACCTGATTTTATCATCTTATAATATGTAAGACACCTTACACATTGAAGTGTTCTGGAGGGGCCTGTACTAATCTGATCCCATGTAAGAGAGTATTTCTAACTAATGTAAATTTAGGAAAAAAGCAGTAAATCAGCTAAAACCGAGTGCGGGCCACCAGCGGCGGCGGAGATAGAGAATAATGAAGCAGCGCAGACATGTACAAACCAAGACCAAGTGTGCAGCAGCTGAGGGACACATACCTGAACTCTACCTTACTCCATTTCTTGGAAAGGCTGCATTAAAATGCGGGTTACTGGCTAAACTGGTCCAATAAGTGGACCCCCTGCTATTTTATATATACAGGCGCCTATGGAGCTTTATACCACTCAGCAGGCCGTGTGCTCATCATACTCAAGGAGCCTGTGATACTCCCCGACTGCCGGAGCATTATATGCCACACACTAAGTTATTCATTTCAAAAACTAAAGCCTCAAATGTTGAAGAATTGCTGTACAGAACAAGCATACAGCCTAACAGACCTGCATACCTGCCATCATGGTATACGGACTAAAAAGATCTTGTGCCTGTGTCTAAGATTGGTTATATAATAGCCTAAACTGTGGGACCCCCAAATGGATCCAGACAACAGGGGGGGGGATCAATATCTTCTGATTGGAAAATCCCTTTAAATCCACTGCATTAACGGTATAGACATAATATAACGGCTAATACCTATCCTACCCCTCCTTCCCCACTGCATGCACCTGTAAGCTGCGATACTATACAACGTCATGTCTAAGTGACCCCCAATGGAGTACATAAAGCTGTGGGATGTAATCTGCTTTCCGATACATTGAGAATATAGGGGAAAAATACTGCAATACATTGGGGTGGGGTGGATCAGCACATGGTGAGCCAGTTTTATATACTGTGAGTACAAGTAGAAGACGCCTCTTAATAAAAGAGCTCTGACCTCTTAAAGGGGTTGTCCCATCTCAAGGATGCTATCTATACTGGTAGCTTATGTAAATTGAAGCCTTTTCCTAAATATATTGCTTTAGAAATGCTGCTTTGTTTGCCTGGTATGTGAATTTATTCCTCCCATTGTTTACACATTATTGCTATCACCAGGGACCTGTAGGACAAGTGACGTCACTCACTCACTCCTTGCTCTTGCCAGTAGGACAATCGTTCAGCTAATTGCAGTTTGCTGAAAAAGCCAAGTCTGTTATCTCTCTATGTAAACACACAGATAACACCGAGTCCATTCTGTACAAGCATCTGCATATACTCTAATCTGCAGAAGTGTTCTGTGTCCTGTTCACCCAGAGGGAGGGGAAATACAAGGAGTGAAAAGCAGACACTGCAGGCAGAGTGCAGAGACACAGAGATGGGAAAACACCATTAAGATTAGGGCTACATGGCACACTTTGGCCATAACCAAAGATCGCCATGTCACTCTGCAAATCTGTCGCCCATGTAAGTGAATGTCGTAGCTGAGGTTGCCGCACATGAGACTCCTAGTCGTAAAAGTATCAAGCACCCTTGGGTTCACAATGTGACGTCATTCACTTACATGGGTGAAAGAGGTGCCGGTGACACAGCAAGTTGACTTATTAGAAATAGGTGACTAAATGATGGCTGAGATGCCATGACTACCGCCAATGTGACAGCCCTGAGTCAGCTGGATAACTGGATAGACCAGATGCAGGTACTCCATCCAATCTCATAGCTATGACGAAGCTGAGCTGATGATACGGCGACATTTCTGTTTAGCTTTTATTCCGCGCTGTCCTATTAAGATTTCTAGAAGTAACATTAGGAGAAGGAGGACCTCTTATCTTACATTTCCATTTAGGGTTCAGAAGCAAAATGATGCGGCAGGAAGGAACCAAAGTGACCTCACCAATATCTGTGCCTCAGCCACAGGGAGGAGGAAGCCACTGAGCAACCTCTGAAGATATGCAAGGCATTTCCCACTAGTGAGTGGGTGTCATCGCAGCCTGGAAACCAACAAGGAGATGACATACGGCAACACAACGGAATACTAAATACACAAAACTGCATAAAACACATTGCTGCAAGCAATACTGAGCTTACAACCTGAGAAAACAACAGCACAAATGTGAACGTGACTTAGTGGAGTAAACCCAAACATGGGCTCAATTACAACATGTACGCCGTACTGCCTAAGGCCCGTTCACACAGAAGCTTCTGCACTGAAAGTTTCTGAAGCACCAGGTAGCTTCTACTTTTATGGCCATGGGAATGGAGCCAAGAACAAGAGTCTACAGCCTGAGGCTATGTTCACATCACATTTATGGCCTCCGTTTAGTGTGTACACAGGGACATATACTCTAAAGAGGTGGCTCAAACGGATTCTAAACAGAGATATCCGTCACTCACAGGATGCCACTGTGTATCTCATAAAAAAAAACAAAAAAAAAAAAAACAACCCTTCCTCCACTGGATACCTCCTTTGTATATAGTCTAGTTTTGTGCTATACTGCCTTCCCTTCTTAGGCCTAAATGAACGTCACATGAACCAAGTCATAAAAGGACGAATCCTATGAACCTAAAGTCTGATAGAAAGGTCACTTCAAATATTTTTATTTTAGAAAAATTCCATGAAATAATGCTCATGATGACTGGCTTTGTCTGGCCAAAAAAAAAAAAAATATAATATATATATATTAGTTAAAGAAAAAAAAAAAAAAAGCACGTTAGGAATTTTTCACCACTGGTCCAATATAAAACTATTAACCAATTTGCGTAGATTCAGCAGTTGAGTTATTTAGTTAGGAGGGATTGTCCATGTAACTGGTCCCACCATTGACTGATCACCGAAAATCATGGCCCATTTTCGCCTTGTGTGCACGCCCAGCCTTCAGCATGCGTTTTCACTGATCCCTTAAAGACTTGAGACCATTGAGGGAAACAAAAATAGGACGTGTTCGATTTTATCTCGGTCCATTAAAAAGGATTGTGAAAAACAGCCACATGACAGCCATTACAGAAGTGACTGACGCAAAGCCAATTTGGATGTTTGTGTGAGTAAGGCCTTAGGCTACATGGGGACTTTGGCCGGGACTCAATTTTTTATGGCAAAAAGATCAAACCATACATTTTTTTTTCTGGAGTCTCAACGCAACTCCATTCAGTAATACTAGCGAATGAGCTCAAGCACAATCCATACATCATAAGTCACAGCCAGAGTCACCATGTAGCCCTACCAGGTAGGTCGCCCCTTTGGCCTGGTGTAATTCTTATGCTCAACCTTTAAGCTTGGCATCTACCACGGGAAATGCCCCTGGCAGACTAGACAAAAACATCCATAGATCTCCATTCCCATGGCCCCAGAGAGTCTCTTTAGCCTCCCTTGAAGTATAAAAAACAAAAAAACAAAGAAATATAGGATGGCACTGCTGAGATGCGAATAAGAGTCCAAATAGACTGGAGGTAAATTTGAGGATTATAACCTTGTATGTTAGGAGCCGTGGGGGTGCTCAACAACCAGAAAAAGCAAAATGAAAATGGAACTATTGTAGAAAAATTGGAAGGGCACTCACCCACATCAAGGCTCATCTTCATGCAAACATTCTGAGGCTTGAGAAAGCGCACATAGCTGCACGAAACGGCTGTTGCCTACTTATGCTGTTTTTCCTCCATGCACCAACTGTTTTTAAAGATATGCTACCTTAATAAAGAAGTCTTTTATGAAGATGAGCCTTGATGTGGGTGAGTGCCCTTCCAATTTTTCTACAATACTCCCTTGAAGTATGCAATGCCTTACACTTTAGCTGTATAATGCCGCACTTCCCCATACAGTGGCCATTGACTTATGCTAGTTGGGACAAAGGACCACCAAGTACATCTTTTACCCCATGCCTAAAAATTCCTCTGCTATATTATAAATTACATAGACTAATAATCCACCATCTGCTCCAAGAAGTTTATAGTTACAGGTCAGTTCTGACAACTTCAAAGGGCCCACTTTTATTTATCTGAAGTCTAGTTCCGCGCTTATTTATGCATATTAAAAAGACGGTGGCAACGCACCAGATCCACCATGTAACCCTTAAAGAACTAGCAGAAAAGCCTCGCCAGCAAAACTGCTAAACATGCAGACCGCGGATATTTTGGCTCCACGTGTAGCTGTACCTTTAACAGCGGAGCTTAGCACTGGAGAATGAGCGATTACATGGAGCTCTGGAATGTGTACTGGGTTTGTGCCTAGTGCACTGAGGGGTTGATATAAGGACACAAGGCAACCTTAGAAGCCTATCCTTTATCCTAACCATGACAAGTGGGAGAAGGTTTTGCAGTCTGGGCAAGCAGAAGGTGCTGGCAGTGACACACCGGCAACCATGGGGTTAACAGCGGCAGCCGCAGCAGATGCTCGGAGCCTCGCAGTTTGTCAGATCCTATTAAATGGTGAATTCCTGAGACATAGGAGGGTTACTGTATGCCCCAGCCTGCTAATTAAAAACCCATTCAAGGGGCCCCTAATTATCCTGACCCATATTTTCGAGAAAGACAGAATGAAAAAATTACAGATACCCCGCTCCCTTAAGATTAACACGACCTGAATATCCAAGAGCGGTGTTTACGTGCGGGGATAGAAGATCCATCATCCGCACATTGACATGTAGTAGTACACCAGCTACCCCACATGTAATAGTACACGAAGTAGTATGCCGGCGCCCTCCCATGTAATAGCATACGTAGTAGTACGCCAGCTAACTCCCCCCCATGTAATAGTACACCGGCTACCCCCCAATGTAATAGTACACATAGTAGTATGCCGGCGCCCTCCCATGTAATAGCATACGTAGTAGTACGCCAGCTAACTCCCCCCCCCATGTAATAGTACACCGGCTACCCCCCAATGTAATAGTACACGTAGTAGTAGTATGCCGGCGCCCTCCCATGTAATAGCATACGTAGTAGTACGCCAGCTAACTCCTCCCATGTAATAGTACACCGGCTACCCCCCAATGTAATAGTACACGTAGTAGTATGCCGGCGCCCTCCCATGTAATAGCATACGTAGTAGTACGCCAGCTAACTCCCCCCCCCATGTAATAGTACACCGGCTACCCTCCAATGTAATAGTACACGTAGTAGTAGTATGCCGGCGCCCTCCCATGTAATAGCATACGTAGTAGTACGCCAGCTAACTCCTCCCATGTAATAGTACACCGGCTACCCCCCAATGTAATAGTACACGTAGTAGTATGCCGGCGCCCTCCCATGTAATAGCATACGTAGTAGTACGCCAGCTAACTCCCCCCCCCATGTAATAGTACACCGGCTACCCTCCAATGTAATAGTACACGTAGTAGTAGTATGCCGGCGCCCTCCCATGTAATAGCATACGTAGTAGTACGCCAGCTAACTCCTCCCATGTAATAGTACACCGGCTACCCCCCAATGTAATAGTACACGTAGTAGTATGCCGACGCCCCCTCCCCCCAAGTAATAGTACACGTAGTAGTATGCTGACGACCCCCCAAGTAATATTACACGTAGTAGTATGCCGGCTACCTCCCCATGTAATAGTACACCAGCACCCCCCCCCCCCATGTAATGGTACATGTAGTATTACACCAACTATTTTCTCATGTAATAATACACTTAGTGGCCCGCCAGCTATTCCACTATGTAATAGTAAATGTAGTAGTACACTAGCTATACCCCATGTAATAGGACATGTAGTAGTAGTAGTAGTAGTAGTAGTACGGCAGCTATATCTCATGTAGTAGTACGGAAACTACCCACCAACCGAACGGAAACCACACAGACCCCATTATAGTCTTGTGCATAGGTTTCCACTTGGGGGGTCCCCAAGCAGACTACCCAAATAAAATCCCAAACGCAGAAGTGAACCGGGCCTAAATAATACATGTAGTAGTACGCTGGGCATCCTTCATTTTAGGGCATGTTCACATTGCCTAAAATGGATTCTGTGTGTGAACATGCCCCAACAGAATGCCGATACGGTGCACTGGCATCCCATCACGGCATTCCACTCCGGATTATGCCCAAATGAATAGGCCTAATCGGGAGAGAGTCTTGCGCCGCAGACACTGCAGCCGAGTCAGCCGTGGAATCCGTGGCAAGATACATCATCTCGCTTCTTTTTTCCACTACTAGCTAGCAGAAAAAGTAGTGAGCGGCTCTCATTGAAGGCAATGGGAGCAGTTTTGGCAGGTGGATTTTGAGGCGGATTCCATGTCAAAATCTGCTGCCAAAAAACTGTGTGAACTAGCCCTATAGTACATGCAGTAGTATGCCAAATATTTGCTATTTATGTAACTAAGTAGGTCAATGAAAATATAACATGGTCTCCAATACAATTATAATCATACCCTAATATATCCTAGAGGATTGTAGGGAATTTGTGGTTTTCACTATGGTCACGAGTATCTGCATTATAGACTGGTATAGGGTGCCATAAAACAACTCTCTGTTAAAGTGACCCTCTAGTCATGACCTGATACTATATAAAGCAATACCAAGCACAGCCACTATACAGTGTACGGCGCTCTTCTTTGTAAGCAGGGAACCAGCAGATATAACCAGGGCCCTGACACCCTATAGGATGTTCATTTTATGCCATGCAGTCAATGGATAGTACATTATTCAACGCGGAGTAACAAGCAGCACAATCCCGAAACCCAATCTATAGAAGAGAAGCCTGGACCACTTGGAACTTTGCTTTTTAACAGATCTGCATTGATAGTGATGTGAAATGAATAATGTTTCCTATCATGATGGCCGCATCACCAGGACGTATCCTCACGCCGCCCTGCCACAGAAATAACCCACAGGCATCATTCAGAAAACATCAAACGCTATTAGACCCAAAAGGAACAGAGTGTTCCTCAGAAGACAGAGTGCCAGACCTCATCCCATGAAGATCCCACTGTGCGACCGCCTAGAATGTCAAGGCTTGCAAATTAAAGTAGGCCGGGACCCCAAAGACTTTCTGTGAGCACAGGTGGCCAAGTCAGGACAGACCCTGCAAAGTATTTATTTAGGAGGGGGCCAGTGACAGGCCCCTATAGAAAGCCTATATACTGCTATATGGCATACAAAATATAGAGATTGAAAGGGTTCCTCCATAAGCATCAACATGATGCCACAAACAGCCCAGTAACCTGTATAACGAAATTCTCCAACCACTGAATCCTGTACTGTCTGGTAGGACAGAGAAACCCCAGACCAACACCAAGAGTACTGCAATTCCCACCCAAGTGCATAGAAACTGAGCTGCAGTAACACAGTACTGCCACTACAAAATGGATGGCGCTGTCTGCTTCTGGCTCCATTCACTTTGTAGTTTCATCAGTATGGGGGTGTCAGATGCTCGACCCACATTATACAGTTACCAATGACCTGTCCCTGCACCATGAAAGCCCTCGTTAAGGCCAAGGACACACAATACTGAAAACTTTTTTTTTTTTTTACGCCAAAGAAGGAATGGTTTCAAAATGAACGGGAGTTTTAAAGGAAGTTATTATACAGTACTTATCCCTTCTGCTACATGCACTCCTGGCTTTGGTAAAAAAAAAAAAAAAAAAAAAAAAAACTTCTTTGCAATGTGTGGCCTCAGACTAAAACAGAGTGCTTAGAGACTAAGGGCCTGTTCTCACAGCGGAAAATGAAGACCACTGAGTGTCTTAGGTGACGGCGCGGCAATATCCGCTTATTTTTTGTAATTTGCCTCCAGATCAGCACTGAATTCAGCTGTGTGAACATACCCTAAAGGGGCTTCCTTCCAAGAACAGCACCACAACTACCTACAGGTTGTGTCTGGTATTGCAGCTCGACTCCAACCTTAAAGGGGTTGTCCCATCACAAGGATCCTATCTATACTGCTTGTTAATGTGGATGTAACACTTTTCCTAAATACATTGCTTCAGCAAAACTGCTTTGTTTGTCCACTATCTTAGTTTATTCAATTCTTTGTGGCCACAGCCCTGACTTATCTGCTCAAAAGTCAAGTGATGTATCTGCTGCTCTCAGGGGGGAGGGAGGAGGGGCTAAGTGCACAGAAGTGAGCCTGTGTTTCTAGCTATTCCTGTGTCTACACCATGTGATCTAGGTCCCTGCTCTTAGATAGAGGAGAGGAGCTGCTTTCATTTCTGAACTCGTCTTCTGTACTCCCAGTTATCAGGCTAGCTAATTCAATTGTGTTCATTATGGCAGAGACAGGCAGTCTCTGTATGTAACACAGAATGGAGTTGCTGCTGCCTGTACTTCATAGTCCAATATTGTGCATATAGTATTGTTTGAGGACCTTTGATGACATCCCAGGCCATTCAGCCACCCCATAGGATCACGCTATGCGGTGGGCGGAGCTACATGCTGATTTGGGGGTGGAGCTAAACAGCAGGTTGCATGTGAAACCCCACCCACCAAATGATGCAAGAAACCAAGAAGAAAGAAGATTTTACAGCAGTGAAGACTGGTGAGTATGCGACGTGGGAATGCCCCTTTAATGGTATTAAAAAAAAAAAAAAAGTCCCTGTTCTCACATTGACAGCCTATTACAAGCTCATGAGATATGGGCATCAAGTTGCCTATAGAAACCTGCTCTTATTCACCATGTCCTCAGCATCCCTCAGAAAAGTAAGAGGATCCTACAGTTCTTGTACTTGTACACAGGGAAAACGTTCACCATTGCGCAGCTAACGTTAACATACTGATATATTTAAAAACGTAGGTTTTCTGCAGGTCCCCGCAGGCAACATGTGAATGTGACTGGACAAAATCTCATTTATTTTGCCAATACCATAAAACCTAATCTTTTTTTTTTTTTTTTCAACAGCAACCAAAAAAAACATTGTTTATGTGCAACATGGGGTCTGAGTATAACCGAAACACTGTTAGCAAACCTGATGTGTCACTCAGTGCAGGACCTAAGGGGGTTGGATATGACACGGGTACTGCTAGCGGTCCCTGCCAACCTCAGATCTGCACCAAATTTATATATAGCCTACAGTCATCTTCAGTGTTTTTACTATAATCACTAATCGACGCGCTTTGTGAACGTGCACTAAGGATGGATGGAAAATTACCATTAGCTTTAGGGTTAGAATAACTACCATTGGACGAAATAATGTACAATGCTGAAAACTTTCAAAGCCATAAGGGACTCTCCATTTCATTCATTTATGGGTGGGTCTAAAAGAATCTAAAATGTCAATTCTAATTTTCGGCTGCCGAGATCTGTCCCATCAAGACACATGCAGTCAACACTTGCTTGGCACCGCATACACTATATTAGATACATACCAGCCTGAGTATACCCATCCCATAAACACTGCTGGCTCCAAGCCATTGTCCCCACTTTACCCGGGGGGCATAAACGTTTTCTCGAACCTCAGACCTAGTGACTTCCAAAACTCGGCACACAAGCCGGACAAGCTATCAAGGAAATCATGACAGTAATAGCCCTGACCACACAAACGCTCGGTGACTCAAATGGGAGTTTCCATGCTGAAGTATCAAACCTGCCAACTGAGCCCAGTATTAAAGCAATAAGCAGCCTGTTCAGCTCAGGAGCTGGAAAGGGTTAACATCACAAGACTGTCAAGGTAAGGTTGGCAAAAAACATACAGTGTCCACAAATCAGTGAAATCCCAAATTCATATAAACCATCTCTTTTACACCCCTCTAATTCCATACACATTCCCATAGAACGACTGTTTCTACTGACTAGAATGCCAGAACTACAGTAAAGACTGACACACAGGATGAGGAAGTAATGGGGGCAGGAGTGCTCGATGACAATGCAAGTTCCCAAAGTGACAACTCAAGTGGGCATTTATTAGGAAATAGAGGTCAGAAATGACAGTATTGCTCTTTATCACTTATGTCGCTCACGTCTAGGCTAGTCCATGACATAATACACCACAATGATCACTTTAGCAGACGACTTAAATGAAGAAAAACAAAGAGGGCAAAGGGGAGGCTGGCACCTCAAACACCATGAGGCAGGCCAGCAGCTGGAGGATGCCCTGCCAACATTTCAAGACTCTTGTTAACTTTGCAGGAGATAGTTGAGATGAGTTACATGTCCGAGCGGGGCTGAAATCCCTGCTAATGATACACAGCAGACAGACCTCTGGCTCCGGTGCCAAGCCTTCCCTGTGCCAACCCAACGCAAACAAACCTTACAGCTTTACAGCTGACAGACACTCCATAAAAGATGTCTACCCGGGTGCATTTATCACACTCCATGGCCAACACACAAACAGAAATGAAAGCCTGCCAAGCTGAGGCGACAGAAACTGGAGGGTGGCAAAGGCTCGCTGCCATGGGACATCATGGAGATGGGATCCGGGTTTATGTTAATAGGGAGAAAACATATAAGGAGGAGACAATATTAACTATTATTATGATACATGACACATATACTACAGGGGTTTGTGATACTCCACCGTACCACCATAAGCCTCCAACCCCACAAGGAAGGTTTGTTTTTTGTTTGTTTTTTTGGGTGAAGGGCAGTTGGGATGCCATATGAATCCTCAAAATGTTCCCTAGGTATGGCAGGTAGGTCCCATAGGAGATCTATGGTATTATACATATACTAACAGCACCTGAATACAAGTACTTAGAGGCTACATGGCTCGGCCAAGAGGAGGCACGTGGTGTCAATGGATCGGTAAAAAAAAAAATAAATTAAAAGATATATAGAGGAATCTGAGTCGGTGGTAATGTCTACTGGACCCCCCAGCCCTGGCCATCAGTACTAACAAGTGTACAGCTAAATAGTGCGCCAACCGCACGCAGATGAAGTACGCCCATCCAGGGTGCCCAATGGCCGTGCAATTTTGGAGTTAAGACTGACATATAAGAATCCTGGATTGCCTGGGTTTTGTGGAGGAACACCATCTCAAATCTCTCCGCAAATTCTGTGTGAACTTGCCCTAACTCAGAAGACAGTACAGAAATCTGCTATAGGTTTCCCAAGATCTCTGTAAAAAAACCTGCATGTGAATTTGCAGCGTACTTTACTGAACACGACCTACAACAAACAGGCTGTAGGTTTCCGAAGCTGCTCATGTTCATGCGTGGATTTATTTCTACTAAGAATCAATGGGGCTTCACAATCACCACCCACTTATAGGATGAGGCCCCACATGGTAGTAATGCAGATTTTTTTTTTTTTGTTGCAGATTTTGTTGCGTTTTTTTTTTTTTTTTTTTTTTTTTTTTTTAGTCAAAACCAAAAATTGCTACAACAGCAATGGGAAATATATAGTAAGTTCTTATACTTCTACCTCTTACTCAATCCAACGCTGGATAAGTCTGTATTTGCTATATCCAAAGACTGTAGTATCAGCTGTCCATTGTTCTGGTCCATCAGAGGACAAGAACAGCGTACAAGTGGACTTATAACTATAATGGGGGGGGGGGGGGAGTGAATAAATGACTAAAACGGGGTCCTCGGTTTTTAAACTGAAATCTGCAACCAAAAAAGGCATGCGTGCAGGACTTTTTTGTCGGCCAATTTCTGTAATGTGAATGTAGCCTTAGGTGGTCTTCCACTTCAAAATACTCTCCAAAAACCATCCCTATTCAGTCTCCGATTGTTTTTAATGGGAGGCAGCGATGGACACTCTTCCAGAACATAAAAGAAGAGAAGCGTTCTTCTCAACCCCATAGAAAGAAGCCGGGGCTCCACAGTATCCACAGGTTTTGGAGAGCATTTTGATGAAGACCAAATTCCTCCATATGATGCCACACACTATCACATACCATATTAAGCGGCGTTCACACTACCGCCGCTGTCTGCCCCAGGGCTTCCGTCGTAAACCCGAGGGAAACTGGACAGGAGATGGCTCGCTGGCGGAGAGCTTTAAAACCCATTTATTTGAATTTTATTTTTTTTTTAATGGCGACTGCTGGTGTCCGTATGCGGCCTCTCCACCCAGAAACCGATTTTTTGTGTGCAAAAAAAACCAGTTTCCAGGCGGAGAGGCTGCATACGGACATCAGAAGTCACCTTTAAGAACCCATTACAAGGGCTGTCCTCTAGATACATTGTGTGGGGTCAACCATTATGCTTCATAGAGACACAAAGTGCTGGAATAAAATGTAACACTAATAAAGATTATATTATATAGTAATATAAAAGGGCCGCCATGTGCCACTAGCGACTATATAAGCCCAACTAAGCTAGCAAGGAAGGATCGCACTCATTTGAGCACCATCTTCCCCTTATTTTTGTGACTGGCCTAAGTTTCGAGCCCGCCTCCACCACCCAAACTTCTGACACATCTATAAGATATATCAAAAATGTTGTACAAGTGCAGTTAACCTCTTCATCATCCACTAGAAACATCTCTGACGGAGAAGGTCCTGGCCTACCCCACTGTGTTACTCGCCTACCTGTGTCATGAAAGGATCACGGCAGTCACCGATGATTCTCTCTATCCTAGAGAAGACCAAGTAAACTCTCCATAAATCTGAAAACTAATCCTTATTAACCCTAAGGAGGAACTCTTTATGTGTCACTGACTACAAAGTCTGCACCTTGATTCCTCCGTGTCACCAATTGGGGCAGAAATAGTCTTACCGTATGAAGACACTGCAAACAACACTATAGAGCTCAGCATTTCTAGGTTACAATGATCCTGATAACTATACATATACACGTTACATGGCGGCACTATCCAAGGCTAAACAAGGTTTCGACAAGTTCCTATTTTCTTCTTATTGAGACTTCTACTGACGCCTACAAAGGCTCTGAGTATTGAGCTATCGGCTTCAGACTTCTATGCCCACCCCTGCATTAATACGCACCACACCATGAAGCGCAGTGTGTATACTGTACGAAGCAGCGCATAACCCGGCCTCCAGGCAGCTGCACTCTCGTGCCCCATGGTGCAACTTCCTACAGTACGTGAATCATTCACAGCAGCCCTGACTGGCTGACACACTATGACTGGGTTAACCCTTCCCATGCCTAGACAATGCTTGACGCGCGATTACTGTAAACTTCACTCATTTCCTTACAGAGAGCGACAAAGGACTGACTCAAAACTTTCATGCTACTAAAAAGGGGCGTTAACTGTTTCGCTTCTGTAAAGACGCAAAGTCAGAGTCCGGTATCACCGTGACAGGGATCATTTTAGTCGGAAATGTCAAGTATTACTATTAGAGGAGCGAACACATTTTACTACTGAGTAGTGAGTGCAAGTACTGGAGGCACCTTTAAGAAAGAAGAAATAGTGTTGTAATGTTGTCTACCTTGTCACTATGCAATGTTTCAAAAATGTATGTAAGTGACACAGATCCCTAGAGGTTAGTCACAAGATCCAAGGCAGTCCCCAAGACCACCTCATCTTGCTCCATCAAAAGACAGACCCCAAAACCACCACATCTTCCTACTCCAAAAGACAGACCCCAAGACCACCACATCTTCCTACTCCAAAAGACAGACCCCAAGACCACCACATCTTCCTACTCCAAAAGACAGACCCCAAGACCACCACATCTTCCTACTCCAAAAGACAGACCCCAAGACCACCGCATCTTCCTACTCCAAAAGACAGACCCCAAGACCACCACATCTTCCTACTCCAAAACACAGACCCCAAGACCACCGCATCTTCCTACTCCAAAAGACAGTCCCCAAGACCACCGCATCTTCCTACTCCAAAATAAAGTCCCAAGACCACCTCATGCCCCTCCCCTCCCAAGGCTGTCCATTAGGATTATGGGCTGTCTTGGGGTGAGGATATTTACCAGGAAATCAATGATGCTCTTAAAATAAAAGATCTAAATAACAACCTCAAGACCGTCCACAAAAACAACCCTACAGGAAACCTCACCTCCAAAGACTGAGGACAATACACCCTCGCCCCCACCCAAAGACATGCCACAATAATATTTTATTAATGAAGTAGTATGTAACGTCTGTCACCCAAGTCCTGCATGCTACACAAATAGTACACAAAGAGGCAGTCTATACCAAAAGCCCTATACAAAGGAGATGGCCCCTTCCAAATCTTCCCTAGACTGCCAGGGATGGCGATCAATGGCCTTCCTTCCTGACAGCTAGAGATTCAGCACAGCCTCATCCTCGCCCATAAGCTCGAGCAAGTATACAGGACAGGAGAGTACTTGTAGTTCTCCTTTCATTGAATTCAGAAGCCACATCGTGATATAAAACAACAATGCAGCCCCCCCATCCCGGTCACCAGACTGGCAATTTTGGGGTAGGGGCACTTGTAGTCCCAAGTAAACACTACAGTCGGGCTCTCACAGTACAGTCGCTCACAAGGTGTTACAAGTTATTACACCAATCTTACACAGGAAAAAGTAATACTAAGTAAACAGTCCCAATGGCCGGCCAGAAGGTCTGAACAAAATATTTAGTAACACCATAGAAACCGAATAAAATAAAGCCAAGTGATGATGACAATGACGTTACCGGTAGTACAAAGTCCTCGAAATAACCGGGCCTGGCATCACTCACTGGTGGCTTATACACCATCGGCAAAAACAGACGCAGCCATGTGGGCAACCAAAATAAAGAGACCTTCAGCCGAGGAGGGACTACCCAAAAGCATGTGCATGAATTTTCAATCACCCACCTACCCACCTTTACAGTGTTAGGCTATAGAATCAAATGCAGTACAGGCCACAAACATAACAACCTGTGACACAACACGGGCTGGCGTTCTGAGCATGCTGGGACTTGTAGTTACCGCAACCATCAGTTGGGAACACATGCTGAGATTTGTAGTCCCAGTACAGGTAGCCTACATCAGGACATTAGGGTAACTAGATGGCGACACTATCAGCAAGTGTCGGAAAACGTAAAGTCTCCGGCAACAACATTCCTATCAAAATAACTTAGCGATGGCGGTCAGGATTTCACTCATTAAACAAAAAAATTCTAATTTAAAGGATACAATATAACTGGTAAATCAGCGGTGACTAACGCCAAAGACCTGAGGCGGCGACAATCTGAGGGGACTAGTGAACTTTACACAAACTTTTTGGGAACTTTTAGGACATGTAGTAAACTTCTATATAAGACAGTAGTGTAATACAGAGCACCACCAGCTCTGCTGGGGGGCGCCACAAGCTCTAGACTGCTCTCCATGGCTGCAGCAGGCTCTGCACGAAGCACTTACCGCGATCAGGGTGCTGTTCCTGCACTGCTCCCCGTTGCTACCTCCGTCCCCCGGCTCCATGGTGCCGCTGCTGGCCTGGTTACTCCGGGTAGCGTCGCTGTTGGCAGGCGGCTGCTGCCTGTGCTTGCCGGCTCGCTTGGCCTTGGCCTGCAGGCAGCGCTGGTGCAGCTGGAAGGTGTGCTGCCGCTCTATCTCCAGCCTCTCTCCGGCCACGGCATCGTAGCGGGACTCACAGTTACCGTGGTGCCGCCGGCACAGCTCTATCCGCCGGCGGAGGCGCTCCATCACCGCGCTGTGCCGGGGAACCACAAAATCCGCCATCTGGAGGGAACCTCGATAGCAACCTGTTCCCAGCGACCAGCCCTCCCGCCCGCTTCACAGTTCCCCGGACCGTCTTCGCCCTCTCGCCATTGTTATCTGCGCAGCCGCCATCTTGAAACTGCTTTTCTCTTTTTTTTTTTTTCCTTTTTCTTTTTTTTTTTTCCTCTTAGTACATGGCCGTGACGTCACGGGAGACATGCTCGGCGTCAACCAATAGGAGACGAGTTGGGCGGGGCCGAGCGGTGACGTTGTGTTTTGTAAACGGAGTTGTTTGTCTACGGAGGAGGCATTGGGAAAAAAAGGGTGGAGAGAGTGAGGAATTTGCGCTTCGCCCTATCAGAAGGAGAGGGCGGGGCCTGCACGTGTTGATTGATAGGTTCGCCCCTCCCATAAGTTGTTGAAGTTTCCTTAGCTCAAAACAAAACAAGTGGTTTATTTGTTTAACTTTTTTTTTTCTTTTTGGAACAAAGTTCAGATTGTGCAGAGAATCTAAAAATAGCAGAAGGACAGCAACTCCTGAGCTGCACACAATATAACCCAGCAGCTATTTATAGCCGGATATCAGCCTGCTCCATGAGCAGCTCCTTCCATTTACTGTGGAGCTTCTGGTTGTGGTCGGCGCTTTCATAACTCTCCTTGTATAATACACATTCCTAGAATTATTATATAACCGGGGCTGCGGGAAATCTTCATGGGTTGGAAGCTTCTTCTGTTAAAGGGAAAGTCTGATAATCCAAAGTGATCAATGGTGTGTCCAATGCAAAGGTTTCATAAGTGCCCCCCTGCCACCATCCCCCGCATCATGCCCAAATTATAATGCCCCCTCAATGGCTTCCACATAGTGTAATGCCTCTTCAGTGGCCCCATACAATATAATGCCCATGACAAAGTTAAATGCCCCTGCACTGGTCCCATATCATGTAATGGTTCATCACACATTAACCTGTCCCCCTCAGTGGCTACTCTGACATTAACCTGTTCACTTCGTGTTCCCTTAGATTTTAACCTGTACACCCATGTGGCTCCCCAGACATTAACCTGTCCCCCCACCCCACAGTAGCCCCTCAGACATCAACTTGTACACCTACATGGCTCCTCAGACATTAACCTGTCCCCTCCACCCCACAGTAGCCCCTCAGACATCAACCTGTACACCTACATGGCATCTCAGACATTAACCTGTCCTACCCATAGCCCTTCAGACATCAACTTTTTCCCCTCAAGTTGCCCCCAGATATTATATTATCATTTTCCCCACAGTTTCTTGTCCCTCATAGTACATATTCTCCCCCTCTCAGTATATATTATCTCCCTCCAGTTGCCACCAGTTTCTTGTCCCCCACAGTATATAAAGTCTCCCTCCAGTTGGTCCCTGTTTATAATGTCCCCCTCCAATTGCCTCCAATACAATACATTAAACAATTAAATCTAATACTCACTTTTCCCCCGTTCCTCTGTTCTCTGCTGTCTCTGGTTCATCCCGGCTACTTCAGGGATCAACAGGGGTGAATGGTGAGGCAGGGAGCCAGACAGTTCCCTGCTTCACCATTGTATTCAACTCATCTGTGTTCTCTGGATGCCGATGACTTGGAGTCCGGCAGCTCAGACCCACTACCTGGGACATTACTCTGAATGCAGGGCTGTCCCAGTCTAACAAGGAGCCCCTGCTACTATAGAGCCAGGTGCAAGTACACCGTTCGTCCTATGATTAAAGTGGTCCTGTCCTCTAAGTACATGACAACGCATAATTGATTTGTGGGGCTCCACCTTTCATGAGAATGGGGGGGGGGGGGGGGTCCCGTGTGTCCCTGTATGGAAGATAGGTCCCTTTCTTGTCTCTAGGGCTACTAAACAGAAGCCAATACAGTGGCAGTTCTCATGCCATTGATTTTTGCAATCCTCCGGAGTATAGCAGGTGGACCAACACCCATTTTGAAATTAACAAATTTTCACTATTTTGCAATACTCATAAATTATTATTGGCAGGGGTCAGACACTTGGGACCCTGGCCCATCAGCTGTTTGAAGAGGCCCCAGAAATTAACAAGCACAGTGGTGTATACTTGAATGAGGCTGAGCTGCGATCAGGCCATGTGACCGATGAACGTGATGGCACATGGTCTGTGATGGGAATTGGTGCTCAGGGAGAGTTGTTGCTTCTTCTTCATACAACTGATTCATGGAGGGTCCTTAGTGTTGTGCCCCCATGAAGCTTCAATTGCTGTCCTATATACAGTCCTATGAAAAAGTTTGGGCACCCCTATTAATCTTAATTATTTTTAGTTCTAAATATTTTGGTGTTTGCAACAGCCATTTCAGTTTGATATATCTAATAACTGATGGATACAGTAATATTTCAGGATTGAAATGAGATTTATTGTAATAACAGAAAATGTGCAATATGCATTAAACCAAAATTTGACCGGTGCAAAAGTATGGGCACCTCAATAGAAAAGTGACATTAATATTTAGTAGATCCTCCTTTTGCAAAGATAACAGCCTCTAGTCGCTTCCTGTAGCTTTTAATCAGTTCCTGGATCCTGGATGAAGGGATTTTGGACCATTCCGCTTTACAAAACAATTCAAGTTCAGTTAAGTTTGATGGTCGCCGAGCATGGACAGCCCGCTCTCAAGTGATCTGAAAACAAAGATTGTTCAACATAGTTGTTCAGGGGAAGGATACAAAACGTTGTCTCAGAGATTTAACCTGTCAGTTTCCACTGTGAGGAACATAGTAAGGAAATGGAAGACCACAGGGACAGTTTTTGTTAAGCCCAGATGTGGCAGGCCAAGAAAAATATCAGAAAGGCAGAGAAGAAGAATGGTGAGAACAGTCAAGGACAATCCACAGACCACCTCCAAAGAGCTGCAGCATCATCTTGCTGCAGATGGTGTCACTGTGCATCGGTCAACAATACAGCGCACTTTGCACAATTAGAAGCTGTATGGGAGAGTGATGAGAAAGAAGCCGTTTCTGCAAGCACGCCACAAACAGAGTCACCTGAGGTATGCAAAAGCGCATTTGGACAAGCCAGCTTCATTTTGGAAGAAGGTCCTGTGGACTGATGAAACAAAGATTGAGTTGTTTGGTCATACAAAAAGGCGTTATGCATGGCGTCCAAAAAAAACAGCATTCCAAGAAAAACACTTGCTACCCACTGTAAAATTTGGTGGAGGTTCCATCATGCTTTGGGGCTGTGTGG
This sequence comes from Leptodactylus fuscus, assembly GCF_031893055.1. NCBI lineage: Eukaryota > Metazoa > Chordata > Amphibia > Anura > Leptodactylidae > Leptodactylus > Leptodactylus fuscus. The sequence goes on from NC_134269.1 coordinate 194,479,909, forward strand.
CCAATGCCGGCACCGGGAATCTTGTTAAAGTTGAGGGTCGCATGGATTCCACTCAGTATCAGCAGATTTTTGAGAATAATGTTCAAGAATCAGTGATGAAGTTGAAGTTACGCCGGGGATGGATATTTCAGCAAGACAATGATCCAAAACACCGCTCCAAATCGACTCAGACATTCATGCAGAGGAACAATTACAACGTTCTGGAATGGCCATCCCAGTCCCCAGACCTGAATATCATTGAACATCTGGGGGATGATTTGAAGCGGGCTGTCCATGCTCGGCGACCATCTAACTTAACTGAACTTGAATTGTTTTGTAAAGAGGAATGGTCCAAAATACCTTTATCCAGGATCCAGGAACTGATTAAAAGCTACAGGAAGCGACTAGAGGCTGTTATCTGTGCAAAAGGAGGATCTACTAAATATTAATGTCACTTTTCTGTTGAGGTGCCCATACTTTTGCACCGGTCAAATTTTGGTTTAATGCATATTGCACATTTTATGTTAGTACAATAAACCTCATTTCAATCCTGAAATATTACTGTGTCCATCAGTTATTAGATATATCAAACTGAAATGGCTGTTGCAAACACCAAAATATTTAGAACTAAAAATGATTAAGATTAATAGGGGTGCCCAAACTTTTTCATAGGACTGTATGTAGGGTATAAGTTAAAAGATCTTGGAAATCCCCTTTAACCAGGTGCTTCCTTACACAGTGCAACCACAGAGTGCACCAGCGTGTGCATCTGAAATCCTGCTCCCCAGCTATTCGGTTCCTCTAGTCATCTAAATTGTTGTAGTGGAGGTGACAGGACTCAGAGAGGAGGAATCAAGATGGACAATCTGACATACACTGTGACCACTCTGTGTAAGGAAGCACGTGGTTAAAACAAAACAAAAAAAATACCCAAGAAAAAGCAGCAGAATGGCAGAGAGAGACTTGGAAGGCACTAAAACTTGTGAAAATCACAAAGGGGGCATTATTACTTCTATGGAACACAAAGGAAGTCCTAGTTTTTGAATACGGTACTATTACTTGCAGGAGGTACAATGGGGGCACAATTACTTATGTGGGCTACAAAGGTAGCATTATGATTTATGGAGTTAACAAAAGTGATGGGGGGTTTTACGGGGGGGGGGACCATATATAGTACAATGGGAAAATTTTACTTTGGTGGGCTCTTTTGCCTTTTGTGGCGCAAAAGAGATATTATTATTTTGTGGTGACCACAATGGGATAATTATTACTGTATGGGGTCCTATGAAATTGTGCTACACAGAATGGACACTAATACTGCTTGTAGTACAAAGCAGGGTAGTGTTACACATTCTTTTTGGTAGGTTGGGGCTTTTCTCAATGTTTCCGGCTGTTGGTGTAGCATTGATGGGCCACTTTAAAGAAACATTGATATAGCTATAAGATACTGTTGGCCATGAGGAGAGGTTGGGTGGGCGGGTAGAGAGACTCAAGCTAAATTTTTGCATCAGGTCCCATTAACCCTCAACTAAGCCCCTGATGTCCTGTGCTACTTTTTACCTGTGTCGGGATCAGCCACTCCTTTAGCTGTCAGATGAGTGTTGCTCCATTTTATTTTTCTGCCACACTACGTACTGTACTGGACCCTAAGGAAGATCCTATCTTTGAATTCATTATCTTTCCCCCACTCTTGAGAAGTGGAATGAAAGATATAAAGTTGCAAAAAAAATCCCTATTTTTTCCAGCTTTTTGACAAAATCGCGGCGCAAACGTCCCGTACACGCGGCACATTGCGTGCCGCGTTTACTCCGTGTGAACGAGCTCTTACAGTGCACAGGGCTTCATGATTGACCCTCTATGACCAGGAACGTAGCTATAGGGGATGCAGTGGTAGCAGTCACTACCAGGCCTTGGACCCAGAGGAGACCTCAAATATCCCTCTGGTCCAGAAAATATACCACTATTCTAATTGGCTCAAAGTAGATATGGGTGCCATTATTGATTTTGCACTGGGATCCAGGAGCATCAGGTTACACTTCTGCCTATGATATACAGTCCTATGAAAAAGTTTGGGCACTCCTATTAATCTTAATCATTTTTAGTTCTAAATATTTTGGTATTTGCAACAGCCATTTCAGTTTGATATATCTAATAACTGATGGACACAGTAATATTTCTGGATTGAAATGAGGTTTATTGTACTAACAGAAAATGTGCAATATGCATTAAACCAAAATTTGACCGGTGCAAAAGTATGGGCACCTCAACAGAAAAGTGACATTAATATTTAGTACATCCTCCTTTTGCAAAGATAACAGCCTCTAGTCGCTTCCTGTAGCTTTTAATCAGTTCCTGGATCCTGGATAAAGGTATTTTGGACAAACAATTCAAGTTCAGCTAAGTTAGATGGTCGCCGAGCATGGACAGCCCGCTTCAAATCATCCCACAGATGTTCAATGATATTCAGGTCTGGGGACTGGGATGGCCATTCCAGAACATTGTCATTGTTCCTCTGCATGAATGCCTGAGGATTTGGAGCGGTGTTTTGGATCATTGTCTTGCTGAAATATCCATCCCCGGCGTAACTTCAACTTCGTCACTGATTCTTGAACATTATTCTCAAGAATCTGCTGATACTGAGTGGAATCCATGCGACTCTCAACTTTAACAAGATTCCTGGTGCCGGCATTGGCCACACAGCCCCAAAGCATGATGGAACCTCCACCAAATTTTACAGTGGGTAGCATGTGTTTTTCTTGGAATGCTGTTTCTTTTTGGACGCCATGCATAACGCCTTTTTTTATAACCAAACAACTCAATTTTTGTTTCCAAAATGAAGCTGCCTTGTCCAAATGTGCTTTTTCATACCTCAGGCAACTCTATTTGTGGCGTACGTGCAGAAACGGCTTCTTTCTCATCACTCTCCCATACAGCTTCTATTTGTGCAAAGTGCGCTGTATAGTTGACCGATGCACAGTGACACCATCTGCAGCAAGATGATGCTGCAGCTCTTTGGAGGTGGTCTGTGGATTGTCCTTGACTGTTCTCACCATTCTTCTTCTCTGCCTTTCTGATATTTTTCTTGGCCTGCCACTTCTGGGCTTAACAAGAACTGTCCTTGTGGTCTTCCATTTCCTTACTATGTTCCTCACAGTGGAAACTGACAGGTTAAATCTCTGAGACAACGTTTTGTATCCTTCCCCTGAACAACTATGTTGAACAATCTTTGTTTTCAGATCATTTGAGAGCGGGCTGTCCATGTTCGGCGACCATCAAACTTAACTGAACTTGAATTGTTTTGTAGAAAGAAATGGTCCAAAATACCTTCATCCAGGATCCAGGAACTGATTAAAAGCTACAGGAAGCAACTAGAGGCTGTTATCTTTGCAAAAGGAGGATGTACTAAATATTAATGTCACTTTTCTGTTGAGGTGCCCATATTTTTGCACCGGTCAAATTTTGGTTTAATGCATATTGCGCATTTTCTGTTAGTACAATAAACCTCATTTCAATCCTGAAATATTACTGTGTCCATCAGTTATTAGATATATCAAACTGAAATGGCTGTTGCAAACACCAAAATATTTAGAACTAAAAATGATTAAGATTAATAGGGGTGCCCAAACTTTTTCATAGGACTGTAGCTATGATTGGACAGTATGACAGTGTTATTTGGTTGTTACCACATGGTGCTGTTTGTATACTGTAATGCAGTGTTATTTGGGCATTCTATGGCAGGTATAGAACTGTTATTTGTTTCTGAGGATACCTCTACACAACCTTATGCATAGCTCCCCACCATCCCGCATTTAGCGGGGAAGTCCTGCTTTTATACTCGTATCCCGTGGTCCCGCACAGCTCCCTGTATGTCCCACTATGTCCCTTCATGTCCCGCTATGTCCCTTTAGTGTTTTACTTAAGAAAACTTTCCCTTGATCACCCCCGCTCTTATAACAGAGATAAGAGAAATGAGGAAAGCTTGTACTACTGTACTCCAAAGGACCTGTGTGACGTCAGACGTCACGTGACTAGGGAAGTGTGTCTTAGTATGCCGACAGTGCAAGAAGATGGAGAGATATGTGGTATGTGTTCTAAGGTACTGAGAGGGGAAGGAGGATGTGAGATGCAGGGTGGAGAATTTGTGTGTCTGTGTGTGTTTCTGTGTGTGTGTGTGTCTCTGTGTGTATGTGTGTCTCTCAGTAACCTAGGGGCTGAGATGGAAGGGGAACGTTATACAGGGGCAGAGATGGCTGGGGGACATTAAACTAGGGCCACAGAAGGAAAGGGAACATGAAACTGGGGGCAGATGGAGGGGGGGGGGACATGAAATTGGGGGCAGATGGAGGGGATATGAAACTTGGGGAGAAATGAAGGGGGGACATGAAACTGGGGGGAGATGAAGGGGGGCACTTAAATTGGGGGGACATTAAACTGGGGACAACTGGAGGGGGCATTAAACTGTGAAGGTAGCTGGACATGTCTGCCTCTAGTTTTCCCCAGTTTAATGTCATCCTCCAGCTACCCCTCTGGTTTAATGTCTGCTTCTAGCTGCCCAAGTTTAATGTCCCCCTCTATTTGCCCCCAGTTTAATGTCCCACTTCATCTGTCATTAATTTATTGCCCCCCTCCAACTACCTCCACTGTTTAATGTCCCCCTCCAGCTGCTCCAGTTTAATGTCCCCTCTAGTTTCCCCCAGTTTAAACTGGGGCACCAGGAGAGGGACTTAATACTGTGGGGCAGTTGGAAGGGAACATTATAATGTGGGGACATATAATGTATGGGTCACTGTAGGAAAAATATACTGTGTGGGGGCACATGAAAAATGAACGAAAATGGCCAGAGTCAACATAAAAAATGGGCAGGGCTAAACTTGCCAAGGCGCACTATGAGCGCAGCACATTTTGTCTCTCATTCTGTTCTTCAAAAGTTGGGAGGTATGCCTTATGCCTGGTATATACACAGACCTTGATGAGTCCCTTACATACCTCCCAACCATCCCAGATTCCGCAGGACATTCACGGATTCGGTGTCCTGTCCCGCGGTCCCGATCAGCGGGAGGTATGTCCTGGTTGCAGAGGATGCAGATCTGAGTTGAATACATACGCAAGTTGAATATGTAAGGATTGGAGTCAGGGTCAGGCAGTGCAAAGTGACACAGCTGGGAAAGCAACACTGTGCAGCTAAGGACAAAAGGGGTCGCAGGCCCTGCAGCTATAACTATGCTGTAATATCTGAGATGAGGCAGACCAATGCACTTCCTAATTGAAGTGCGCCTACCACGGCTCCTAACCTTCTATCCGGCGGCTAGGATAAGGGGAGAGGAGGCCCTGAAAGTCCTAGGGACTGGAGTCACGGGGTCACACCTAAACAGAAAGCACAGTGTAAATGCAACGCAAAACAAAAGACTAAACAGCATGGAACCAGGGAGGACCACAAGTCCCAGCAAGACACAGAAGAGAAGGCAAGGTCAGACGAGCAAGAGGTCAAGCCAGGAGATATAATAAAGGTACCAAATCAAAAGACAAGGGATAGTCAAAAATACAAGCCGGGTCTAAAAACCAAGAAACATATGGAATACAAACAGACAGGGAATCAGACTGAGCAGAGGGACCAGGAAACCCAAGTGAATGGCTGGCAAGGATCCATGCCTGGGTGGAGTTTAAATAGCAGCAGAGAACACACCTGATGGCTAATGACATGGAGACTGAAGGTAAGGAAAAGATTAACCCTTAATGACCTAAGCACACCCAATAGAACTCCTAACATGTCTCCCAGGGAGACGCCGCGCAGCAAGGAGACCGCGGCGACTCCGTATCCTGACAGAATACATCCACTAGACCAGGGGTGCCCAATACGTCGATCGCGATCTACCGGTCGATCGCAAAGAACGTATGGGTCGATCGCGGGATGCAGCCAGGGATCCCAGGTGTCTGCTTGTTCACAGTGCAGGCTGAGAGTCGACTCTCAGCCTGCGCTGTGAACAAGCACTCCAGACACTTGCAGGCCGGGCAGCAGCAGCTCCAGAGGATGATGCGCTGCCCGCTCTTAGGGATGGAGGGAGCCGGGGTGCTGCTTCTTCACAGCGCAGACTGAGAGTCATCTACCGACACTGACAGGCGGGGCTGCCGCAGCCCCAGCCTGCCAGTGTCCAGAGATAACTCTCAGCCTGCGCTGTGAACAAACACTCCAGACACTTTGAAGGCCGCTCTTAGGGATGGAAGGGGCCGGGGAGCTGCTTGTTCACAGCGCAGGCTGAGAGTCTTCTACTGACACTGGCAGGCGGGGCTGCCGCAGCCCCAGGATGCCAGTGTCCAGAGATAAATCTCAGCCTGCGCTGTGAAGAAGCAGACAGTGGGGATCCCTGGGCAGCCACAGAACGCCGCTGTCTCCTGCTCTCACGCGCCATCTGAACCCGCCCAATGCCCCGCCCACAAACAACCCCCGGTCCCACCCACATGCCCGCCCCGCCTACAAGAAGTGGGTAGTAGATCTTTTGCCTTGCCAGTTTATAAAGTAGCTCACATGCTGAGAAAGTGTGAGCACCTCTGCACTAGACACTGTTAATGAAGCTGCGGGGGAGCATTGAAGGGGTGAGTATCAGTGTTTTTTTGTGTTAAAAATTGAGGTGTAACATAATGGGGGGGAACAGCATGAAAGAGAAGCATGGGGGAAGAGATGGGGGGACTTGAAACTGTGGGCAGAGATAGGGGACATGAAACTGGGGGCAGAGATGGTGGGGGGAACTTGAAACTGTGGGCAGAGATAGGGGGACATGAAACTGGGGGCAGAGATGGGGGAAATGAAACTGCAGCAGAGATGGGGGGACTTGAAGCTGTGGGCAGAGATAGGGGGACATGAAACTGGAGCAGAGATGGGGGACATGAAACTGGGGGAAGAGATGGGGGGACTTGAAACTGTGGGCAGAGATGGGGGACATGAAACTGGGCAGAGATAGGGGACATGAAACTGGGGGCAGAGATGGGGAGACATAAAACTGGGGACAGAGATGGGGAGACATAAAACGGGACAGAGATGGTGGGATATGAAACTGGGGACAGAGATGGAGGGAGACATGAAACTGGGAGCAGATGAAGGGGGTATATGAAACTGGGGGAGAGATGGAGGGGGTACATATAATTTACGGGTGACTGTAGGAGGATTATACTGTGTGGGGCACATGAAAAATGAATGAGAATGGGCAGAGTCAACATAAAAGTGGGTGGAGCTAAATTTCTGTTCTTCAAAAGTTAGGAGGTATGATATAATATTTCTATATGGGACTGAGTACTAATATACGGAACCTATCTCCTAGACCAGGGTACATATAACATCGTCTACCCCAGTTTCATGCCGTTCTTCCCCCCCTTCATCTGCCCCAGTTTCATGCCATCCCCCCTCCCCTCATCTGCCCCCAGTTTCATGGGCTCCATTCATTATGTTCTACCTCAATATTTAACACACACAAAAAAACACTTATATTCACCCTTCCAACGCTCCCCCAGGGCTCTCTCCACAGTCTCACTCACAGAGTTGTAGGCACGATATGTGACGTCATGACATCGTGCCTACACATCCACTAGCCGGAGCGCAGCAGTGACAGCTTCTTCTTTACTCGCTTATGTATTCAACTCATCTGCGTCCAGATGTCTTTTTACAACACCCACTTCATAATAAACAGATCCTACTATAGTCTCTATTGTGACCTTGGACATGGGGTAGTCCTTGACATCTCCATGGATGCAACAAACACTCATACATTTGTCTGGGATAAAGTCTCCAGCTATCAAGCTGGCATGCACCAGAGTGACCAGGCCACCAGAGTCCAACAACGCCTGGACAGAATGGCCATTCACCACAACTTGGCAGTCCTGAGGCTCAGTCTCTAGTCCCGGTGCCGCAGCACAGACAGGTCTGACAAATAATAATTGACGCCCACCAGCATCACAGTCAATTGGCTCAGAGGTGAATGGGCACTGGGCAGCAATATGTCCCCTCTCATGGCATCTCCATCACTGTACCAGCCCTGGTTTCTCCAGCAGAGAGTCCCTTTTTGGGCTGGTGGACTGCCTAGAAAACACATCTCGAGCTCTTTTCCCTCCATTCTCAAATAACGTAACAGTCTTACCGAGAGGTGCCCTCCACCGGGTATTCCTGGGGGATGGTTGCGCTGTAGGGTCATCATGGAGTTCCGCCTCAGTCGCCAGTTACCTCTCCAGAAGGCTGACGAGCTGGTTGGCATCTTTGGGGTCTCCATGTAAAACCCAGTGCTGCAAAGCAGGAGGAAGAGCTCTGGTGAACTGGTCTAGGACCACCTTCTCCACCATCTTTGCAGGGGTACAGGTGTCTGGTTCCAGCCACGTACATCTGGGATCTGGCAGGGATCTGGTAGCTCCAGGTATGTTCCCACTGGGCACGGACAGCAGTGGTTACCCCCAGCCGAGCGAAAATTTCCGCCTTTAGTTTATCATAGTCCTGGACATCTTGATGGCAGAGGTCATAATAGGCCTTCTGGGGTTCACTGTTCAAATAGGGTGCAATGACGTCTGCCCAGTCAGCAGCTGGCAGTTTCTCCCATTCGGCCACTGTCTCAAACATAGTCAGGAAGGCCTCCACGTCATCATCTGGGGTCAACTTTTGCAAAGCTCTTTGCACAGCCCGCTTCTCATCTCAGTGCTCCAGAGGTCTTTGCGGGCTAGTGACACCAGTCTCTTTAAGGAGCGCAATTTGCTCCATCAGCAAACGATTCGCTTGTTGTTGCTGCACATTGGACTGTACAAGATGCTTCAGTATCTCCTCCAGAGTCTGGGTCTGTATAGCGGCAGCAGCCTTCAACCAGGACACAAAAAAAAATAAACATTTCTCCAGCAAGGAGTGAATGTGTCGTTGCCCCTAGCAACCGCTGTATGCCCACACCCTCCACCAATTGTCATGGTCTGGTGTGGTTAGGTGGGGTGGCACAGACACACAAGTCCAGATTTTTAGTCCAAAAAAAAAGTAGAGTTTTATTTTCACTCCAAAAGAAACAGTGCAGCAACAAAAGAAAACAATACAAAAAGAAATACCTGCCCGGCTAGGCTCTAACTGAACATAGAATAAGTTACCTCACCTAGAATAGCAGACTCAGTGGTAAATGGCATCAACCAGGACAGCTCCAACAGTGTGACCTTCCTGCTGGCTCTCCAGCCAAGCTCTGCCCAAAGTGTTGCTGCTGGAGCAACTTCTTAAGCCTCCTTATCGAGGAGACTCTCAGCAGCTGAGTTGCTGCAAGAACATCCACAAAGTGTGGACTGGAGGGGGTGGAATGACAGGTCCCACTGCCAACCTACCTGCCATTCCTAAAAAAATCCAGCCCTTTGAACAGAACTTTGAAATAACACTCAGAAGACTTAAGGTATCTGCTGAGAATCATTCTTTCTGGAGTTTCTCATCTCACCCACCTGTATAGTCTGGGTGAGATGTACACCCCTTCCATTATCTGACCAGCCATCAGCTTACAATATACACAACTGTCCCCGTCTCCCTGTATATCAGTTGTGTGTGTGTGTATATATATATATATATATATATATATATATATATATATATATATACATATATATAGTACAGTGATATACTGGGGGCCGGGGACAGTTGGGGTATATACATGTACAGTACAGTGATATACTGGGGTCCGGGGACAGTTGTGTATACATATTGATCATTTCCATGATATTTTGCACACACTTTCTCAGTATTTTTTGCGTGTTGCGTTCTTTCGGGTCTCACTTTTGGGGATACACCCCGTACCCCGGGGCCCGGCTCCATTTCCATTACTAGGGCAATAATCTGTTGTGTTTTTGTACATAGAATGTCGAGATGTAAATAAAATGTCCGAAGGAACACCCATGATGTCATCACTGTGATGTCATAATAAAGGGCGGGGCCTCTGCAGTTATGTAAGTAGTCAGAGGGGGTGGGGTACCTAATGTCACATGGTCTCACCAGCTGGTGCTGATGTCATGTAATTATGACCTCACAGTGCCCGCTCCCTATATAACCCTGCGCCACGCTCCACTCGCTGCCACTTCTGGTTCCCATTACAAGTGGACGCTTCTGCTGATGCTTGTGCTGGTTCCGTTCCATCGTCTCCACCATATTGTGGTTATGGCGATCACGTGCTGGAACGTACAAAGGCAGTGGCGGCGAATGGTGCAGCCCATGGGCGCTATGGCGATTTACGATAGTTACATACCGCGCCATTTTAATGTCATAAAAGGGTTAAAAGCGCCAGATGTACTGTAAGTGACCACCATATCTGTACGGGGGGCACGGGGACCAGGGTCTATAAGGGTACATGTCAGTATGCACTATCTATGGTCTAACTTCTTATCCACATTGTTTTATTTGCCTTCTTTTCATTCTACAGCTCTCCTGGTCTTTAACCTTATCCCTAACGTCACCACCTCCATAGTAACTGCTATACAATATGCACTGTCTTATGTCCAGCACAGTTTCTCTAAATGCGCTATTCGCGCATGCGCTTTCATTCCCTGCTCGTCTCCCTGTTACGTGTCATATCTGACACAGCACACATCGCGCGAGCTGCGGCTCGTGCATGCGCCACTTCTCCTCCAGGTCTCGCGGACTTACGGCGTGACGTGGACCAGCAGACACGGTCCGGCGCCATCATTTAAAAAGACCCTGGAGACGCTAGCGCTTGTGCGCTCTTCATTACTGCCTCTGGCAATTCCTTTTGGTGCAACATTTCACTTTTTGTAAACAACCGGATGGTTATTGCGGGCCTGGACTGGCGTGCAGTGGAGGTAAGGACCCCTAGACAACGAGCCACTTAGTCAGCATTAGTGAGGATATAGGGAGGATTCACACAGTGTAACGTGCCGCGTGATGTGGCACGTCTACGCCGTGGGAGCCTTTGCCGGCCGTACACGCTCCCATTGATTTCAATGGGAGCGGGGATCGTATGCGCCGCGCTAGTTTGAGGCCGTGATTTTGCCCTGCCTTAAAAGGATCAGCTAACATCGTTTCAGTGATTGCTCCATTAACACAGGTGTGGGTGTTGGTGAGGACAGGGCTGGAGATCAATCTGTCATGATTAAGTAAGAATGACACCACTGGACACTTTAAAAGGAGGCTGGTGCTTGGCATCATTGTTTCTCTTCTGTTAAATATGGTTATCTCTAAAGAAACACATGCAGTCATCATTGCCAACTGCCCTCTGGTTTTTATGTGTGTTTGTCAGATGTTTTTATCACATACAGAAATATAATTGCAATCATATTATGAGTAACAAAAGCTTATATTGACAGTTAGAATGAGTTAATGCAGCAAGTCAATATTTGCAGTGTTGACCCTTCTTCTTCAGGACCTCTGCAATTCTCCCTGGCATGCTCTCAATCAACTTCTGGACCAAATCCTGACTGATAGCAGTCCATTCTTGCACAATCAATGCTTGCATTTTGTCAGAATTTGTAGGTTTTTGTTTGTCCACCCGTCTCTTGATTGACCACAAGTTCTCAATGGGATGCCAAGCACTAGCTGGGGAGTTTCCAGGCCATGGACCCAAAATCTCTATGTTTTGTTCCCTGAGCCATTTAGTTATCACCTTTGCTTTATGGCAAGGTGTTCCATCATGCTGGAAAAGGCATTGTTGATCGCCAAACTGCTCTTGGATAGTTGGGAGAAGTTGATCTTGGAGGACATTCTGGTACCATTCTTTATTCATGGCTGTGTTTTTAGGCAAGACTGTGAGAGAGCCAATTCCCTTGGCTGAGAAGCAACCCCACACATGAATGGTTTCAGGATGCTTTACAGTTGGCATGAGACAAGACTGGTGGTAGCGCTCACCTCGTCTTCTCCGAATAAGCTGTTTTCTACATGTCCCAAACAATCGAAAAGGGGATTCATCAGAGAAAATACCTTTACCCCAGTCCTCAGCAGTCCACTCCCTGTACCTTTTGCAGAATATCAGTCTGTCCCTGATGTTTTTTTCTGGAGAAAATTGGCTTCTTTGCTGCCCTCCTTGAGACCAGGCCTTGCTCCAAGAGTCTCCGCCTCACAGTGCATGCAGATGCACTCACACCTGCCTGCTGCCATTCCTGAGCAAGCTCTGCACTGCTGGTAGCCTTATCCCGCAGCTGAAACACTTTTAAGAGATGGTCATGGCGCTTGCTGGTCTTTCTTGGGCGTCCTGGAGCCTTTTTGCCAACAATGGAACCTCTCTCCTTGAAGTTCTTGATGATGCGATAGATTGTTGACTGAGGTGCAATCTTTCTAGCTGCGATACTCTTCCCTGTTAGGGCATTTTTGTGCAGTGCAATGATGACTGCACGTGTTTCTTTAGAGATAACCATGGTTAACAGAAGAGAAACAATGATGCCAAGCACTAGCCTCCTTTTAAAGTGTCCAGTGGTGTCATTCTTACTTAATCATGACAGATTGATCTCCAGCCCTGTCCTCATCAACACCCACACCTGTGTTAATGGAGCAATCACTGAAACGATGTTAGCTGGTCCTTTTAAGGCAGGGCTGCAATGATGTTGAAATGTGTTTTGGGGGATAAATTGACTTTGCAAGTAATTGCTGTTAAGCTGATCACTCTTTATAACATTCTGGAGTATATGCAAATTGCCATTAGAAAAACTGAAGCAGTAGACTTTGTAAAAATTAATATTTGTATCATTCTCAAAACTTTTGGCCATGACTGTACAATTAGTAGGGTTCAAATATAGACAGAAAGATACATTACAAGAAAAGTCATTTCACACAATGGGACTGAGGGCCCTGCTCGCAAGAGCTTACAATCTATGAGGTAGAGGGTGTGACACAAGAGGTAGCAGAGACACAAGAGGTAGCAGGGGCAGCATTGCTTATACAGTGGTCAGACAATTTTGTAATAGAGGTGACTGTCATTACACAAACATAAAACTTTGAGCCGTCACCAGTCGTGTCCTTTAACATGTGGATGGTGCTTGGACATATAGAGTTAGCCTGAAATGGCATCGTATTGTGGGGTAATGTGGGAGCTGGAACAGAGGAGGGTTAAATTTTGGGGATTCTAATGACGGTACGGAAGGGTTTACATTAAGAATTGTGATAGGCCTGTCTGAAAAGATGAGTCTTTAATTTGCGTTTGAAACTGTAGAAATTGGGAGTTAATCTGATTGTCCAGGGTAGAGCATTCCAGAGAAGTGCTGCAGCTCGGGAGAAGTCTTGTATACGAGCGTGGGAAGTTCTGATAATAGAGGATGTGTATTAGGTCATTGAGTGAACAGAGAACACGGGTTGGGCGGTAGACAGACATGAGGGAGGAAATGTATGGAGGTGCAGCATTATGGAGAGCCTTGTGGATGAGGGTGATAATTTTATATTTTATTCTATAATGAATAGGCAGCCAATGTGTCGGCTTACGGGCGCTACTCATTGAATTCAATGGGAGGCTTTTAGCCTTCACACAGAGTAACGCTCCGTGCATTTTGCCAAAAATTACACGTGTAAAAATACACGTGTAAAATGTGGTGAGCCATTGAGTTCAATGGCTTTTTTTTTTTTCGTATAATGTGTGAAATTTTGCGGGCGCAAAATTACATGCGCAAAATTACGTGCGTTATACGCCTGTAAGCCCACACATTGAAAAGAATGGGATGTCTTGAGCGCTCACATTCTAACACGTGTATACGTGCCAGAATGTGCTCGCATTAACTCCGTGTGAACTAGCCCTAATAGAAGAAGGTTTGCTGTGTCTGTCAGCGTAGTGTCCAGAGGCTGGAGGCGCTACAAGGAGACAGGCCAGTACACCAGGACATGTGGAGGGGGCCGTAGGAGGGCAACAACCCAGAAGCAGGACTGCTACCTCCGCCTTTCTGCAAGGAGGAACAGGAGGAGATCTGCCAGAGCTCTGCAGGCCACAAATGTGCATGTGTCTGCACAAACTGTTAGAAACCGACTCCTTAAGATGGTATGACGCTGGACATTTGCCACAGAACACCAGGATTGGCACCTTCACCACTGGCGCCCTGTGCTCTTCACAGATGAAAGCAAGTTCACACTGAGCACGTGACAGAGTCTGGAGACGCTGTGGAGAGCGATCTGCTGCCTGCAACATCCTTCAGCATGACCGGTTTGGCAGTGGGTCAGTAATGGTGTGGGGTGGCATTTCTTTGGAGGGCCACTCAGTCCTTTATGTGCTCACCATAGGTAGCCTGACTGCCATTAGGTCCCACCGTCGCGTTAGAGAGCATGTCTTGGGTATTGTCAATGCTAAGGAGGTACAGGACATCAATTCCCTTACTACCATTCCAAAACATTTTAAATTACATCATAACTCAGATGCTTCTCTATTATTTATCAGGCAATTGAACAAATTGTCCCTGGACCAAGAATGGAAATTGGAAGAAACTACTAGCCCAAAAAGAAAGTCGTTGGATCTTTCTTCTCAAAACAGTCCAACCAATGGGCTTAAATGAGAACATTAGTTTTGCTCCCTTCTTATAGTTAGGATAGTAGATTGTTGGGTTGTGTCTCTTCATCACACTGGTCTATGATTTTTTATTCATTTTTTATTATTTTTTTATTTTTGTGTTGTTGTTGTCTGATGTCCTTGGTATTTTTTATTGTCTCGTTTTTTGTCTTTACAGGACTGTGCTACCTACGTTTTCATCCCCGTCAGAATTTACTGATACATATATCAATCTGATAACCAACAAAAAATGTATAACTTTTTTTTTCATTTTTTAACAATTATCACTTACACTGCGCACTTTTATTTCACACTGTGCACTTTTTTTTTTTTTCTATATACACACAATATTTATATCATCAATTGTTTTTTTCATACTTCGGCATTCATGTTATGTTTTGTATGTATATACTATATTTTTTCAATATTATGCCCCTATTCACTATTTGTTGGTTTAATGAATTGATATTACTTATTAGGTACATGCAAATAAGATATGTTGGTTTTATGACTTGATATTGTCCTTCATGTATATGTAATCAATTATGTTCCATCAGTTACCTTTGTTAATACTTTTATGACTGTGCTGGGTCTCTAGTTTATGCTGTTTCCTCCTTGATGATCTCGGAGCTCTGTTTATTAAGAGTTCGCGCGTGCGGGGTGGCCATATTGCCGTAGTATGCCCAATTGGGATTTACCTCTAGTGATTGATTGAGCACCACGCATGCACTTTAACATAATTCACGGCCATTTTCTTGTGAGTGCCACACAGATAGGATACAGCATCATTATAGGGACGCGGTGGGCTCCGATATTCAGGTGGTAAGCACAGCTGTCCTATATTATTAACCTATATATACCCACACGGCGAGTGACTCATTTGTCTCTTGTTTGAAAAATCATGTGATGCTTCTCTAATTTGTGTAATTAACAGCACCTGTTACTTACCTGAGGCACCTAATGGGTGGTGGCAATAACTAAATCACACTTGCAGCCAGTTGAAATGGATTAAAGTTGCCTCAAACTCTGTCCTGTGTCCTTGTGTGTACCACATTGAACATGGAGAAAAGAAAGAAGACCAAAGAACTGTCTGAGGACTTGAGAAGCAAAATTGTGAGGAAGCATGAGCAATCTCAAGGCTACAAGTCCATCTCCAAAGGCCTGAATGTTCCTGTGTCTACCGTGCGCAGTGTCATCAAGAAGTTTAAAGCCCATGGCACTGTGGCGAACCTCGCTAGATGTGGACGGAAAAGAAAAATTGTGGAGAGATTTCAATGCAAGATTGTGGATGGTGGATAAAGAACCTCGACTAACATCCAAACAAGTTCAAGCTGCCCTGCAGTCTGAGGGTACAACGATGTCAACCCGTACTATCCATCGGCGTCTGAATGAAAAGGGACTGTATGGTAGGATACCCAGGATGACCCCACTTCTTACCCAGAGACATAAAAAAGCCAGGCTGGAGTTTGCCAAAACTTACCTGAGAAAGCCAAAAACGTTTTAGAAGAATGTTCTCTGGTCAGATGAGACAAAAGTAGAGCTTTTTGGGAAAAGGCATCAACATAGAGTTTACAGGAAAAAAAAGAGGCCTTCAAAGAAAAGAACACGGTCCCTACAGTCAGATATGGCGGAGGCTCCCTGATGTTTTGGGGTTGCTTTGCTGCCTCTGGCACTGGACTGCTTGACCATGTGAATGGCATTATGAAGTCTGAAGACTACCAACAAATTTTGCAGCATAATGTAGGGCCCAGTGTGAGAAAGCTGGGTCTCCCTCAGAGGTCATGAGTCTTCCAGAAGGACAATGACCCAAAACACACTTCAAAAAGCACTAGAAAATGATCTGAGAGAAAGCACTGGAGACTTCTAAAGTGACCAGCAGTGAGTCCAGACCTGAATCCCATAGAACACCTGTGGAGAGATCTCAAAATGGCAGTTTGGAGAAGGCCCCCTTCATATCTCAGGGACCTGGAGCAGTTTGCCAAAGAAGAATGGTCTAAAATTCCAGCAGAGCATTGTAAGAAACTCTGATGGTTACCGGAAGCGGTTGTTTGCAGTTATTTTGTCTAAAATTTTGTTATTTTATCTACCAAGTATTAGGCTGAGGGTGCCAATACTTTTGTCCGGCCCATTTTTGGAGTTTTGTGTAAAATGATCAATGATTTGACTTTTTTTCATTCTCTTTTGTGTTTTTTCATTGCAAGCAAAATAAATGAAAATATAAATACCAAAGAGTTTGTGCTTGCAATCATTTTCTGGAAGAAAATGAGTATTATCTGACAGAGTTGCAGGGGTGCCAATACTTTTGGCCAACACTGTAGCTGTAAACTCTTTGCACTCTTGTTGCTGGCTTTTTGTGAGGGTCTCTGATATTCCTACCCCTGCTGCTACCTCTGTAGTCCTAACTATAGCCTGTGGGGATTTCACGGGAGACAGTTTCGCTGGAGACCTTTCTGTAAGCAGACTCTCTCTGTCTTTCCACACCTTTAGCAGGTTTACATGATAAACCTGTTCAGGTTTTCTACTACCTGGCTGATGAACCTTGTAGTTCACTTCCCCTACCTTTTCCATTACCTCATAGGGGCCCTGCCATTTGGCCAGAAACTTACTCTCCACTGTGGGAATGAGTACAAGTACTCGGTCACCGGGTTTAAAGGTCCTTACCCTCACCGACCTGTGGTAAACATGGCTTTGAGCTTTTTGGGCCTCCTGCAGATGTTCTCTAACCATGGGCATGACTGCCGCTATCCTGTCCTGCATACCAGCAATATGTTCAATAACACTTTTGTGGGGGGTGGATTCTTGCTCCCATGTCTCTTCGGCAATGTCCAAGAGACCCCTAGGATGTCTGCTGTAAACCAACTCGAAAGGGGAAAACCCAGTGGAAGCCTGCGGTACCTCACGGATGGCAAACATCAAATACGGTAACAGAACATCCCAGTCTTTTCCATCCTTGCTTACCACCTTTTTCAGCATAATTTTTTAAGGTTTTTTTAAACCGTTCTACTAACTGGTCTGTCTGGGGATGGTAAACAGATGTACGCAACTGTTTGATATTAAAAATTTTACACAATTCCCTGGTGACTTTAGGCATGAACGGGGTACCCCGATCTGTGAGGATCTCCTTTGGTAGTTCCACTTGGCAAAACATGGCAAACAACTCTTTGGCTATCAATTTTGCTGACGTGTGCCATAAAGGGATGGCTTCAGGATATTGGGTAGCATAGTCCATGACTACCAGAATATGCTGATGCCCTCGAGCGGACTTAACTAAAGGACCTATCAAGTCCATGGCAATCCTTTCAAAGGGAACCTCAATAATGGGCAGAGGTACCAGGGGGCTTCGAAAATGTGCCATGGGGGCATGCAACTGACACTCTGGACATGTTTCACAAAACACTTTAATCTCATGATATACCCCTGGCCAATAAAAACGCTGCAATATGCGGTCCAGTGTTTTTGTGGCACCTAGATGACCCCCTAGCACATGTTTATGTGCCAACTCCAGCACCATCCGGCGATAAGGCTGAGGTACCAGTAATTGCTCTAAGGCAGTGATGGCGAACCTTTTAGAGACCGAGTGCCCAAACTGCAACCCAAAACGTACAAAATTTTCGCGGAGTGCCAACACGACAATATAGACTTAATACTATGCGGATCCACAATTGCGGACAGTTACTGACCAAAAATTACAGTCATGTGGGGCTTTACAGAGCTTTCAATAATACAAACAACGTTGTACTGAAATGTAAAGGTCTCGGCATTTGGTACTTTGAACAATTAATTTTCACTATTTACATCGCACAGGATCTGTTTTATAGTTACCGTGTAATATTCTTACATCCTGTACTAATATCACGTCTGCTATAAAACAGATACTGTGTGATATAAATAGTGAGGGGACCCCAGACAGTATTATATGCTCTGCAGTGGGCCCACCACACAATATTATATTCTCCACAGTACCACAGTAGCCCCCCAGTGTTATATGCTCCGCAGTAGGTGTCCCCCCCCCCACAGGATTATATGCTCCACAGTGGCATCCACACACAGTATTGTGTGCTTATAAATAGCCCCCCCCCCCAGTATTGTATGCTCTTTAGTACACCCCCCAGTATTATAAGCCCCCTCAGTATTATACACTCCCCCCAGTATTATAAGCCCCCCCAGTATTATAAGCCCCCCCAGTATTATACACTCCCCCCAGTATTATACACTCCCCCCAGTATTATACACTCCCCCCCAGTATCATACACCCCACCAAGTATTATAAGCGCTCCCCCCAACATCATATACACAGTGAGCCACTCTCATACTCACCCCTGAAGAGCCGCCGGCATCCACCTTCTTGTCACTGGCGGCGCTGATGACGTCATCGCGCCCGCGTCGGGGCAGAGGTCAAACTCTGCAGCCAGTGTAGGCTGCGGTCGCGCGATCCGCGGCCTACCCTGACAGCTTTCAGCTGTATGTGCATTTGCACATACAACTGAAGGCAGTGATCGCTCATCAACGGGGAATCCTGTACCGGATTCCCTGTTGGTGAGCGATCCGGGCGACCGCACGCGTGCCAGCATGGAGGGCTCTGCGTGCCCTCTCTGGCACGCGTGCCATAGGTTCGCCATCACTGCTCTAAGGTCTCGCCTTGCACCCTGTCAACTCGGTATAACAACTCCTGGTTGACAACCATGTGGGGGAACACCTCATCAGCGCCTGGGTGCTGAGACACACCATTGATAACACTAACATTTTCCCAGGCCCTTTGCAGAGTGGGATCCTGGTGTTGTGCAGTACCAAAGTTATCATGAGACACTTTCAAATCTGGAATCTGAAGTTCAGTACCAGCCTCCTCGGCTTCACCTGCCATTACCTCTAGGGGAGACATAGAGCCACAATGCTCTTTTAACATGGTCACCCCTACGGCAGGAACCCTAGAGTCCTGGTCATTAGGTTCAGGCTCAAGGACAACACTTGTGGTATTCTTGGGGTTGAATCCTCTGACCCTTGCTTTCCCCACCACAGAGTCCAAAATAGGGGAAAGTCCCGTCCCAGAATGAGGTCATGGGGCAAGTTCTTATCAACCCCTCCCTCATGTCGGCTCTCTCCACAGGGGGTCTGGATGGAGACAATCATGGTTAGGTATTCCCCTATATCTCCTTGTATGCACAGGACTCCGACTGTGCATCCAGTGACAGTCCTGTGGTCAACATAGTTGCCATTAATAAGGGTCACCTGACTGCCAGAATCCAGTAGTGCCACCACTAAGCACCCAGCCACGGTCACCTGGCACAGGTGGCGCTCATCAACAGTGTCTGGGATGGCAGCAGTGTATACAGGTGCAGCATAGAGGGACACGCTCTGACCCAGGCTGCAGTCCATGGGTTCAGTGGCACGGGGACAATTAGCTGCAACATGGCCCAGCTCGTGGCACTCCCAGCAGATGACAGTCCTCCTCCCCTGGATCACTACTTTATCCTGGGGAGCCCGAGATAAATTGGCCCTCTGGGCCTTGGGAATTTGTGGGATTTGGGGGCGCCCTTTCCCAAGGGACTGTGTAGCGCAATATCGCTCCACCAACCCCACCAATGCATTGGCATTTCTTGGGTCACCATGCCCCACCCACCTCTGGATCTTACCCGGTAAAGACCTCAGGTACCGGTCTACGACAACCTGCTCCACAATCTGCGCTGGGGTCAATGTCTCTGGCTGGAGCCACTTCTGGACAAGTTGTACAAGGTGGTACATTTGTGACCTTGGTGGTAACGCCTCCTGGTATCCTTAATCACGGACTCTTTGAGCCCGGACATTCTGGTCCACACCCAGTCGGGCCAGGATCTCTGCCTTCACGCGCTGGTAATCACATGCATCCTGTTCACTCAGGTAAAAATATGCTTGCTGGGGCTCAGCAACTAAGAAAGGAGCCCACACCTCTGCCCAGAGCTGCAGTGGAGGCCTCTCACTGGTGGCCACTCTTTCAAACCCAGTCAGATAGGCCTCTACGTTGTTTTCCGACGTCATCTTGGTCAGCGCTTTACGGACCTCTTTTCTGGCATCCCGCTCTGGCTTTGCTGAGTCAGCCTTTTGCTGAACAGCCAGCAACATGGACATCTGCTTGGCCAAAAGACGGTTGATCTCCTGTTTCGCTGCATTAGCTTCTGCATGTCTCTGCTACAACAGCCTGTTAGCCTCTTCATGCCTCTGCTGCAACAGCTTGCTAGTCTCTTGCTGCTGCTGATTAGCCAGTATCAGCTGTTTCACAATCTCCTCCATAGCTGTGGCTTTCTATTTCAGCTTGTGTATGTCTCACTGCACTTATGTCCACATCCGAAGCACCATATGTGGGGAATCGCTCAGGTAGATGCTTGTAGCAGTGCAGGAAACAGGGACACAGACGCTGGATCACACACAAGTTCAGGCTTTATTCACATTTAACGCATACACTGCTTTTGCAAAGCCACAGGATAAACAAAACAAAACCCTTCTCAGCTGAGAAAACTAACTTAAACGTAAGGAAACTTTTCCCTGACTATACAGGATACTGGCGACCAGTCTCCCACCTTGGCAACAACAACGGGTGGCACAGTACTTGCTTTGGAGGTCCGTTTTGGACAGTTCAACTCTCTGTGTGGTTCCACACTGCTAGTCTTCACACATAGACTGTTATTAGGGCCTGATTAGTCAGCTGACCTCCCTGGTGTGCATTTTTACCAAACACCCTTTAGCTGCCTGGCTGGGACATACCTGTCTTCCCAAACCACACCTTTCACCCTCCCACAGGGTGCACATGAAAAATGAATGAGAATGGGCAGAGTCAACATAAAGTAGGCGGGACTAAATTTGCCACGGCGCGCGTTGCACATTTTGTCCCTCTTTCTGTTCTTCAAAAGTTGGGAGGTATGCCCTTATGCTCAGGAATGGAGCACTGTATAACACTGACATTGGAGCCACTCTTTTGGAAGTGAAAATGATCTGATAACTGCACTGGGCTACCAGGTCATGCTGCATTCTCCAAGGATACTCAAAAAAGATCCTGACCTTCTGTTACAATCTCTCCAGTCTACCACTCCCTCCCACCTGAAAAAAAGTCTCTTATGCTTCCTCCTAGTGGTGGCTAGCTATATTGTTTCAAAGAACTGTAAATTCTTCCACAACAACAGGTTGGTTTACAGAAGTATCGACCTCTTAGTGTTCTGATATTGATATCTTATCCTAAGGGGAGTTCATTAAAATCCAGAATCCAAAAACACCTTGAGGCTAAGGCCCCGCGTTGAGGAAATGCAGCCAGGAGTGGGTTTTGTAGGTAGTAGTATAACAACTTCCAATATATTTCACAT
Source organism: Leptodactylus fuscus (assembly GCF_031893055.1). NCBI lineage: Eukaryota > Metazoa > Chordata > Amphibia > Anura > Leptodactylidae > Leptodactylus > Leptodactylus fuscus. The sequence goes on from NC_134269.1 coordinate 194,501,672, forward strand.
TCTTTTTCTAGACTTTCTTGGCTTTGGCTCAAAAATACACAACAAACTAAGCTGCATTTCCGTAACGTGTGGCCTCATTCTTAGATGTGACTTCCTGAGAGCATTGTACTTGACGGATGTACTCTACCCTGAATGGTGTAGTAAGTGAAATTTTGGGGACAACTCCCCAACTCGGTTTTTGTCCGGACTTCCATTTACAACTTATTGGTCCATTCGGCTCAATAAGGCCAGAGGTAGAAGTTTGGGAAGGGCATTCGTGTCCCAGGCACATATACAGAGTCAGGCAGGGAGGTATGGGTGATTAGAATGGGGCACCACGCAAGTTGGGGATAACCTTGGTGGATAAAGAGTGGGGGTATCTGCTCGTCAGGAGCTGCTATTTTAATAGCAATGGAGACGTGGTCGATAGAGCATCATGTCTTCGTGTACAACACCTTTATTGAAACGGGCCGTTCTGTCATTCAAACACAGAGACGTTTCCGGAATCATTTCAACATTGGGTGAATAACTTTCAACGAACAGGTTCTTTGAGAACCGGAACTACACAAGGAGGTGACCGAACGGGTGCGTCAAACAGTTGAAGCTAGCCCTCGACGTTCAGCCATACAGCATGCTCGTGCTCTTCGCATGTCGGACCGATCAAAGAACCTGTTCGTTGAAAGTTATTCACCCACTTCATTATCGTGTCAAACTTCGATACAAGACCATGACAGCTAATGTTGAAATGATTCCAGAAACGTCTCTGTGTTTGAATGACAGAACGGCCCATTTCAATAAAGGTGTTGTACAAGAACACATGATGCTCTATCGACCACATCTCCATTGCTACTAAAATGGCGGCTCCTGACGAGCAGATACCCCCACTCTTTATCCACCAAGGTTATCCCCACCTTGCGTGGCGCCCCGTTCAAATCATCCATACCTCCCTGCCTAACCCTGTACCATTCCTGAATTATACTGCATATATTGAGCACAAGGCCTGTATCACCTCACACGACCCCTATCTGGGGGCTTCTAAGGTCGGCGCGCTGTGTCATGGGCACCAGGCTCTTTGCAAAATAAAAATAATAACTGCACACATTGTCAGATTATAAAGTAGACAAGATCTTCACATCTGCAGAGCTAAAAGCCAGTACAGAGGAGTCCTTATGAACTGGAGTATTAAACATTTGCAGTGGTGAGCGTCTAACCATAAAATGCATTTAATCTCTTCACTACTTGGATGTTGGCGCACGCATTAAAAGTCACTTACCATGGAGCTGGATTAAGGCTTGGATAGAGAGATGCTTAAATGTAAGTATAACTTTTTATCTGTGTATAAACCCAAATGCATCCTGTGACGTACAAGAGGATTCAGACATACAGATGACATTTTTTTAAATAGATCTTTACATTGCTGTAACAAAAAAATTAAGTGGGTCCACACACAGAACAGTTTCAGTGCAGTTTTTAACTAGAGAGAGGCCACCAACCCAATGGGGGAATTTATTCAGACTTGTATTACTAAGGCTTCATATGCAAGATCGTGTACAGTGTGCAGGTCAGTGAAAACAGCATGAATAAGATAAAACAAGATAAGATAATCATTTAATAGCCTCACAATGGGGAAATTTAGTGTATTGCAGAAGCATAGATAATACAGTAATATACTGTATGAAAAAGAACATATACAAGCTCAGAAATAGAAGATAGAAAAAGATACTAGGAGTCATAGCAACTAAAAAGAAAGACTCAGGATCATTTAGTTCTCTGTGCGGATTGATCTTCGCTTAGCCTGATGTTGATTATACAGCCTGACTGCAGTTGGGAGGAAGGACCTCCGATAACGATCCTTCTCACACTTGGGGATGACAATTGCTTGAATGCAACTTTACAACCAGCAAGGGTGGGCATAGATTTCTGGTACAAAATATGTCAGTTTTCTGTCAGTCCCTGCCCCACTCGTTTGCTTAAAAAAATGGAGGTGAGGTAACCCACTCTGCATCTAAAATGCATCTTAGGGCACAGTTTTATGCTGCAGCTCCATATTACAGAAACATTACTTTTTTGTTGCACTTTTTTGCTGTGATTTTGTGAGCCAAGGCATAGCTATGGGACTAATGGGAAATATATAGGAAGTTTTGCAGATTTTGTTGCATTTTTTTTAGTCAAAAGCAAGAGCAGATTTAGCAGAAGTATAAGGGTCCATTCACACAGAGGAAAATGATGAGGAATTTGGTGTGGAATTTCAGCGCTGAAAAAAAAAGCCTCCCATTGACTTCAATGGGTTCCGTTTTATGTTAGCAGAAAACGAAACCCATTGAAGTCAATGGGAGGCTTTTTTTTCAGCGCTGAAATTCCACACCAAATTCCTCCCCATTTTTCTCCGTGTGAATAGATCCTAAGGGCTAGTTCACACGGGGCAAGAGGGGGCGGGTTTTGGCACGTAATCCTCCTCAAAATCCGCCCCCTCACAATAGAGGTCTATGTAGACCGCTAGTGTTCTAGCGAGCTGCCCTTTCTTCACAGCACCCTCTGGACTAGGCCCATTCATTTGGGCCTAAACCAGAGCGGACAACAGCTTGATGGGATGCCATGCACTGCACCTGCATCTCATCGTGGCAGCCACAACGGAATGTGCCCATGCAGAATCCCCGTGCGAACTAGCCCTAAGAGCTTCCTTTACTTGTCCCTTTCCATTTGAAGTCACTCATGGCTTTGGCTCAATAAAACCACAACAAAAGCTGCAAAAATCCCCCACAGCATTAGGGTACATTCATACAGAGTAACATGCCGCGTGACCTGGCACATATACGCCGTGTGAGCTTTTGAGCGCGTTATTTTGCGGCCGTGATTTTGCTCTTTCCCTAGATTACATATAAGTCTAAACAAATAAAATTAAACATAAACACATTAACCCCTTCCTGACATCCGCCATAATAGTACGGCGCTGCTGGGAAGGATTTCCCGCTGCATGTTGCGCACACAGGTTCTGCGAGTGTCCTGCGAGTGTCAGCCGTATGTTACAGCTGACAATGCCCTGTAACACCCGCGGTCGTAACCGGGTCCGATCGCGGGTGTTAACCCCTGAGACGCCGGCGGTCAAACATGGCCTCCGGCGTCTCAGTATACTATGGTGCCCCGCAACGGTTTCGGGGGGTGCCGGTGTTGGTAATGGGCAGCCCGGGGTCTGATCAGTAACCCCGGGTCTGCCCCATGCCTTCCCCTCCACGTACCTGGTTGATCCTGCCAAAATGGAAGCTGTCAGCCCCATGCGTGTAACACGTGTATTGCAGCGTACATCTAGTGAAGCAGAGATCAGCAGATCAATGCTTCAATCCCCCATGGTGACAGAAAAAAAAAGTAAAAATAAAAAAGTTTAAATAAGTTTTAAAAAAATTAGAAATAAATAAAGCCCCAAAAATCCAATTTTCCCATATAAAATGTTTTATTATGTAAAATAAAGAAAAATAGAAAAAAAAACATTACATATTTGGTATCACCGCGTCCGTAATAACCTGAACAATAAAATTAAAACATTATTTAACCCGAACGGCAAACGACAGAAAAAAAACATAGAAAACCGCACAAAATAATGATTATTCACCACCTTTCCCTTACAAAATGTTCAATAAAAAGTAATCAAATGGTCAGATGAAAACCAAAATGGTACCAATAAAAAGCAGAGGTCATCCCGCAAAAAATAAGCCTTCAACCAGCTCTGTCTACTGGAAAATAGACAGAAGATGGCGATGCAAAAATAATTGATTTTTTTTCCCCTGAATTGAATTTTATTCTGCACAAATAGCAACACATTAAAAGGATTCTACCATTAAAACCTCTTTTTTGTGGATAAGATGACGGAATAGCCTTTAGAAAGTCTATTCGTCTCTTACCTTTAGATGTGATCTCCGCCGCGCCGTTACTTAGAAATACAGGTTTTTAACGGTATGAAAATTAGTTCTCTCACAGCGATCGGGGTGGGCCCCAGTGCTAAAAATGCGATGGTGGCGTCCCGACTGCAGCTCGAGAACACGATCCTGCGACGCCTCTATCTTTGGCTGAATCCTCCCCTTCTCTGTCGTCTTCCTCCTGCGTCACCTCCGATGCCTGCGCAGTTGGTTCTGCCAGTGAGACATCAGCAGAGCCGAGTTCGAATACCGGCCGGCAGCCATTTTTGGGAGGCTGCTCCTGCATTGAACTACAAGAGCAAGAGCGGCCTCCCAAAAATGGCTGCCGGCCGGCATGCGCAGCGCAACTCTACTAGTGTCTCACTGGCAGAGCCAACTGCGCAGGCATCGGAGGTGACGCAGGAGGAAGACGACAGAGAAGGGGAGCATCCAGCCGAAGATAGAGGCGTCGCAGGATTGTGTTCTCGAGCAGCATTGGGGACGCCCCCATCGTATTTCCAGCGCTGGGGCCCGCCCCCATCGCTGCCAGAGAACAAATTTACATACCAGTAAAAACCGGTATTTCTAAGGAATGGCGCGGCGGAGATCACATCTAAAGGGAAGAGACGAATAGCCTTTCTAAAGGCTATTCCGACGTCTTATCCACAAAAAAAAAAAAAAAAGAGGTTTTAATTGTAGAATCCCTTTAAAAAAAATAATATAAATGAGGTATTGCCGTAACCGTACCGACCCGCAGCAGTAACACGTTACTTATGCTGTATGCTGCACGGGAAAAAAAAAATGCTAAAAAGCAATGCCAGAATTGATGTTTCCTTTTACATCCCACCCAGAAAGAGTTAATAAAATGTAGTCAATAAGTTACAGGCCCCAAAATGGTGGCATTGAGAAGCACATCTAATACCGCAAACACCAAGCCCTCATATGGCCACATTGCCAAAGAATAAAAATAAAAATCTAGCTTATACAATGTGAAGACAAAAATCCCAAAAGTTGCCAAAGCATTAGGACTTAAGTGGCTGCGACTAGAAGGAAATGTGTAAGCTGTGCGAGCGTTTTCAGGGGACCCCCCATATTTAGAGCTTATGAGAGATAATACACCAGCAATGATCCCCCAGAATGCCCCTCTTCCCCGTCCGCGTCATAGGAGCAAGTGGGAAAATAGATTGGGATTTGGTGTACCCAATTTACTCCGCACAGCTTACATATTCACTTCGGGGTTACTAATGCTCACTACATCACTTGATAAATACTTTGAGGGGTGCAGTTTTCACAATGGGGTCACTTTCTAGAGGTTTCCGCTGTTTTGACTCCTCAAGGGCTTTGTAAATGCTACATGGTGCCTGAAACTGATCCCAGCCAGATCTGCCCTCTAAAAGCTCCTTGGCGCGCCTTCCCTTCTGCGTCTCGTGGTGCGTTCATATATTAGTTTACACCCACAAGTGGGGTACTATGGTAGTCCGGAGAACTTGCATAACAAATTGTGGGATGCGTTTTCTCCTTTAACCCCTTGTGAATGTGCAAATTCTAGGGCTAAACAAAAAAAATTGTAAAATAAAATCAAATATGTAAATTTCATCTCCATTTTGTCTTAATTCCTGTTAAGCACTTATAGGGTTAAAATACTAGGTATATGTTGTTTTGGCTTATTTAAGGGGTGCAGTTTTGAAAATGGGGTGATTTATGGCGGGCTTTAATACAAGGGTCTTTCAAAACCCCTTCATAACTGGATTAGTCCCTTAAAAATGGGTTTTGGAAATTTCTTGAAAATTTTGAATATTGTTGTTTCACTTGTAAACCTTCTAATGTCCGTAAAAAATAAAAGGGCGCCTAAAGTTTGATGCCGACATAAAGCAGAGATCTGGGACATGAGATTTATGATATAATTTTGGCGGTCTGACTATCTGTATGCAATGCTCATCATTTCAAACTTTATAAAATGCATATGTTTCTAAATTTCCACCAAATTTCCTATTTTTTCATAATTAAACACAAAACATATCAACCAAAATTTACTAGTAACATGAAGTAAAATGTGTTACGAAAAAACAATCTCAAAATCACTTTGGTAAGTTAAAGCGTTCCAAAGTTATTGCCACATATAGTGACACATGTCAGTTTTGAAAAATTGAACTTGGTCAGGAAGTCAAAAAGTGCCATCGGCGGGAAGGGGTTAAGCATCCCTAAGTGTATGTTCTCACTGAGTTTTTGGAAACTTTTTTTTTTTTTACGCGTTTTTACATGATGTGGTTTTTGTTGCATTTTTTGACATTTTTAGTTGCATTTTTGCGACAGTTTGCTCAAGCACACTCTATGGACCTGGAAACTTCCTCGAGCGATGACCGGTAAGTAAATTAGGCTTGTTACCTATCTACTGGCCTATTTAAAAAAAAATTAAAAAAAGTTAAGAGCCTGCTGTTGTTACCCTGTTAGTTATGCCCCTGGGTATGTTAGGCTATAGTCGGGGAAGGGGAGGGGGGGGTACCTCACAGCTCAGACATGACACTAGACTGTAAGCCCTGCCCTTCTGACAGGGGATATCAGTGCTGAAATTAACAACACTGATATCTCCAGCACCAGGGCAAATACCAGGAAAGCTGATGGTGTGCTGAAGTCGGCTTTCTACAGGCATATCATACCACACATTAATACCACACTCTTTAATATACAGGACCTGTATACTAGTCAGCAGGAACAAGATCAGACCAAGCTAGGAATCTTTTTTTTTTTTTTTACCCATTTAGCCCAATTGAAACAATGTTGCCTTATTTTGGCTATAAATGGCTAAGTAGGTTATAAAACTGGATTTTTATACTCACAGTAAATCCTTTCCTCGTTGTATTCATTGGGGGACACAGCACCGTGGGTATAGACCTGGCTGCTAGATCAACATAGCCTATGTATTACCTGAACTGTTATTATTTTACACTCACCATAGCCAATAGATAGCTACATAGTTACATAGTAGATGAGGTTGGATGAAGACACCAGTCCATCAAGTCCAACCTATAACCATACAGTACCGTATAGTGTTGATCCAAAAAATCCCATGAGGCTTATGCCAATTGGCTATTTCGGGGCAAAAAATCCTTCCGTCATTAGAAAGTTCTTTGTATTGTCCCTTCATGTATTTATACATTGTTATTACTGTAGGCCCCCCCCTGTAGACGTATTTTTTCTAAACTGACCAACCCCAATTTTATCAATCTATTGTTGTACTCCAATCCACCCATTGCCCTCATAATTTTGGTCGACTTTCTCTGCACTGTTTTGAGTTCATTTATGTCCTTCTTGTATACTGGGGCCCAAAATTGCGTGCAATAATCTATGTGTAGCTGTTTTAGTGATTTGTATAGAAATTATAAACTCTTGACGCCTTTGCAGCAGCTGCCTTGCACTGGTCACTAAAGGTAAGCTTTTTCAATGGCAGTCTTACCCAGTAATTTACTATTAAGTACATAGTCATACATTTTATTTATTTGACCAAATTGCATAACTTTACATTTGTCAACAATAAACTTCATTTTCCAACCCTCCGCCCATGCTTCCAGTTTTGTTAGATCCCCCTGTAATATTCTACGTACTATCCTCCTCATTATTAATTACCTTACAAAGTTTAGTAACATTTGCAAATATAGACACTCTGCTTTGTAAACCCTCTACCAGGTCATTAATAAAGATATTAAACAGGAGAGGACCTATTACTGACCCCTGCGGCACCCCACTGGTGACTGTGTCTGAATATCTAACAAGTATATTAACAAGTATCCTCTGTTTCCTATCATTGAGCCAGTTGCGAATCCCAAATGCATATGTTTTCCCTCAGTCCCAACATTCTCATTTTGGATACCAACCTTTTATGTGGAACAGTATCAAAAGCCTTTGAGAAGTTCAGATACACCTCGTCTACTGCATTACCCATGTCCTGTCTAGAACTGACCTCTCCATAGAAGCTGATCAGATTAGTCTGACAGGACCAATTCCTCATAAACCCATGATGATTATGTATTATAAGATTATTTACATTGAGATACGCCAGGATAGCATCCCTTAGAAAACCCTAAAATTTCTTACCCACCACAGAAGTCAAACTAACTGGCCTATAGTTTCCAGGTTCACTTTTAGTCCCTTTTTTGAAAATTACCAGCACATTTGCTATGCGCCATTCATGAGCCAATGTCTATCACCATGTATAATTCCCTCAGGACTCGGGGGTGTATTCCATCTGGACTGGGTGATTTCTTTATATTAGTGTTTTGCAGGCGGTGCCGCACTTCTTCCTGGGTTAAACAGGTGTCATTTAACTGAGAGTTCACATTACCCCTAATCATATTGCTGGCCATTGGATTTTCTTGCGTAAACACTGTAGAGAACTTGTACTTGTACTTGTGCTTTTTCCTCATCCTCCTCCACCATTACACCCAGATTATTTTTGAGAGGACCCACATTATCAGTTTTTATTTTCTTGTACTACCTGTACTGTTATTAATATTTCATAATTAACATAGCCAATGTATTACCTGTACTGTTATTAAAATTTCACAACCACCATAGACTATGTATTAGCTTTACTGTACTTAATGTATGACGGTCTCCATAGCCAATGTATTACTTGTTTTGTTATTAATATTTCACAATCAACATAGCTAATGTATTAGCTTTACTGTACCTGCTATATCACAATCACCATAGCCAATGTATTGCCTGTAATGTTATTAATATTTCATAATCACCATAGCCAGTGTATCTCCTGTACTGTTATTAAAGGGGTTTTCTGGGCATTTTTTTTTAAAGGGATTCTTCCACTAAATCACTTTTTTTTTTTTGCTTTAGAAGTCGGAATAGCCTTTAGAAAGGATATTCGTCTCTTACCTTTAGACATGGTCTCTGCGGCGCCATTCCTTAGAAATACCTGTTTTAACCGGTATGCAAATGAGTTCTCCGGAGCAATGGGGGCGGGCCCCAGCGCTCAAACGGCGATGGGGGTGTCCCCACTACTGCCAGAGAGCTCTCTCCAGCGATGCCTCCATCTTCAGCTGCAACCCTGCCTCTTCTGTCTTGGTCTAACCTCCGATGCCTGCGCAGTACGCTCCTGTATTGAACTACAAGAGCAAGAGCGGCCTCACAAAAATGGCCGCCGAGGCCCCACAGGCCGGAAACACCGTGGGAAAAATCATGGCGTTTTACAGTACTTGCAAAGTGTATGGGATTCAATGAGAAAAATCACAATGCGGACACGCTGTGATTTCCAAAATTGCAGTTTTGAAAATCGCAGCATGTCAATTATATCTACGGAAACGCCGGTGGCTTTCCCATAGATATAATTGTAACAGAAAATCTGCGGAGGAAAACTCTGTGAACTTTCTTTTTAAAGCGCTGCGGAAAGAACCGAAATGCGTTCAAGCTGCGGTTGTTCCCACCGCGCCTTAACGTGAGGGTACTGGCCCGTGGGGCCTTAGCCTCAACCAAGCAAAAACAGTGAGTTTTTGTCTGCAGATTTTAATGATTTTCTGCAGCATTTCTGCAACACATGTATCATGCTACGTTTTTGCTGCGCTTTTCACACTCTCCATAGAAATCTATGGAGGGAATAACTCAGCGTTTCCAGAACTATAATTGACATGCTGCGTTTTTCAAAAATGCAAACGTTTTTGAAAAACGCAACTTTTCTGCAGCAGTTTTTTCCGCAGTGTGGGGCTAGGATTAGACAAAATTGCATTCACTATGCTAGTACTGTAAAAAGCAGCGTTTTTTTTTTACGCTGCCTTTCCACTCAGTGGAGCCTTAGCCTTAATAGGGTAATAAATGCACCTGTTATGGTCTGGGGATCTCTGACCATGGACTGGCCCCTGACTGATAACTTCTCAGTCAAGTGTAAGGAAAACCACAAAAGAAAAACCAAAAACAAGAGTAATGAGAAGTTTGGAATATCTAGTGTGTGATACCCCTAATCCCTGCCTTGCACACTAGAAGTAGCCGTGGACCCGACTAACTGACCTGAGTGGGCACAAACATAGCCGGAAAAATAACTCACCTACAAGTGAAACAGAAAAGCCTGCCTTATTTCACATTTATGAAGGAGAGGCAGATACAGAAAATGCCCCCCACAGGTGTCCGACTGGACTAACAGTGAATAAGAGGGAACACAAAGTATAGCGCAAAAAATAAACGTGAAACATAGAAATACTGCCACTATGCAAAGGGATAGGAAAAACAGAAATTAGTATCACACACCAAAAAAAAACCTACAAAAAGTCCAAACATCCAAGCAGCAAAAAGACTAGGGTTCACTGCACCCAGAACAACTATGCTTGGATCAGTATGCTCAACACAGCCAATATCCAGATAGTATGAAAAGGTAGGAAGGAAGACTGAATGGGCCAGGACTCAGACAAATAAGCAGTTTCAGGCAGACAGACCATTTCTGGAACACAGGAAACTGAAGTTTAAGACCGGCATCTGACAGCATGCACAGCGGATTTAAATAATAAAGAGCAGGACACAGAACTGCCCACAGCCTGTAATAGCTCTCAGCACTGCAGAGGACTTAACCTCTTCAGAGGCAAAGACACACTAAGGCACTGACCCACAAAGCAAATCATCATGCTTGAATGCTACCACAGAAACAGCATGCCTAGTGTGAACATTCCCTTGCAGTGCGTCACATGATTCAGGCGCTGAATTCCGTTCAGACACTCCACGCCTGAACCTACCAGGCTGAGACCGCAAAGACTGGGTCATAACAGCACCCATATACCTTTAACGGTGTTTTGAGTCATTTCTGGGTCTCTGGGAGCTCTTGGTATCCTCTGCATCTGTTTAAGGTTCTAAGGTTCAAACAAGGAGTTGGTGGTATTGCAATGATAATGTTGCCCTTAATGCAGCCAAGGCGTTTCCGTTATTTTGCAATTAATGTTGTGTTTAATTCTGCCAAGGCGTTTCCAATATTGCGAAGTTAATGTTGCTAGAAAAATAATATGGGGATATTGTCACTCCTTAGGGAGAGACCACCATGTAGGTGTGTAGAGTCTTACAAAGTCCTTTTCGCTCCACTGTGGGGGATTTTGGGAAGAATATGCAAATATGTTTCCCAGGATTTAAATAGGGAAACACTGCCTCTGTATGCTGCCCTCTATGGGAAGCTCCCTTGAACATCATGCCTGACTTTCCAACAAGCCTTTATTGCAATGATGCAGGATTTTGCCAAGTCAGTATCATCCCAACTGTGGACGGCGCCATTTCAATCTGATTGGATCTCATCAGCACAGCCTAGGGAGAACTGACTTGGTAGAGGTGAGAGACTTCTAGACCAGATTATGGGGATATTGTCACTCATTGGGAGATACCACCATGTAGGTGTGTGGAGTATTACAAAACTCTTTTCGCTCCACACACCTACATGGTGGTCTCTCCCCAAGGAGTGACAATATCCCCATAAACTCCACATCGTGAACCCCTCCAACAGCTGGGCTATAATATACGGGAGATACTATTGGCTCGCATCAACCAGAAAAAAAGTGAACAAGTGATTTTAATGCGTCCAGTATTTAGCATTACTCACCTACTGAAGTTAATGTCGTGCTTAATTCAGCCAAGGCGGTTTCGTTGTTACACCAGGAGTCGCGCTTAATTCAGCCAAGGCATTTCCGTTATTGTTCAATTAATGTCGCGCTTAGTTCAGCCAAGGCGTCTGCATTATAGCGCAATTATTGTCGCACTTAATTTTGCCAAGGTGGCCGCGTTATTGCAGTTAATGTTGGGCTTAATTCAGCCAAGGTCTTTCTGTTTTTGTACCGGTAAAGTCGCGCTTAATTCAGAGTTGTTTATATATGTTCCTAAAATCTGCTGCCACTAGGGAATAAAAAGTATGAATAGTGCTCCCTTTGTGGTAGAGTGGGTAAAAAGTGGATTTTGGTTTTAATGCTGCGATATGTGGGGTGGGTGTTAGAGTTGGGATGTTCCTAGTGGTTGGAGTGATATGAATAGTATCAGAATCAGATAGATTGGACTGATTTTTAGCGGTTATGGCAAAATGGTGGGGCAAGGTAAGTTTTCTAATATACAGTCCAATGAAAAAGTTTGGGCACCCCTATTAATCTTAATCATTTTTAGTTCTAAATATTTTGGTGTTTGCAACAGCCATTTCAGTTTGATATATCTAATACCTGATGGACACAGTAATATTTCAGGATTGAAATGAGGTTTATTGTACTAACAGAAAATGTGCAATATGCATTAAACCAAAATTTGACCGGCGCAAAAGTATGGGCACCTCAACAGAAAAGTAACATTAATATTTAGTAGATCCTCCTTTTGCAAAGATAACAGCCTCTAGTCGCTTCCTGTAGCTTTTAATCAGTTCCTGGATCCTGGATGAAGGTATTTTGGACCATTCCTCTTTACAAAACAATTCAAGTTCAGTTAAGTTTGATGGTCGCCGAGCATGGACAGCCCGCTCTCAAATGATCTAAAAACAAAGATTGTTCAACATAGTTGTTCAGGGGAAGGATACAAAACGTTGTCTCAGAGATTTAACCTGTCAATTTCCACTGTGAGGAACATAGTAAGGAAATGGAAGTCCACAGGGACAGTTCTTGTTAAGCCCAGAAGTGGCAGTCCAAGAAAAATATCAGAAAGGCAGAGAAGAAGAATGGTGAGAATAGTCAAGGACAATCCACAGACCACCTCCAAAGAGCTGCAGCATCATCTTCCTGCAGATGGTGCATCGGTCAACAATATAGTGAACTTTGTACAAGGAGAAGCTGTATGGGAGAGTCATGAGAAAGAAGCCGTTTCTGCAAGCACGCCACAAACAGAGTCGCCTGAGGTATGCAAAAGCACATTTGGACAAGCCAGCTTCATTTTGGAAGAAGCTCCTGTGGACTGATGAAACAAAGATTGAGTTGTTTGGTCATACAAAAAGGCGTTATGCATGGTGTCCAAAAAAACAGCATTCCAAAAAAAACACTTGATATCCACTGTAAAATTTGGTGGAGGTTCCATCATGCTTTGGGGCTGTGTGGCCAATGCCGGCATCGGGAATCTTGTTAAAGTTGAGGGTCGCATGGATTCCACTCAGTATCAGCAGATTCTTGAGAATAATGTTCAAGAATCAGTAACGAAGTTGAAGTTACGCCGGGGATGGATATTTCAGCAAGACAATGATCCAAAACACCGCTCCAAATCGACTCAGGCATTCATGCAGAGGAACAATTACAATGTTCTGGAATGGCCATCCCAGTCCCCAGACCTGAATATCATTGAACATCTGTGGGATGATTTGAAGCGGGCTGTCCATGCTCGGCGACCATCAAACTTAACTGAACTTGAATTGTTTTGTAAAGAGGAATGGTCCAAAATACCTTCATCCAGGATCCAGGAACTGATTAAAAGCTACAGGAAGCGACTAGAGGCAAAAGGAGGATCTACTAAATATTAATGTCACTTTTCTGTTGAGGTGCCCATACTTTTGCACCGGTCAAATTTTGGTTTAATGCATATTGCACATTTTCTGTTAGTACAATAAACCTCATTTCAATCCTGAAATATTACTGTGTCCATCAGTTATTAGATATATCAAACTGAAATGACTGCTGCAAACACCATAATATTTAGAACTAAAAATGATTAAGATTAATAGGGGTGCCCAAACTTTTTCATAGGACTGTAGGTGTGCAAATCAATAAACAGATCTAAATCATCAGGTTTTGATCTGGGCAAAAGGAGAGCCCTTTAGGTAAGAGGTTGGATTTTTCTTCCGTTAATGAGTAGTTGGAGAGTTTGAAGATATTGGGGTTATGTTGTTGTTTCTTTTGGCCTTGGACTTTGATTTGTTTCAGTGTATTTTGTTTGGTTTTTTTTTTGTCCCTTCTTCAGCCTCTTCATCTTTTGTACAATTCTCTTCTGTTATAGAGTGGTCTAATTTCTGTTTTAGGCTTATCGGTGTTAGGAAACTAGTGCAATAATAGCAGACAGTTAGTCCTGGGTAACCAGAATCCCCCGCAAACAGAGGCAAAGACAGGACAGTGTGTCCAACACTCCCCTAACTGGAACGGAACCAGGTCCCAGAGGTCTTTGCCAGAGCTCCTGATGGTGGATTTGGACTTTTTAAATTCCAAGCTGCCAAGAGAGCGTCACACACTCAGAGCACCCCAAGTTGCAGTGGAACAAGAAAACCCGCAACCACTCACCTCAGTGGGTGACGAAATATGAGAAGCTGGTCAGCAGGGATGAGTGCAGTTCGAGTGATCGCCAGGAGATGGCAGAATCACTGCAGGAAAGTAGTACAGGTCAAGTCGGTACACAGGAGATCACACAGAATCCAGGGGTAGTCAGGACGTAGTCAGACAAGCTGGGTCGGTACACAGGAGGTCACGAGGTAACAGAGGGAACAGTGGAAGAGTAGTCAGCAGAGGAGCTGGGTCATACACTGGAGGTCACAATGTATCCAAATTAGAGGTCAAGGAGAGGTGGTCTAGGAGGCAAGCCGGTGTCATCCACTGGAGGTCACAAGATATCCAAATCAGAGATCAAGGAGAGCTGGTCTAGGAGGCAAACAAGGGTCCTGCCTTCCTCCTCTAGGCGCAGAAGACAAAGTGGGCCAGCAGCCTGGAGTGTGACAATCGGACTATAACAGTCTGAAATTTGGACTTCTTTGGTGTGATAAGAAGGAAGTGGTATAAGGATCGGAGGAAGCCCTAAAAAAGACTCTGATGTATTCAATATGGATGTCTTACTAAAATCCGTGATATCGGTACCAGAGAATAATAAAGCCTTTTGTATTTGAGTGGTGGAGAGTGGAGTAGTGTAAATGGTGATTACTGAATCATCAAGTGCTTCTTCTATGGAGGATGTGTTGAGTGGACGATCCGAAGGCAAATTATTGGTGGCGGATGTTGGTAAAGAGATGGTTCCAGATTGGGTAGAAAGTGTAGATGGATTACTAGCTATAGCAGAGCATGATGATTGTATTGTTTTGAATGTAGTAGGAGGAAGTGCTAGAGAAGTAGAAGAGTTCATGCCTGGGAATAGTTTGAATACCTGTAACGACTCAGTATTGGGAGAGACTTCATGTTTAGACATGCCTCTTGGCTGAACCACAGTTTCAGCATTTTTAGCACCTGATTGGGGTTTGCTCTCTATGGGTTTGACTGTATGGCTCTAAAGGGGATTATTCATTTGTGGGAGGGGTTTGTGTTGAGTTCTTAAAGGGACCCTACCATTAAAATCACATTTTTTGTCGATCACACATAGGAATAGCCTTAAGAAAGTCTATTCTTCTCCTACCTTTAGATGTCTTCTCCGCACCGCCGTTCGGTAGAAATCCCGGTTTTCGACTGTATGCAAATGAGTTCTGAATTTTCAGTTAGTGACTTTCCCAGTCCGTACTAAAGATGACAAAGTCATCTAGATAAGCTGAAGCATACTTTTATTTTTCTGTGCCAACTCTCAGTATGTCTTTGGAATATGGGATGGAAATCCATGCAAACACGGGGAGAACATACAAACTCCTTGCAGATGTTTTTTTGCCCTTGGCGAGATTTGAACACAGGACTCCAGCGCTGCAAGGCTGCAGTGCTAGCCACTGAGCCACCGTGTGCCCCCCCACTCTTTCAATAATTTCATATGGCCCTTGCCATTTGGCCAGAAATTTACTTTCTACCGTGCGAACCAATACCAATACCCGATCCCCCAGATTTAAGGTCCTAAGTTTAGCTGTTCTGTTATAGACACGGCTCCATATGTTCCTTAACAAAAGGTTTTACTGCTGAAATTCTGTCCTGCATCAGGGTACTATGTTCAATAACACTCCGGTAAGGAGTCTGCTCTTATTCTCAGGTTTCCTAGGCTATGTCTAGACCACGTGGGTGTCTACCATACACAAATTCAAATGGGGGAAAAACCTGTGGAGGACTGGGGTACCTCCCAGATTGCAAACATTAAATAGGGCAGTAGGCAATCATAATCTTTGCTATCCTTGCTAACCACCCTCTTTAGCATGCCCTTAAGGGTTTTATTGAACCTCTCCACTAGCGCATCTGTCTGGAGGTGATATACAGAGGTTTGCAGGTATTTAATTTTAAAGGGGCTCTATCACTAGGAAAAGTTATTTTTAACTAATCACATTCTTGCATAGCCTTTAGAAAGTCTATTCCACACCTACCTTTAGTATATAGATTGCCTCAGTGGTTTCTGAATAAGTCCGTTTTTATTCATATGCTAATTAGTCTGGTGCACGATACATCGTGCACACCTCTCCCTGCTGTTTTCTATGGGAGACTGCTGCTGCTGATGATGACTCAGCTTCCTGTTTGCCTCACTCACATAGGAGATAATAGGAGAGAGGAGGCTGCTGGGAACTTCCTGTACTGGCTGGAGGCTCATTAGCATATTAATAAAAACGGACTTATTCAGAAACCACTGAGGCAATCTACATACTAAAGGTAGGTGTGGAATAGCATTTCTAAAGCCTATGCAAGGATGTGATTAGTTAAAAATGACTTTTCCCAGTGATAGAGCCCCTTTAAGAAGCTTACACATTTCTTTCTTTACTTTGGACATCAAAGGAGTTCCTTGGTCAGTCAGGATCTCCTTGGTATACCTGTCCGAGAGAACATATAAAAGAGCTCCTTGGCAATTAACTTAGCTAAAGAATTTCTCAAGGGTACAGCCTCAGGGTTTCGTGCAGCACAGGGGTGCCCAATACGTCGATCGCGATCTACTGGTAGATCGCAAAGGACATATGGATCGATCGCAGGATGCAGGGATCCCCGGTGTCTGCTTCTTCACAGTGCAGGCTGAGAATCAGCTCCGGACACTGGCAGGCTGGGGCTGCGGCAGCCCCGCCTGCCAGTGTCTGTAGATGACTCTCAGCCTGCGCTGTGAAGAAGCAGACACTGGGGATCCCTGGGCAGCCACAGAACGCTGCTGTCTTGCTCTCGTGATCCGCCCGGCCCCGCCCACAGACATGACCGCCCCGCCCACAAGCCCACCCGGTCCTGCCCATAGGCCCGCCCTGGCCCCGCCCACAGGTCTGCCCTAGTAGATCTTTTGCCTTGGTCAGCAAAAAAGTAGCTCACACACTGAAAAAGTGTGAGCACCCCTGGTGTAGCATAATCTGACACCACTAGTATCCACTTTATCACAGGAACTACCAAATCCATGGCTATTCAAAGGGTACCTGTATAATGGGTAGGGGTACCTGGAGTCAGAACCAACCCAAACCCCCAGGCAATCCCTTTAACAGTCACACTTAGACTGAGCAGCAGTTTTATTGTATTTGTTGGAGTGCACAGCTACACGCCAGGGCTGATCTCTGCAAGTTAGTATGAACACATCTTCCTGTTACTGAGGGGCATGAAATGGCTTCTGGCCACGCAACTTTCCTATAGTCCTGAAGTGCAGATTCCGAGCACAACCTGATGTTTCTGAAGACAAATTCATTGTGTGCCAAGGGCTGGAGAACTGAGATCTACTGTTACTGTATAGTCGTCCAGAACCTAACCAGTGGCAGCCATGTCACCCAAACCTCCCATTTCCTTATTGATATTGGGTATATAACTCAGTCTCTCATTGGCCACATTGAGTGACTGGATAATGAAAAATTCTGCAAATCCCTTCAGAGATGACACACTGCGACAACACCTGCAGCTGTGACATGAGCAGGATAAGATGTGAGTGCTTATTCACTGACAGCACATACAATATTTAAGAACTAAGGGCAGAATATAACAAACCCCACAAAATGTAAATGTTACTAAACTCTAAAATGTACTTTTTAACTAAACTAATGAAAATGAGCTGACCAGCCCAAAATACTCACAATTTATTATTATGTCATTATGCCACTGCTATGAAAAGCCATGTGTTTCTATAGACACAGCCCACAAACAAACCCTGTGTAGTCTGATCTAAAGCCCCACATGGCGGAAACTCAGATTTTTTTGTTGCAGATTTTGCTGCAGTTTTTTGAGTACAAAGCCAATAATGGCTACAAAAGAAATGGGGTATATATAGGAAGCTCTTATACCTCTCCCTTCTGCTCAATCCACTCCTGACTTTGGCTCAAAAAACCACAGCAAAATCTGTAACAAAGAAAGCTGCATGTCCGCAACGTGGGGCTTTAGGCTGAGGCCCCACGTTGCAGAAACACAGCTTATTTTTTTGCTGTTTTTTTGAGCCAAAGCCAGGAGTGTAACTCCCAGGGTAGCAGCAGTAGCGGTTGCCACGGGGCCCAGGACATTAGGGGGCCTGGCGACAGCCGCTACCACAGTGTTCTTTTTTTGTTTTACGGGCCCCGTTTACTTACGATCCTGGTTCCTGCTCACGGCCGCTGTCACCCCCTCCTTCTGCGGAGACCGCTCTGAGCAGGAGAAGGGATCGGTAAGCGAGGCCGCGGGCCCCACAAGCACTATTATTATACTTGGGGGTCTTTTCAGAAACCCCAAATATAATGATCAGAGGTCCAGGAGAGATGAGGGAATATAAAAAAACAGTGTTACTTATCTCTTCTGGCTCTTGGCAGGCTTCAGGCCTACATGTGTGACATCCCAGATGTCACATGGGCCGGGCTTGAATCATTATTTTTTTTTAGGCGCCGCCCCCTGAGAGGCTGGCTGCCTTGATGCAGTGCTCCAAGCTGGGAGCAAACTTTTCTTTCCTTTTTCTCTCTTTTTTTCTCTATCTTCAAGAATCCGGTAACCAAGCAATCTAGCACTATGAATTTAGCAACTATAAATCGAATGGAAGACCCTGTGGAGTTTTTTGTTCCTTTTGTTTCCATTGTAAAGCATGGACTCAAGACCTGCTTCAGCTGGTTTCCACATGTGCCTGTTACCATCCCCCCAGCTAGGACAGCATGGCTCAACATGCGGCATGGAAGAGAAACCTACATGGAAATGCGGACTTCTTCGTTCAAGGAGATGATTTCTGGCGTCAATTGCTGACGTGTGAAGATGCTACAGCTGACTGGTATTTCTTTCTATTACTGTGGACACGTGGGACACTGTTACAACCTGGGAACCTACCATCACCCACCTACCCCAGGAGTTATGGAAGCTTGGCAAGAGAGCAGCACCATGTATACCTGGATGGTCTCTGACTTCCTTGGGGCAGTAGAACACTGTGGTAAGGAGGAGGAGGAGGGCTTGTGATGAAGGACATTTGGGGCATTTTTTGTGGTTAAAAGGACAATAGTGCTGATGCAAGATACCGAATTATCAGCTGTGAGCAGGAGATCTCACCACCTACCAAAGGAACTACCACATGTTATCATGATAGCTGCATATGTCCCCCACCTCTGCAAAAATTTCTGCTTGTTATATCTACATGCTGTGACCCCCCTCCTCGTGTCCTACAACCAAGTCGGCTGTATTATTATTATTATTAACATCAATCTGCACAGAGAACTAAATGATCCTGCAGTGTGTCTGTGTTTCTTTCTTTTTTAGTTGCTATGATTCCTAGGATTTCTCTATCTGCCATGAGCTTGTATGTGTTTCTCTCTTGTTATATACTACTGTACCATCTATGAAACTGTATCACTGAAATTTCCCCATTGTGGGACTATTAAAGGAATATCTTATCTTATCTTATCTTATTATGTGTCACGACCCAAGCTTGGCTCAAGTGATGCTCCGTACGTCATTGAAGATGGACGACATCTGTAGGGAGCCTGGGAGAGGTAAGTAACAGTGATTTTTATGTTTGTATCCTCCCCTGGGTCTCCGATTATTACACTTTGGGGTCTGAAAAGACCCCAGAGTACAATAAATGTTCATGGGTGTCCACAATAGGGCAAAATACTGTGTGCAGGGGCCACTATGGGACATAATAATGTGTGTAGGGACCAATATGGGACATAATACTGTGTGTAGGGACCACTATGGGACATAATATTGTGTATAGGGACCACTATGGGACATAATACTGTGTGTAGGGACCGCTATGGGGCATAACACTGTGTTATTATCAATATTAAAAAATAAATAAATAAATTAGCAATTTCAACTCTTACCACTAATCGTACAACAGTTTGTGACTTCTTGTGTTCTGGAGATGGACCATGGGCCATAAACAATATGGACTAGGGACTTACATGGTAAAGTTTTCTGGGCATGCTCTGTGACCCGTACAGAGGTCATTGTACAGAGAGGGAGTAGATTAAAGGGGTATTCCCACGTCACATACTCACCAGTCTTCACTGCTGTAAAATCTTCTTTCTTCCTGGTTTCTTGCATCATTTGGTGGGCGGGGTTTCACATGCAACCTGCCATTTAGCTCCGCCCCCAAATTAGTGTAAACACATAAAGAGGCCAATAATACATGCTGTGGTTATGGGACTAAACTCATACATAGAAGGAAAACAACCATATCCACTAATGAATATAAAAATATATTTTTATTACTATCCAAATTAAAAAATATTGACATGGACATACAATAACATATTACATAAATAACACAAAGTAAACGGGATAAACCATAAGGTTTATAAGTGCCAGCAAGCCAGAGTGATGTTGGTGAAACAAAAGCATAAACTTTAGAGTCAGTTTTTAGCCATGGGCAGGGCAACAGAGGGTTTAGTTGAATAGTATAAGTACATACACATATGCCATAACAAGACAACTAGTCCATTAATATGTAAAGTTACACATGGCATAATAGTCAATAGTCAAATGACTCAACCTTAGCCCTAAGTGCCCACATATGAACAAAAATATGCCTTAGCTCACCTTTACATCATATAAACTGTCCGACGCGCGTTTCACCCCTGCTACAGGGCTTCGTCCAGGGACAATAGTCGATTAGAGATGACGTCTATTTATAGTCCATAGGCTTCCGCCTATGTCCAAAAATGGCCGCCGCCATTTGCATTGCGCATGCGGGAGTAACCTGAGCCCGTGCAAAAACAAGATGCCACAAAACACCGGAATATCTATCCCATAATGTCTATATTTACCTCTCTCAAACACCCTTGCGTATAACAGCCAACCTTTAATAAAATCCTACAGTTGGATCCCATCTGGGTGCCCCGGGACCGAGCGCCGCCTCAATACGCCTGCGCGAGACTCTATCTCGCGATACTACGCTCGCTTCAGTTTGCAGATGGACAGACCGTCTGTACCGCCCACTGCTATCTTGCGCTACTGCTCCAGTGTCGATCCTAATGCGCCTGCGTAGGATTGTATCAAGCGATACTACACTCGCTCAGGTGTTTAGACGGACGGACCATTCTATCTATACCGCCCACTGCTGTCTAATACTGTTATTACAAAGTCAATCTTAGGGTGCATGCACACTACGTAACGCCGGGCGTGTATGAGAGCCGTACACGCCGGCATTACAGCAGACTGCCGAACACTTCCCATTCACTTCAATGGGAGCGCTCGTAACAGCGGCGTTTACGAGCGCTCCCATTGAAGTGAATGGGAAGTGTTCGGCAGCCCTGCTGTAACGCCGGCGTGTACGGCTCTCATACACGCCCGGCGTTACGTAGTGTGCATGCACCCTAATAGGGAAAACAATATAACTAGTTCAGCCAATACCCCTAAGGTTAGACCAAGTAATATCCACATTGACCGAAAACCCTTTATACCTATATTGGATACCAATTAATCTATTAGGATACTACAAAACCTCAAATTGTGAAAAATAAGCACATGTTCACAATAAATACAATCCTTGATATTTGTAAAGTGAATACATATACCATATACAGTCCTATGAAAAAGTTTGGGCACCCCTATTAATCTTAATCATTTTTTGTTCTAAATATTTTGGTGTTTGCAACAGCCATTTCAGTTTGATATATCTAATAACTGATGGACACAGTAATATTTCAGGATTGAAATGAGGTTTATTGTACTAACAGAAAGTGTGCAATATGCATTAAACCAAAATTGACCGGTGCAAAAGTATGGGCACCCTTATCATTTTATTGATTTGAATTCCCCTAACTACTTTTTACTGACTTACTGAAGCACAAAATTGGTTTTGTAACCTCAGTGAGCTTTGAACTTCATAGCCAGATGTATCCAATCATAAGAAAAGGTATTTAAGGTGGCCAATTGCAAGTTGATCTCCTATTTGAATCTCCTCTGAAGAGTGGCATCATGGGCTACTCAAAACAACTCTCAAATGATCTGAAAACAAAGATTGTTCAACATAGTTGTTCAGGGGAAGGATACAAAAAGTTGTCTCAGAGATTTAACCTGTCAGTTTCCACTGTGAGGAACATAGTAAGGAAATGGAAGACCACAGGGACAGTTCTTGTTAAGCCCAGAAGTGGCAGGCCAAGAAAAATATCAGAAAGACAAAGAAGAATGGTGAGAACAGTCAAGGACAATCCACAGACCACCTCCAAAGAGCTGCAGCATCATCTTGCTGCAGATGGTGTCACTGTGCATCGGTCAACTATACAGCGCACTTTGCACAAATAGAAGCTGTATGGGAGAGTGATGAGAAAGAAGCCGTTTCTGCACGTACGCCACAAATAGAGTTGCCTGAGGTATGAAAAAGCACATTTGGACAAGGCAGCTTCATTTTGGAAACAAAAATTGAGTTGTTTGGTTATAAAAAAAAGGCGTTATGCATGGCGTCCAAAAAGAAACAGCATTCCAAGAAAAACACATGCTACCCACTGTAAAATTTGGTGGAGGTTCCATCATGCTTTGGGGCTGTGTGGCCAATGCCGGCATCGGGAATCTTGTTAAAGTTGAGAGTCGGATGGATTCCACTCAGTATCAGCAGATTCTTGAGAATAATGTTCAAGAATCAGTGACGAAGTTGAAGTTACGCCGGGGATGGATATTTCAGCAAGACAATGATCCAAAACACCGCTCCAAATCCTCAGGCATTCATGCAGAGGAACAATTACAATGTTCTGGAATGGCCATCCCAGTCCCCAGACCTGAATATCATTGAACATCTGTGGGATGATTTGAAGCGGGCTGTCCATGCTCGGCGACCATCAAACTTAACTGAACTCGAATTGTTTGTCCAAGATACCTTTATCCAGGATCCAGGAACTGATTAAAAGCTACAGGAAGCGACTAGAGGCTGTTATCTTTGCAAAAGGAGGATCTACTAAATATTAATGTCACTTTTCTGTTGAGGTGCCCATACTTTTGCACTGGTCAAATTTTGGTTTAATGCATATTGCACATTTTCTGTTAGTACAATAAACCTCATTTCAATCCTGAAATATTACTGTGTCCATCAGTTATTAAATATATCAAACTGAAATGGCTGTTGCAAATACCAAAATATTTAGAACTAAAAATGATTAAGATTAATAGGGGTGCCCAAACTTTTTCATAGGACTGTACATAGTTTTAGAAAACACTTTTTAGTAAAATACTCACATATTAAAATACATTTATTAAAAATGTTAGTGTAAAAAACCAAGTATCAATATAAATAATAATAAATATATGCTAAAGAAAAAGTGCCAGTGAAAGGTGACCGGTGCGCAAGTGCAAAAGTGAAAAAACAAGAAATAATAAAATATTAAAGATAATATACAATATAATTGATAAACAGTAGTGATAGCAGCTAAGGTGGTTATATTAGGATCATTTTCTTCAATCAATTGTCAGATTTTGTGGATGTCAACACAAAGTGTCTGTTGTCCAGTGAGATTCATTCAGGTCGGGAGGGAGTTAACGGTGTTTACATACTTCTAAGACAAAAAACACAAAACGAAAAAATCAACACAAATACGTCATCACGAAAAACATGAAACATAAGACCATGACACAAAATACATAACGAAAAATTAATAAAGAATCAATTAAAATAACACTAAAATAATGTACACTACATAATACAAGAACAATAACAACCATGGATATAATCCATGATTATACTCTTAAATTAGAAATAATCTGAAACAGACACAGCCCTACAGTCTTAAAGAAATGGGGCAAAACTAATACTTTCATTAAGGCCCTGCGGTTGGAGTGTCCCCAATGTGTGAATCCAACGACTCTCCATTTGTGCCAACCTTCTCCTCCAATCTCCTGCCCTAATACCAACTTGAACTTGATCTATTGCTCGTATCCTAAATACAGACGGATCTGTATTTAAGATACAGCGCGTCGGACAGTTTATATGATGTAAAGGTGAGCTAAGGCATATTTTGTTCATATGTGGGCACTTAGGGCTAAGGTTGAGTCATTTGACTATTGACTATTATGCCATGTGTAACTTTACATATTAATGGACTAGTTGTCTTGTTATGGCATATGTGTATGTACTTATACTATTCAACTAAACCCTCTGTTGCCCTGCCCATGGCTAAAAACTGACTCTAAAGTTTATGCTTTTGTTTCACCAACATCACTCCAGCTTGCTGGCACTTATAAACCTTACGGTTTATCCCGTTTACTTTGTGTTATTTATGTAATATGTTATTGTATGTCCATGTCAATATTTTTTAATTTGGATAGTAATAAAAATATATTTTTATATTCATTAGTGGATATGGTTGTTTTCCTTCTATGTATGACCCCAAATTAGTGTGTAGCTCCGCCCACCACATAACGTGATCCTATGGGGCGGCTGAAGGGTCTGTGATGTCATCAAAGGTCCTCAAACAACACTATATGCACAATATTGGACTATGAAGCCCAGGCAGGAGCAACTCCATTCTGTGTTACATACAGAGACTGCCTGTCTCTGCCATAATGAACACAATTGAATTAGCTAGCCTGATAACTGGGAGAGCAGAAGACGAGTTCAGAAATGAAAGCAGCTCCTCTCCCCTATCTGATATCAGGATCTAGGTCACGTGGTGTAGACACAGAGATAGCTAGATACACAGGCTCACTCCCTGCACTTAGCCCCTCCTCCCTCCCCCCTGAGAGCAGCAGATACATCATTTGACTTTTGAGCAGATAAGTCAGGGCTGTGGCCACAATGAATTGAATAAAGTAAGATAGTGGACAAACAAAGCAGTTTTGATGAAGCAGTGTACAGTCTTACATCATCAACATTAACAAGCAGTATCCTTGTGATGGGACAACCCCTTTAAGATAAGACATCACCTATTGTGACTAGTAGACTTTGATGATCACAGCTAGCATGCATATATAGATAATTGGGTTATTTCACTGGAATCCTGTCTTAAGACAGGCTTGCACATTCCAGTGAGCGCCCTCTATTGGTTTGCAACAATGAGGCAGCAACTGTCTTCCTAATTACATCATGGAAGGCGGATTTGCATATTCTTCCCATATATAGATAAGGCACAGTAAGAAAACCGGAAGTCTCTGCATATTATTTGAGTTAGTGACCAGATTGACAACTGCAAAACATTTTTTTTAACTAGGCATAACATGGAACATATTTAATACCTTACCAAAAATTCCTCAAAAACATGAATATTAATATAAAACTTGATTTAAAAAAAAAAAAAAAAAAAAAAGAAAAAAAAAAAAGGTAATTGTATGTATTCCTGTAATAGGGCTGATGTTCTGTCACCACCTTGTGGTGGATATGGTTATTACAAGTGAATACATCTGAGGACACTAGAAGACATCACACTGATCTCATGATCCTGCTTTATCACTCGTGGTCCCAAAACCAAATGATGGTTAACTAATGTTTCCGATGCTGTGACTTTTAAATGATGTCCATAGGGGGGTGGTAAAGGGCAAGGCGCAGTAATAAATTCTGAGGCAATCAAGCCACCTTAGATAAGTTCTTCTTATGGAATTAAGGCATTTATGGAAGAGAAGAGGCAGTATAAAGAACTACGAGCAGGGTGGAACAAACCATGAAGGGCATAGGGGATCAGGCCAATGCAAGGGAGGAGAAGCCCTGCTCCTCTCCTTTTCTACAAGGGGGAGGGGGCTAATAAAACTTTAAATAAACTCCCCCAAACTTGAAATGACAGTGGTATAATCCATCACTAGGTGCCCTGAGTATTTCACCCCCTATAAGCATCAAATTCACAACTCATGCAAAATTTTATTATTAGGGCTAGTTCACATGGGGGCAATGAGGCGGATTTTGACAGTGGATTTCGCCTCAAAATCTGCCTCCATACAATGGTGGTCTATGGAGAAAAAAAAAAGTGACATGACCTTTCTTCAGACGGATTACGCCTGAGGAAAGCAATAGAAGTAAATGGGAGGCGAAAAACGCGTCACATTTTTGGCACGTTTTTTGTAAAAAAAAAAAAAAAACGTGACGCGTTTTTTTTTTACAGTCCATTCACTTTTAGGGGAGGGGAAAACCGCCAGGTGCTACAGAAAATGTTCCAAAAAATGCCTCAAGGTCAAAAAACTGCATCCTAATTAGGAAGCGTTTTTTTTCAAGACCAAAATAAGCCAAGCGGTTTTTACGTGTGAACTAGCCCTTACAGTTGTGCATATTCAGAGAATATGAATAATAACACAAAACCTTTTTCTTCACTCATGGTTAGTGGTTGGGTGAAGCCATTTATTGTCACACTTCTATATTTTCTCTTTTTAAATCATAAAGACAACCAAAAACATCAAAATGACCCTGATCTGAAGTTCCCATACCCAGTTCTTATCCCCTTCCCGACATCCGCCGTAATAGTACGGCGCATGCCGGGTGTGTAACTATGGCGACCGCCCAGGAGGCGCCATTTTCCCGGCGGCGCATTGGCGCCACCATTTTGCTGGTTCATTTAGCAAGCTCTAGGGCCGACGTCACATTGCCATGACAACTTCTTTCTTTTGCAGGCTGGTCTATGCAGCCTGCATGAGGCTCTTTATTTTCTCAGATGGTAAAGCCGTCCATTCTTCTTGGCAGAGTCTCCAGTTCCTGTAATTCCTGGTCTGTCTTGCATGTTCTGCGCGCTTGAGATCTCCCCAGAGTGTCTCAGTGATATTGAGGTCAGAAGACTGAGATGGCCACTCCAGAACTTTCACTTTCTTCTTCTGTAGCCAATGACAGGTAGACTTGGCCTTGTGTTTTGGATCGTTGTCATGTTGGAACGTCCAAGTATGTCCCATGTGCAGCTTCCTGGCTGATGAGTACAAATGTTTTGAGGCTTGTCTCTGTGCTGTTTGGCGTATTGAAGGCGAGATTCTTTGTGGCATTTGCGCAGTAATGGCTTTCTTCTGGCAACTCAACCATGCAGCCCATTTTTCTTCAAGTACTTCCTTATTGTGCATCTTGA
Source organism: Leptodactylus fuscus (assembly GCF_031893055.1). Classification (NCBI taxonomy): domain Eukaryota; kingdom Metazoa; phylum Chordata; class Amphibia; order Anura; family Leptodactylidae; genus Leptodactylus; species Leptodactylus fuscus. The sequence goes on from NC_134269.1 coordinate 194,528,714, forward strand.
TACAGCCACACCGATAGTTTTCAGAGTCCAAAAATAGAAAAATTGGGCACTCACCACGGAAGTTCTGCAATAAAAGTCCAAACTATTTGAAATATCCAGGTAAAAAATACACGGGAGGAGGCACACCTAGTGAGGAAGAGCAACAGCTGTTTTGTGCTGTTTGCACTTTATTAAGTTCTGCAAAGAGCACAAAACAGTTGTCGCTCTTCCTCACTAGGCGTGCCTCCTCCCTTGTATTTTTTACCTGGATATTTCAAATAGTTTGGACTTTTATTGCAGAACTTCCGTGGTGAGTGCCCAATTTTTCTATTTTTGGACTATTTGGACTTTTTTTTCACTGTGAGCACCACCTACAGTATTTACTGCGTATATAGTCACCCCATGTCTTTTGGCCAGGGCATATTTAAGTAGTGCCACCTTACTCCACATTTAGTTTTCAGAGAGTCCCGTGTTTCAGCTGATGTTATGTGTGGGTTTTTCTTTGCATCCCGAACAATTTTCTGGGCAGTTGTGGCCAAAATTTTGGTTGGTCTACCTGACCGTGGTTTGGTTTTTACAGAGCCCCTGAGTTTCCATTTGTTAATCACAGATTGAACACTGCTGACTGGCATTATGAATTCTTGGATATCTTTTTGTATCCCTTTCCTGTTTTATACAGTTCAGCTCCCTTTTCTCGTAGATTTGTGGACAATTCTTTTGCTTTCCCCAGGACTCAATCCAGAAACGTCAGTGGCTGGAGGAAAGATAAAACAGTCTTTCTGGATCCCAGAAGCTCACTCAGACGCACAGGTCACAGGCGAGGATGTTACCTTTAGTAGCCATTCAAACCCCTTTGTGTCACCTCCTGGGCATGTTATCAGGCCAAAATCACCAGGGGATGGGAACTTTTGGTCATTCTTATGTTTTTGGTTGTCATTATGATTTAAGAAGATAAAACACAGAAGTTTGACAATGAATGACTTCAGCCAACCACTGACTATGAGTGGAGAAAAAGGTTTTGTGTTATTCATATTCTCTGAAAAAAGGCCCCCCCCCCAAAAAAAAAAAAAAAAAATCTGCAGGGGTATGTAAACTTTTTAGCACAACTCTATATAGCTCTTGTCCTGACAAGGACACTCCCAATCTAACCCTGTGACTATCCCTGGTAAGATACATCTATTCAATCAGTGGCGTAACTACCGGGGTAGCAGCTGCCACAGGTCCCGGGACATTAGGGGCCCGGTGACAGCCATTACCCTGCATTTTTTTTACTTTTCTTAATATTTTCTTACCGATCCTGGCAGGGGCCGGGATTAGTAAGTGACGCCGCGAGCCCACAAGCACTATTATTATACTCGGGGGTCTTTTCAGATCCACGAGTATAATGATCGGAGGCCCCCGAAAAGTAAGGGAACATAATAAACATGTTACTTACCTTTCCACGCTCCTGGCAGGGTTCCGGCCTAGTTGTGACGTCCCTGACGTGACATAACTGGCGTCTGCGTTCCGGGTCATGTGACGTCAGTACGTCAGCGGAGCGGGAGATAGGTAAGTAACCGTGGTTTTTTTAATGTTTGTATCCTCCCCTGGGTCTCCGATTATTATACTCTGGGGTCTGAAAAGACCCCAGAGTATAATAATTGTTCATGGGTGTCCACAGTGGGACATAATACTGTGTACAGGGACCACTATGGGTACAATACTGTATGCTGGGGCCACTATGGGGTATAATACTGTGTGCTGGGGCCACTATGGGGTATAATACTGTGTGCTGGGGCCACTATGGGGGATAATACTGTGTGCTGGGGCCACTATGGGGTACAATAGAGCGCGCAGGAATGCGGCGGGGGGTCAGTTGGTCGAGGTCTTCGGTGTTGATCAGGAAGGGGGAGGCCCCATGTCAAAAGTTTGCCACAGGGCCCCACCATTCCTAGTTACGCCACTGTATTCAATGATCCCAACACACTTCTTACTTCCCCATTAATAGAGTATTTAACATGGGACCTGGATTTGTAAGATAGAATAAAACACTCTAAATCCATATTCACATATACAAACATCAGTGTATATAAAGCACAATACACACATATATCAGGTACTTCATGTCTCAGTGGAGAATTCTTACAAGAAAAGTTATCAGCCAGAAAGCTATCCCTACCTCTCCTGAAGAAGCCCGCCTGCTCACAGAAATGGCATACACATTATATAATATGATAATAATATTCGTATCATCTCCTCATGGCCATAAGGCCTATAGAAGACCCCAGTGTCAGAGACTTTGTCTTGCATTGCTATAGGGCATTTCTGCTGTAGATACAACTGAACATACTGAGGTGTTTGGCACATTGTATGGCAGTGTAGTGTATGGTGTTGGTTTGTACACTACGTATATGTATACATACACACATAGTTTGGCACTATATTATGTTGTCACTGGCTATACGTAAGGTAAGATATTGCTACACAGCTTCCGTACAGAGAACTACACAGTGGACGCTAAGAGTCCTCTTGTACGGCAGGTGGCGCTGTAATTGTTAGGAGGTTCTGTTCAGTGGAAGTTTTGTCTCTCTGACTGCCTTACACCCCGGGAACAGGAGCACCGGTGAGTGACACCGCCGGGTCAGTGCATGTGGAGGGGTCTGTGTATGTGACAGTACGGGGGAGGGTACACGGCACCTCATACATAGCAGAGCCGGCAGTGTCCGGCACGGGGAGGGCAGCACGGTGTGTGTCATGTAGTATACCGGGCACAGAGCTATTACCTAATCACCTCCTCCCGTGTCACCAGAATAGCCACATGGGCACTGGGTGATTCGGCTCTTATACACATTATGGCGCTATGTGTGCGGTGTTAGGTATAGTGTATGTCACCTCACCTGTATAGCCCGAATTCTTTCCAAGTGCAGTTTCAGGATATTATTGCACAACCTAACAGTGGTAATAGGTATTCAACTTGGCTATCACTTCCCTGATATACATGTGCCAGTGTGCCAGGTGTTATAAGGTCTCTGATGCCCCTTGTACCCATCAATGATACATAGGTGTGCAGAAAACATGCGACGTGTTCCTGTACCTGTAGTTGGGATGCCATTTTTAGCAAATCTCATCTACACCCAGGGTGTTACAGGGGCGGAAATTGTTCTTCGACACAGAATTTAAGATTTGCAGCACTTGTTTCTTATGTAGAATCAAACAAGCTTTATTGTCAGCTAGACACGTATTGGGCAGCGATCTCCACAGTGGTCTCCTCTTCTCCCAGTAGGATGTAGTTTCCTCTTCTCATCTGCAGATGTGAAGTCTGAGATGTGGGCAGAGAGTCTTCGGAAGTAGACGGCGCTCACCGCTGAGTATTTGGTGCAGTGTAGCAGGAAGTGTAGATTTTGCTGTTGATCTGTAGAAGAATCTGCACCATGCACAACTACCCTGAGCACATGAACACTGAAGTTTTTAATTCTGACGCCTTGAATTCACGTTAAATAATCCATTCCTGTTTATGGTATATTCTAATAGGATAAATGAATAAGAGAATATCCCTTTTAGGCTAAGGCCCCACATTGCGGAAAAGTTGCTTTTTTTTTTTGTTGGAGATTTTGCTGCGTATTTTCAATATTCTTTCAATATTTTGGAGGAGCAAATGATTCAATACTGGTAATTTCAATGCCATGTTGCTTTTTGCAGCATATCCCACTGTCCCATTTACTATAGATGGTGGGACCTGTTGCTTTGAGCATCGTATTATTTCAATTGTATTGAACCGCTTGGTCGCCCAGAGAACACGACAGTGCCTATCCCAAATGGAAGTCTGCCATTAATATAGTGCAGGAAGATGGCCTTCCTTTCCCTATGGCTACCCATGATCTCTAGAGTACAGCAGAGTGGGATGGACCTGCCATGTGTGAAGGGAAGGAAGACAAAGTCGCAAGCACTACAGACTGTGTGTTGTGAGCGCTATTAGGGCTAGGAATCAGGATTGTGTGTCTGCATATACTGTTAGTGACGGCCTCAGGCAGGTATTAGATAGTGACTAAGTCCTTATTCACATGACCATGTCCCATCTATGAAACACAGTCTGTGTGCAGGTCATATTCCCCAGAGTGACTGCAGCTGTGTAAATGGAACTTCTTGAATATTACAGAGTTATGGTTCACATACCACACATTATCCTAAAGGTGTTTTCTTGAGTAGTGACACTAGATCTCACCTGACTGGCTGAGGGCATATAGCACTTATTATCTGGGTAGACGGCACCATCTCCGCTCGCTACAGGAGAACAGGTTGATCAGGATGGACTTGTGTCTATCATCATCCTTACGCTAGGTTCACACTGACTAAAAAACTGAGACGTGCCTCACGGGCTGCAGAACGCCTCTGGAAGAAAAGCCACTCCCAGGAAGACTTCCTCAGTTACAAAGAGGCAGTTCTCACGTTTAAGAACGCACTTACCTCCGCAAAGCAGGTCTACTTCACCACACTCATATCTGCACTCTCTCGCAACCCCAAACAGCTATTCACCACCTTCAACTCCCTCCTCCGTCCTTCTGCGCCCCCTCCAACATCACGTATCTCAGCGGACAACTTTGCCTCCTACTTCAAAACTAATATTGACACCATCAGAGACAGTCTCACCCTACACCCCAGACAACCCCTCCACCCAACTGCTCATCATCCCTGACCTGTTTCTCCACCATCACTGATGAAAAACTCTCCTCCCTAATCCCCAAATCCCACCTCACCTCCTGCACGCTTGACCCGATTCAATCACACCTCATCCCAAAACTCACTGAAGTCATTACTCCAGCCCTAAGCCATCTCTTCAACCTATCTCTAGCCAATGGATCCTTCCCCTCTGCCTTCAAACATGCCACTGTCACACCTATACTTAAGAAGCCGTCCCTCGACCCGTCCTCTCCTGCCAACTATCGTCCCATCTCACTGCTCCCGTTAGCCTCAAAACTGCTTGAGCAACATGTCCACTCAGAACTCTCCTCCTATCTCTCATCCAACCTGCTCTTTGACAGACTACAGTCAGGCTTCAGACCCCGTTACTCCACAGAAACTGCCCTAACAAAAGTCACCAATGACCTTCTAACTGCCAAAGCCAAGCGCCATTACTCTATCCTCCTCCTTCTTGACCTCTCCTCTGCCTTTGACACAGTTGACCACTCCCTCCTGTTAGAAATTCTCTCATCCCTTGGTATCTCAGACCGGGCCCTTTCCTGGATCTCCTCATACCTCACCAACCGCACATTCAGCGTCTCCTACTCACACACTACCTCCTCACTGCGCCCTCTCTCTGTAGGTGTCCCCCAAGGCTTCGTCCTAGGACCCCTCCTGTTCTCCATCTACACACTTGGCCTGGGCCAACTCATAGAATCTCATGGTTTCCAGTACCACTGTTATTCCGACAACACCCAAATCTACATCTCTGGACCAGACATTACCTCCCTGCTGGCCAGAGTTCCAGATTGTTTAGCGGCCGTAGCCTCCTCTCCTCCCGCTTTCTCAAACTCAACAAGGAGAAAACAGAGTTCATCATCTTCACCCCACCCCGTATGGCCCCTCCACCTGACCCATCTATCAAAGTTAACGGAACCACAATTACCCCTGACCCACAGGCCCGATGCCTTGGGGTAACCTTGGACTCTGACCTATCCTTCAAGTCACACGTTCAAACCCTCAACACCTCCTGCCGCCTCCAGCTCAAGAACATCCATCGAATCCGCTCCTTCCTCACCCCTGAAACCACTAAGATGCTCGTCCAGGCCCTCATAATCTCCCATTTAGACTACTGCAACACCCTTCTGCATGGACTCTCAGCAAACACCCTCGCCACCCTCCAGTCCACCTTAAACTGCGCTGCCCACATAATTCACCTCACCCCCCGTTCTTCATCGGCTGCTCCCCTCTGCCAGTCCCTCCACTGGATACCCATAGCCCAGCAAATTGAATTCAAGCTACAAACGTTAACATACAAAGCCATCCACAACCTGGCCCCTCCATATATCTCTGACCTCATCTCCCGCTACCTGCCCACACGTAACCTCAGATCCTCCACCGACCTCCTACTCCGCTCTGCCCTCATCCGCTCCTCACACAACCGTCTCCAAGATTTCTCCCGTGCATCCCCCATACTCTGGAACTCCTTACCACGACACATAAGACTGACCCCCACAATCACAGGATTCAAGAAGGCCCTGAAGACTCACCTATTCAGGAAGGCCTGCAACCTCCAATAACACTATCACCGCACTGCCATCTGTACAGTCCCCCCCCCTCTCCTTCTGTCTCTACCCCCCTTCCCTCATAGATTGTAAGCTCTCGCTGGCAGGACCCTCTACCCCATTGTGCCAGTCGGTCACTTTTAGTATTATATCTACCTGTATGTTTTGTTTATTGTATGTAAAGCACCATGGAATTAATGGTGCTATATAAATAAATAAAAAATAATAATAGCATTCGATCTCCGTTCTGTGGTTTCCGTCTTCTGCATGCAGTAGACGGAAAGCTGTCAGACTGGGTCCGGCCGTGAGTGCCGGTGAGCGTTTTATGCTCTCCGCTGTGAAACAGTTTTTTTTTTTAAAATCGGACACAGAGTACTGCATGTCCGACTCTGTGTCGATTTAAAAAAAAAAAAAAAAAAAAGATTTTGCGGCAGAGAGCATAAAACGCTCACCGCCGGACATCTTTCAAACCCATTCAAATGAATGGGTATGAAAGACTCCTGCAGGTTTCCGTCTCCTGCCTCTGTTTTGTGCAGTAAACGGAAACCTGCAGAACGGAGACCGGGCGCAGATGTGAACGAGCCCTTCATACAGGTAGAGCTTACTCTTTGATAAAATTTCAACTGTATACTTGACAACTGTGCCAAATTTTCCAAAATTTGGGGGAACATTCCCAACAAATTCGTCTTGCTTTGGATATACTGAATCCGAAAAGGGTGGGGTTAACATAATCCCACCCAACACTAGGCGATCGCATTTGGTTTGGGTATGACCTTAAAAGGTCTGATTTTGCCAAATGAAATGGTAACTCTGATGACTAAACAGGCTCCAGTCACACAGTTATACTGAAAATGACAGCCAGAGATTTGTTGCCCTGGATTGTGGTGAGTTGCACCTGAGCTCTTACCAGGCATTGCCTCTTATTAAATTAGGTGCATTTCTTCCCACGATGTGTCAGTATGCCAGTTTCTGCCATGATTCAATTCAAATAATTCAATTTCTCCTTTAATTTTTTACCAGATCAAGAATGGCGGTGTGTTTATCTGGTTTGCATCAACTGCTGCTTTAGTGAAACTCTGCTTCCAGTCCTACAACTCCTTCATCCAGGTGATCTATCTATATTAATATATAGGAAATAAGCAAAAACATCCTGTTGAGGTTTTCTGGGAGGGTTTTTTTTTTTTTTTTTTTTTTTTAAATCTTTAAGATATCTTATAGCTTATCTTTAATATAGACCATCAATATCTGATCAGGGGGCGCTCATACCCAGCCCCCGCACCAATCAGCTATTTAGGGCTGTCGGGCCTAGCACTGTATAATGTATAGAACCAGAGGCTCTGAACATTGCATAATGGCTTAGATGGGTTCTTGGATGTGAGTCACATATTGATGGACTCTCCTAAGGACAGGTCATCAATAAAAAAAAAAATCTCGGGACAACCTCTGTAGGCTGAGCCCTACGCTGCGTAAACTCCCTTTTTTTTTTCTTTGCAGATTCTCCTGTGGTTTTATGAGCCAAAGCCAAAAATGGTTACGAAAGAAGCAGGAAAATCACAGATAGTTCTTATATATCTACTTGCTCAATCCACTCCTCCCTTTGGCTCAAAAAATCACAGCAAAAGCTGCAACGTTTAAAGCATAATTTTTTAAACCTGTTATTTTCTTCTTTATGACTGTGTATTTAAAGGGATTCTACCATTAAAAAACTATTTTTTGTAGGTAACACGTCGGAATAGCCTTTAGAAAGGCTATTTGTCTCCTACCTTTGGAATTGACCTCCACCGCGCCATTCGTTCGAAATACCGGTTTGTACTGGTATGCTAATTAGTTCTCTCGCAGCGATGGGGGCATCCCCCAGCGCAGGAGATGCGATGGGGGCGTCCCCATTGCTGCTCGAAAACCGACTCCAGCGCCGCCTCTATCTTCTTCTGCATCCTCCCCTTCCTTCTTTGGCTTAACGTCTGACGCCTGCGCAGTACACTCTGTTCGGCGAACTTCGCCGAACGTACTGCGCATGCCCGCGGCCATAGTGCCGACACCGCAATTTCGTCGAACAGAGCGTACTGCGCAGGCGTCCGACGTCCAGCCGAAGAAGGAAGGGAGGATGCAGAAGAAGACAGGCGGCGCTGGAGTCGGTTTTCGAGCAGCAATGGGGACGCCCCCATCGCATCTCCTGCGCTGGGGGATGCCCCCATCGCTGCGAGAGAACTAATTAGCATACCAGTACAAACCGGTATTTCGAACGAACGGCGCGGCGGAGATCACTTCCAAAGGTAGGAGACGAATAGCCTTTCTAAAGACTATTTCGAAGTGTTACCTAGAAAAAAAAGTTTTTTAATAGTAGAATCCCTTTAAGATGAAATCTTAGTTTTCACTTGGACACTGTGCCCTCAATATGTTGTCACATCAGTCATGTCATTATCTTAACAGGCAGGATTACAATAAAGCTGGTGGCAGATAACACAGGAACCATTATTTGGAGTCATGGCCACGGCTCCCCACAACTCATGCTCTGTGCACCAAATTCTCCTATAGATATAAATGATTCATCTCTAAACATATGTTTCCTAACAAGGTGGCTGCTAGAAACAAATTTACAATATTATTTTTAGCTAGACATCTAGAAAGCATATTAGAAATTTATAGAACATTTTATTTATATAGGAATTAAGTATTGTGAATGGGGTGTTCCCATCTTAACAAGTTCTCCCATGATCTATGCATAACTTGTAGATCATGGGGGTTAAAAGCTAGTTATCTGCTCACTGGTTAAGTCAAATATGCAGATCAATAATGCAGATAAAGCAAGTTCTTACATATACAATCTAGAAGGTTGGGAGCTGAGAAATTACTTTCTGTGTACTGGAGGGTACTTTACAATACAGACCTAGGTATAGGGCACTACAGTACATGGAGTACAGATGAAGATTAGTGCATTACATGTATTAAAGGTAGGGGTGTAATATACTCATCTCCTTCTGTACTTACATGTATTATAGGTAGATAAGAGTTCACTACATGTATTACAGTAGATTTCACTGCATGTAGATAGCAATACAATACATTCCGTACAATAGAACAGCACCGATTGACAGATATTTTACCAATGAAATGACCCTGCTGACTGGGCATATCAGCACTGTCTGTGGCATTGTAAGTTAAGTGGGTATCACCTTACTATGATTTACCAGAGATTATAGTATGTTATAGATATCGGAAGCTCACAAACTACATTATTTTATCTAAATGATATTTCTTGGGAATCACAGATAACCAATGTCAACAGAAGACCAGGAAGCCCAGGAGGATGAACTACTAGCCCTGGCTAGTATTTACTCAGAAGATGAATTTAAGAGGGCAGATGGCAGTCCAGGAGGGGAAATTCAAGTATGTCTGGATTTACCCTCACATTTTAAAATATCTGTGAAAAGTGAGTAAGAATTTGATGAGAGTGTTTTTTTTTTTTCTATTATGGCTGTCATTGTGGTAGCTAGCATGTGAATTCTAATAAGTATATTCATTACTTTATTAGTTATCTACCACATATGGATTATTGTAGAGGAATAACTGGGCAAAATGGAAATAAAAGTGTTATCCTGAAGAACCTCTTTAATTTCTTCATATACTACTATTATTCAGAGCACTTACACACTCCGACAATGCAGACAATAACACTTCTTTTTATAATTGCTTACGATCATGACACTGTAGGAGGCCATTTTTACTAGTTAAAACCGGTATAGCAGATCTTCATGTATGCTGCCACTTTGGATCAGTAGGTCTGTAAGTAACTGTGCAAATGCCTGTATTTTATTTTTCATTTTGTCACTATCTATGTTTTAGTTTCAAAGGTATTTATTAAATGAAAACATACACTGGTAACACAATCTATTACAGTACAAAATAGTATCAAATACCGATCCAAGACAAAATTGGCATTCAGTGATAAGAACAGCGTAAAATCAGTCTTTGCGTTTTGATATGAATACCAACATATGTATCACCAGAACCAGTTAAGCTATCATGTATGGATTAAGTAGATAATATGTACAGATATCATAGAGTGAATAAACAAACTGTTTAGAAACACAAGTAAAATAATAAGAATAATAAAACAGAGAAAACAAAGAAAGCACAGTAGGGGTCACACCAGAAGGGGTGGAATGTAAAATCTGGAATACTCAATCTGGGCATTATAATTGTAAACAGTATGACTTGTTGAAGTGTGCCCGTGTATCTGTTATAGTGGCGACAACGTAACGGTCTCGTCTAATGACTTCCAAGATTGACAGGATTGGGGTCTTCCATTTAGACGCTATGTGAATTCTAGTGATCAAAATATATTTTGTAAGGGGCATACTGTAGGCCAATGGTCTAAGGCACAACAAAAAGACTGGCACTGTAAAAGATACTTGCTGACCTTGTAACCGTTGTATCATCCAGTGCAGCCTCAGCCAAAACATTAGATGAGGGGGCAAGTCCACCAAGTATGGAGAATATCTCCGTTGATTGGACAACCTGTGAAACAGAATGTGGAGACTGTAGGATACATGCAGTGCAGCTTAGTTGGGACCATATAAGTTCTATGCAGTATTTTCAGAGTGGTTTCCATAAGTGTAACTTGCCAACTACCTTTACTAGTAAACATACAACAATCCTGCCATTGATCTAGGGCAGTGATGGCGAACCTTTTAGAGACCGAGTGCCCAAACTGCAACCCAAAACCCACAAAATTTTCGCGGAGTGCCAACACGACAATATAGACTTAATACTATGCGGATCCACAATTGCGGACAGTTACTGACCAAAAATTACAGTCATGTGGGGCTTTACAGAGCTTTCAATAATACAAACAACGTTGTACTGAAATGTAAAGGTCTCGGCATTTGGTACTTTGAACAATTAATTTTCACTATTTACATCGCACAGGATCTGTTTTATAGTTACCGTGTAATATTCTTACATCCTGTACTAATATCACGTCTGCTATAAAACAGATACTGTGTGATATAAATAGTGAGGGGACCCCAGACAGTATTATATGCTCTGCAGTGGGCCCACCACACAATATTATATTCTCCACAGTACCACAGTAGCCCCCCAGTGTTATATGCTCCGCAGTAGGTGTCCCCCCCCCACAGGATTATATGCTCCACAGTGGCATCCACACACAGTATTGTGTGCTTATAAATAGGCCCCCCCCCAGTATTATATGCTCTTTAGTACACCCCCCAGTATTATAAGCCACCCCAGTATTATAAGCCCCCCAGTATTATACACTCCCCCCAGTATTATAAGCCCCCTCAGTATTATACACTCCCCCCAGTATTATACACTCCCCCCAGTATTATACACTCCCCCCAGTATTATACACCCCACCCAGTATTATAAGCCCCCCCCAGTATTATACACTCCCCCCCAGTATCATACACCCCACCAAGTATTATAAGCGCTCCCCCCAACATCATATACACAGTGAGCCACTCTCATACTCACCCCTGAAGAGCCGCCGGCATCCACCTTCTTGTCACTGGCGGTGCTGATGACGTCATCGCGCCCGCGTCGGGGCAGAGGTCAAACTCTGCAGCCAGTGTAGGCCGCGGTCGCGCGATCCGCGGCCTACCCTGACAGCTTTCAGCTGTATGTGCATTTGCACATACAACTGAAGGCAGTGATCGCTCATCAACGGGGAATCCTGTACCGGATTCCCTGTTGGTGAGCGATCCGGGCGACCGCACGCGTGCCAGCATGGAGGGCTCTGCGTGCCCTCTCTGGCACGCGTGCCATAGGTTCGCCATCACTGATCTAGGGTCATTATGGTCCCCTAGTCAGTTCTCCACTTTTCCATTTTACTACCGGGTTATAATAAAAATATTGGTGATAAATTCCCTTTACTTAGTTGTTATAATGAGTGTCTATATATTGCTTCCTGGGATTGTAACATTGTGTTAGAGGGAGTAAAGGTGCCTGTACACTTTTGAGAGCCGCGCGTTACCCCTTGCACACTTGCTGTGTGCGTGTTTTGAATAAGAGGTGGGTCTCCTCTTGTTGGGAAGACAGCTCTGTGATGACATCACTGTATATGAAATAGCCAACCAGTCCCATCAGAATAGTTGGGATTGTCTGACTTTCCTGTAATGTGTATGGGAGTGTATACAGTGCAGTAATGGCACATAGTAAAAAAAATATTGCTTCTTGATATTCGTTTTAAGAATGTCTGTTGTGCTGGCAGAGAATATTTGATATGGGGATACTGTGTTGGGATACTATATACAGAATAGTGCAGAGTTGCAGATATTCCACATATGTGCATTGGATAACAACTATAACCCTCTTTACTCTAGGTAACAGTGCGACCGACTCCTTTCCTGAGAATTTTGAGAACACTGTGTCCTTTCTACCACCGATTGTTTTGAACTTTGAACTTCCTCCAGGTTACCCATCCACTACTTCCCCAACCTTCACACTAAGTTGCAAGTGGCTTTCACCAAGACAGGTTAATGGTCTTTTTCTATACTGAAAGAAAACATTTAAAGAGGACCTTTCACCACTCCAAGCCTGTCCCCCTATACAACGAGCATTAACCCCTATAGCCCCTAGGCAAAGAGCATTAACCCCTCTATAGGGGGATACTGCTCGTTGCATAGGGACTATAGGGGGTAATGCTAATTGCCTAGGGGCTATAGGGGTTAATTCTCGTTGTATAGGGACTAGACCTAGGTCCACAGGTTGTACTGGGCACTTATGCTCATTGCTTAGGTGTTTCTTTACTTACCTGTAGCAATGTCAGTGAAGTTCTCTTTCATCCACTTCAATACTCGGCCTGGATCGCTTCTCCAGGTCTTCTGTGCAGCCCTGTGAAGAGACGACTGCCTGATCTCACGAGAACTCACGAGATTGGGCAGCAGAAGCAGCTCGGACACTGTCCACTGCTAATTGGACAGCGTTAGACTGACGTAGCTGCTTTCTTCATTGCCAGAAACGCCCTTCTGACAGTGAAGCCCTTAATTAACATACAGAGCGCCAGAATTAACGGGGCTCAGAGCACCAAAACGAGGGGGGCTACAGACATAATTCAAAGTGCACCAGAGTCTGTGCAGCTGCATCAAATAACATGGGGCAGAAATTTGCACAGGCTTGGAGTGGTGAAAGGTCCTCTTTAAGAAAAGTTCTTCTGTATTTCTGGATAGGCTTTTGTAAATGTTATCTTTAAGTAGGGTCAATTACTTATTCTTGGCTTTGGTAACAAAAGAATGCATGTATAGAAACTTGGCACTTCAGAGAACTTATAAACAGGAGAATTTTATTGTATGAGATGGCAATATACAGAATATACTGTAGTCCTAAACCTGGACCTTCAGCAGGCACGGATTGTACCAGTCATCAGTGTAACTGAGTGGGCTAACGTGCAAAAAGAAAGTGAGGAATACTGGCAGGGAGTCAAACTTTGGACACCCTTGTGCAACCCGTGTCTGAAGAAGGTCCAGGTTCAGGACCAAAAAGTTGCATGACTTGATTCTCTGGAGTGCTGAGTTCCTATACTTACCTTGACCATGAGGTGAAACCTTTCCTGGTGGAGTGACCCACACCCCTATTGTGCAAGAGTGCATGTGATATGAAAAGGTGAAATAAGTAGGTCAACAAGTCTTATATTTTGACAGCTCTGATTTCAGCATCAACTATAACTTTCATGTATTTATAGGTGAATTATTACATTTTATTTTTATTATTGCAGCTCAGTCTGTTGTGCCAGCGTTTAGATGACCTCTGGGAGGAGAACAGAGGATGTGTTGTCTTGTTTCCATGGGTTCAGTTTCTAAAGGAGGAGACACTTGACTTCTTGAATATAAAATCTCCCTATGAAATTGAGGTGCCTAGTAATGGGTTACAAAGCCCAATACAATCCCCTGAAAAGGCTTCTGCTAATGGTGAATGGGGTCTATTGGATAAACGGGCAATACAGGACGTGCAGTCGGTGCCTGCCCTGGTCAGAAACATCCTCGACTTCAATGAAGCTCAGCAGAAGAAGGTCTTTGACAGCAAACCATTCTTGTGCAATATTTGTTTTATGGAGAAGCTGGGCAGTGAATGCACCTACTTTAAGGATTGCGAGCATGTGTACTGTAACATCTGTCTCAAAGACTACTTTGAAATCCAGATTAAGGATGGGCAAGTCCATGCGCTGAACTGTCCTGAACCAAAGTGCAAGTCTGTGGCAACGCCTGCTCAGGTCAGTGAAAGCTTGCTGAGTCATTTTTTTGTTACATTATCTTTTTGTTTATCCAAGCAGATCCTTGTCACATAGAACGCACTGATCAGACACATAAGTTGCATGTTTAAAATGCTTTGTTTTGTATTTTTTTGCTAGTTTGTTTCTTTTCCCTTACTATTATTGTGTAGGGGGTGAATGGTGAACATTTTTTCATATATTTTAATAACCTATTTTTCTTTCTTTTTATTGTAAAACAGACTCTAAAGTCCAATTTAGCAACCCCCTAACTTAGCGGTTGTCCGGGGAAAATCTGTTCACATTTGTACTGCCAGTATATACAGATGTATTCGATGCCAAGCAGGAGGGGGGAGTCACTTCAAATTGCTGTATCTCTGATTTTATAGCAGACCAGTGGTTCTGGTGTCATATTAAAACTGAGAGTTGTATGCAGTTTATGCAGGCAGCATATAAAAATCACATTTAAGTTTTTGTTTTACATTTATCTTTAACTGGTGATATCTCTGGTTTTCTATTGCAAGAATGATCTCAGCTGTATCGGATGGTATGAAACCAGAGATTCAGTTATTTAAAGTGACCTCCTTCCCCCTTGGCAACTGCCACGCCTGTACATACTGGCAATACACAGTGAATACGGGTGTACAGGACAGACTCCTATACAATACTTCTCCTAGGTTCACACTAGTGTTGTGCTCTCTGTCCTTTGGGTCCGCCATGGAACCCGAGCAACAGAGAGCTGGACCGCTAGAACAACGGTTACTCACGGACATGGGTGGACCCCATGGACTATAAGGGTAAGTTCATACACAGTTTTTTGGTTAGGAAACTGACTCTAATTCCTCCTCCAAAAAATGCCTCACCATAGGACTGTATGGTGAGGCGTTTTTAGGAGGAGGAATTTGAGTCCGTTTCCTGACCAAATTCCTGACCAAAAACTCTGTGTGAACTCAGCCTAAGGGTGTGTGCTGTTTTAAAACTGAAAGTGTCAGGACTTTTCTTTCCACCGAATTTTGTCGTTTTTTGCGACAGTCTAAAGCTAAGCCTGTTTTCTACTAAAGTGAAGTAAATGGGTTAATAAAGTACATTACAAAAATTGGGGTTTTTTTTTCTATTTTTTCAGGGGTGTTTGACCATTTTTGTAATATGTTTTATTACCCTATCTAACTTCATTTTTATTATTAAACAGGGTCTAACATTCTCTGTAGAAAGTGAGCTGTTACTAGGGAAAGTCCATACACTTTTGTATTGTAAATATGAAGAGCTAAAGGGTTTACCAAAGGAGGGAAGCTGGTTACTTAAAATGGCTGTATGTTTGGTTTTATATCACCTAGAAAACTGGTTCTGTTATCCATAAGAAAGGTGAGATTTTAGCTATAACAGAACCTAGATATCACTAGTTAAAAACACAATCGGGAAAGTGAACTTAATATGTAGCAGTTCACACTGCATATAAAATCACATTCCTAACTGTGTTTTTAACTAGTGATATCTTAAATTCTTTTACAGCGAATACTTCTGTATTGGCAGCATATGCTAAGGAATATAAAACTGAAGATACAGCCATTTGAAGTGACCATCCCCATTGGTAAATGCTCTAGCCCTACATATTACAGGTGTACGGACAGAGTCTCCCTGGTAGTGCTTAGTTAGAGCATTGATAATGGGAACTTTACAGCCTGTTTTCTATAAAAAAGGAAGTTTTATAAATGAATAAAGTATATTACAAAAATGTTCACAACACCTCCTCCAGCACAATAGCAAAAAAAAAAAAAAAAACCCACAAAATGAGAGTTAAATAACAATGAGGCCATCACAAAATGACTGCCGATACTGTGTGTCTGTTTGATGCAGGGTGTTATATTACTAAAATATGCTCATGACACAGTTCACGATAGGGAATCGCCTTGCAGTGATGATAACCAGCCGCTTCATCTGCAAGGCTGGCATCAGCATGGAGATAACCCAGGACTGTCTCATATGTAAGAAAATACATATCTTAATAAAAACTGTAATATTATGGCCTTCCAAATGTAGGGACCAGTAAAACCGGTTATATGTTGAGTTGGGTTCAGGCTTCTAATCTTACTGAATGGCCAATTAGGTAAAAAAAAAAATAGTGTGTCATCTGCTGGGCAGTATCCTATGTAAGTAGAGAAAGTAATATATAGTAATAATTTCATATTTTCTTGCAGGTAAAGGATCTGGTAGAGGAGCAGCTATTCAGCCGCTATGATCGTCTCCTCTTGCAGTCAAGCTTGGATTTAATGGCGGATGTTGTTTACTGCCCACGACCAGGCTGTCAGACCCCAGTCATGCAGGAGCCAGGGGGTACAATGGGCATTTGCGCAGTCTGCCAATATGCTTTTTGTATCCTTTGCAAAATGACTTTCCATGGGGTCTCTCCTTGCAAAGTAACCGCAGGTATGTTCAGTAGCTTTTGTCTCTGTACTAACTAACATAAAAGTAAATTCCATTGTAGCTTCACCCAAAGGCACTATTAATATAAAAGCAAAGTGTTGCACATGGACATGGGGATGGGACACTGTAGCATGAAGGGAAATGCCGGGTATCCTGAGTAACTTCCATGTAGTCAGTTTCTGTAAGTCTGACAGCAATAGAGGGCAGTCCCAGCAATTACACACCTGATATCCAGTCATTAAAGCATAACTAAACTTTCAGATATCTTTTGATTTCTGGCAGTATTTGTATCATTAATACATTTTGTAATATGCTTTGTTGCCCTCCCGTAGCCTCATTTTCTTTACTGCACAGCTATGTACGCCATACACAGTAACATTCAATACAGAAGCAAGGGAAAGAATGAAAAAATGATGCATTTCACAGAAATAATCCAAAATAAAGTATATTACAAAATGTATTAATGACACAAATGCTGCCAGAAAACCAAAAGTTGTCTGAAAGTTTAGATACGCTTTAAGCTCTTTGTTTTACTAAAACTCAGAAGGACCAAATGTTTATCAGGGCAGCCAGATTCTCCTTATCATGGATTTGTGTGATCAAGTCTTTTGACCTAAAATATATTCAGTATATTTTATTTAAAGAGGACTTTTCACCACCTCCACCGACTGCAATTCATAGTATTTGTTATAGGAATTTTCTCTCTAGCCCCCAGCATTCCTAAGCAAGCAATGCTGTTAGTTTTGGTGCCTGATATTCTATTTAGGCTCTGTACAGTCAGTAGGGCGGTGTCAGGCAGGAGCAGGTAAGGGGTGCCATTTTGATCTCTGACACTGGCTGCCTCTGAATCATGCTCCTTGCCTTGTTTGGGAACAGTGGGGTTAGAGAATTATTTATACTAATTATATCATAATTGTCAGTTGAATTTTTACACTTACTTTGTGTACATTTGGGTTTTTTTTGTCCTCCTTAGAGAAGCTTCTTTTATTGCGTGAAGAGTATCTGGCAGCAGATGACGAGGGCAAGAAATTCCTAGAGAAAAGATATGGAAAGAGAGTAATCCAGAAAGCAGTGGAAGAAATGGACAGTATGGATTGGCTAGAGCAGAATTCCAAGTGCTGTCCCCGCTGTGGAACTCATATTCAGGTGAAATACTGAGGACTGCAGATTGAATTCTGTATATAAAATAACCTACGTGTCAGATGGGAAGGTTCATATAGTTGGTTTCCACCCACTGTATCAAAGTATGTATTATAAGGAAATGGCTACCTGCCAGGACCAGTAGAAGAGAGCGTGCTTCGCGCAAAGGAAAGGTTCATCATACTGCACATATAGTAAACTAGCATGTTCACTGTATACAGTCCACTTAAGGTTTTGTACATGCTGGATCTTTCCTATCCCCAAGGAGTCTGCAGTATGTGGTAAATAATTCCACCAAATTGGACAAATGGAGGCTGACGTATGTATTCTTTTTATGTTCAATATACATTTTATTAAGGTTATATACAGTTGTCTTTTTTTCAGAGAATATGAATAATAAAGCAAAACCTTTTTCTCCACTCATGGTCAGTGGTTGGCTGAAGCCATTTATTGTCAGACTTCTGTGTTTTTTCTTTTTAAATCATAATGACAACCAAAAACATCAGAATGACCCTGATCAAAAGTTCCCATCCCCTGGTGATTTTGGCCTGAATAACATGCCCAGAAGTTGACACAAAGAGGTTTGGATGGCTACTAATGGTAACATCCTCGCCTGTGACCTGTGTGTGCATAAAAGTTGAGTCATTTTCTGGGATCCAGGGACACAAAAAGATATCCAAGGAATTGATAATGCCAGTCAGCAGTGTTCAATCTGTGATTAACAAATGGAAACTCGGGGGCTCTGTAAAAACCAAACCACGGTCAGGTAGACCAACCGAAGTCTCGGCCACAACTGTCCGGAAAATTGTTTGTGATGCAAAGTAAAACCCCACATATAACATCAGCTGAAATAGAAGACTCTCTGAAAAGGTGTGGCTGTTTCAAGATGCACAATAAGGAGGCACTTCAAGAAAAATGGGCTGCGTGGTCGAATTGCCAGAAGAAAGCCATTACTGAGCAAATGCCACAAAGACTCTCTAATCTAACTTTTTGGCCACAACCATAAACTTTCCATTTGGAGAGGTATCAGCAAGGCCTATGATGAAAGAAACACCATTCCTACTGTAAAGCATAGAGGTGGATCACTGATGATTGTGGGATGTGTGAGCTTCAAAGGCACAGGAAACTTGGTCAAAGTTGAAGGAAAGGTGAATGCAGCATGTTATCAGCAAATACTGGAAGCAAATTTGCACTCATCAGCCAGGAAGCTGCACATGGGACATACTTGGACGTTCCAACATGACAACGATCCAAAACACAAGGCCAAGTCTACCTGTCATTGGCTACAGCAAAAGAAAGTGATGGTACTGGAGTGGCCATCTCAGTCTTCTGACCTCAACAATATTGAGTTACTCTGGGGAGATCTCAAGCGCGCAGAACATGCAAGACAGCCCAGGAATTACAGGAACTGGAAACTCTGTCAAGAAGAATGGACGGCTTTACCATCTGAGAAAATAAAGAGGCTCATCCACAACTACCGCAAAAGACTTCAAGCTGCCATTGATGTTAGGGAGTCAATACCCAGTGTTAAGAACTGGGGTATGGGAACTTCAGATCAGAGTCATTTTGATGTTTTTGGTGTGACAATAAATGGCTTCACCCAACCACTAACCATGAGTGGTATTCTCTGAAAAAGGCCAAAAAAACAAAAAATCTGTCAGGGTATGTAAACTTTTTAGTACAACTGTAACATCAATACTGCTTGTCCGTTCAGCTTTTGCACCAGGATGGCCCCAGAAGTTGGAAAGTTGTCAGATACATAGCTTTGTGCTCAAACTTTACAGAAAATTAAAGGATTAACAAAGGAGGGATGTTTTGCATCATAAACACAGGGCAGAAAAGTAACGCTAGGTTCACATGGGCACCTGGGTTTCCGTTCTTGGGATCTGCTTTGGGCACCTGAAGAATGGAAACCTAATCCGCTTAAAAATAAGTTATTATTATTGTTTATTTATATAGCGCCATTAATTCCATGGTGCTTTACATTTGGGGGTTACATACAGTACACAAAATATACAGGTACATATCATACTAACAGTGATCGGCTGGCACAGTGGGGTAGAGGGCCCTGCCCGCAAGGGCTTACAATCTATGAGGGAAGGGGGGTAGAGACAAAAGGAGAGGGGGAGACTGTACAGATGGCAGTGCGGTGATAGTGTTATTGGAGGGTGTAGGCCTTCCTGAATAGGTGAGTCTTCAGGGCCTTCTTGAATCCTGTGATTGTGGGGGTCAGTCTTATGTGTCGTGGTAAGGAGTTCCAGAGTATGGGGGATGCACGGGAGAAGTCTTGGAGACGGTTGTGTGAGGAGCGGATGAGGGCAGAGCGGAGTAGGAGGTCATTGGAGGATCTGAGGTTACGTGTGGGCAGGTAGCGGGAGATGAGGTCAGAGATATATGGAGGGGACAGGTTGTGGATGGCTTTGTATGTTAGCGTTAGTAGCTTGAACTCAATTCGCTGGGCTATGGGTAACCAGTGGAGGGACTGGCAGAGGGGAGCAGCCGATGAGGATCGGGGGTGAGTTGGATTAAGCGAGCAGCACAGTTTAGGGTGGACTGGAGGAGGGCGAGGGTGTTTGCCGGGAGTCCATGCAGAAGGGTGTTGCAGTAGTCTAAGCGGGAGATTATGAGGGCCTGGACGAGCATCTTGGTAGTTTCTGGGGTGAGGAAGGAGCGGATTCGGTAGATGTTCTTGAGCTGGAGGTGTTGAGGGTTTGAATATGTGGTTTGAAGGATAAGTCGGAATCCAGGGTTACCCCAAGGCATCGGGCCTGTGGGACAGGGGTAAGTGGGGTTCCATTAACTTTGATAGATGGGTCAGGAGGAGGGGCCATACAGGATGGGCTGAAGATGATAAACTCTGTTTTCTCCATGTTGAGTTTGAGAAAGCGGGAGGAGAGGAAGGAGGCTACGGCCGCTAGACAATCTGGAATTCTGGCCAGCAGGGAGGTAATGTCTGGTCCAGAGATATATATTTGGGTGTCGTCGGCATAGCAATGGTACTGAAAGCCATGAGATTCTATGAGTTGGCCCAGGCCACCAGGCCAAGGGTGTAGATGGAGAACAGGAGGGGTCCTAGGACGGAGCCTTGGGGGACACCTACAGAGAGAGGGCGAGGTGAGGAGGTGGTGTGCGAGTGGGAGACGCTGAATGTGCGGTCAGAGAGATATGAGGAGATCCACGAAAGGGCCAAGTCTGAGATACCAAGGGATGAGAGAATTTCTAACAGGAGGGAGTGGTCAACTGTGTCAAAGGCAGAGGAGAGGTCAAAGAGGAGGAGGACAGAGTAATGGTGCTTGGCTTTGGCGGTTAGCAGGCCATTAGTGACTTTTGTTAGGGCAGTTTCAGTGGAGTGCCGGGGTCTGAAGCCTGACTGAAGTCTGTCAAAGAGCAGGTTGGACGAGAGATAGGAGGAGAGTTCTGAGTGGACGTGTTGTTCAAGAAGTTTTGAGGCGTACGGGAGCAGTGAGATGGGAAGATAGTTGGCAGGAGAGGACGGGTCGAGGGACGGTTTCTTAAGTATAGGAGTGACAGTGGCGTGTTTGAAGGCTGAGGGGAAGGATCCATTGGTTAGGGATAGGTTGAAGAGATGGATTAGGGCTGGAGTGATAACTTCAGTGAGCATGGGGATGAGATGTGATTGAATCGGGTCGAGCGTGCAGGAGGTGAGGTGGGATTTGGAGATTAGGGAGGAGAGTTTTTCATCAGTGATGGAGGAGAAACAGGTCAGGGATGGGGAGCAGCGAGTAGTTGGGTGGATGGATTATCGGGGGAGTAGGGTGAGGCTGTCTCTGATGGTGTCAATTTTAGTTTTAAAGTAGGAGGCGAAGTCGTCAGCTGAGATAAGTGATGTCGGAGGGGGGGCGGGAGGACGGAGGAGGGAGTTGAAGGTGGAGAATAGTTGTTTGGGGTTGCGAGAGAGTGCGGATATGAGTGTGGTGAAGTAGACCTGCTTGGCGGCGGTGAGTGCGTTCTTAAATGTGAGAACTGCCTCTTTGTACCTGAGGAATTCCTCCTGGGAGTGGCTTTTCTTCCAGAGGCGCTCTGCAACCCGCGAGGCACGTCTCAGTTTTTTAGTCTGGTCCGTGTGCCAGGGTTGTCTATTGGTTGGTCGGGCTCTGGAGTTTGTGTAGGGGGCTACAGAATCAAGGGCTGAGGTAATGGTGGTATTATAGAAGGCAGCAGCGGCATCTGTGTCCAGGATTGAGGATATGTCAGCGAGTGGTAGGAGAGAGTCTGAGAGGGCGCAGGTGTCAAGGCGGTTGAGGTTCCTGCGGGGGCGTGGTGGTTTAGAGAGTGGGGGGTCCGTTGGAGAAGAGAGGGCAGAGAACGTTAGCAGGTTGTGGTCAGAGAGCGTGGATGGAGAGTTAGAGAGGTTGCATATGGAGCAGAGGCGGGTGAATATTAGGTCTAGTGTGCCCCCCTTTATGTGGGTGGCAGAAGAGGACCAGAGGGAGAGACAAAGAGGTGGTGAGGGACAAGAGACTGGAGGCGGAAGGGTGGTCTGTGTTAATGGGGATGTTGAAATCCCCCATGATGATGGTGGGGGTGTTTGTAGATAGGAAATGTGTGTGCCAGGTGGTGAAGTGGTCGATAAAGGCAGCGGTAGGTCCTGGCGGTCGGTATATGACGGCCAGTCGGAGGTTGGCGGGTGAGTAGATACGAACAGAATGCACTTCAAAGTAGGTGGGGCTAAGGGCAGGTAGCGCCTGGATAGGGGCAAATGAACACTGTCTGACAGGAGGATGCCTACCCCTCCGCCAGGTTTGTTGTTGGGGCGGGGAGTATGTGAGAATTGCAGACCTCCATAGGTGAGTGCAGCGGGGGAGGCTGTGTCTGAGGGGGTCAGCCATGTTTCAGTGAGACCAAGAAATGTAAAATCATTGAGAATGAAAAGGTCGTGGATGTAGGTAAGTTTATTACAAACGGAGCGGGCATTCCATAGTGCACCGGGGAGGGCAGGGGGAGGGGTAGGAGTGAGTGAGATTGGTTTGAGATTTCGGGGGTTCTGTGCTCTAGCGCCAGTTGTGGGGAAATGGCTGACAGTGGAGATTTGCTGTGGAGGTCCAGGGTTAGGAGATATGTCACCAGAAGTAAGGAGGAGCAGGGAGAGGGACAGCAGGTGTAGGTAGGAGAGGCTGTGGGGGGGTTGTATGTGTCTGGGGCGGAAAGCCTGCAGGTTTGTGAGGAGTTGTGCAGAGAAAGTTATATGGTGGGGTAGGAGAGAGGGAGAGATGAGGATTTCTTTACTGACCAGACTGGTTTGGGGTGGAAAGGTGGTTTTTACAAGGAGTGGGAGAACAACAGTGATTGAAATGAGAAACATTTCTGGTAGACAAGTGAGCAGTTTACAGCAGTTAGTTTGTGTTACCTACCTATGGAAACCTGCGGACCCCATTGACAATAATGGGTTTCTGCCTGAAAAAGCGGAAAGAAAAGTCCTTCTTGCTTTTCTCTCCACATTTTTTTTTAAACAGGTTTGGGATAGAAACCCTGAATGGAATGCAGGTGTAAACCTGGCCTTAGAAGAAAGAAAACCAGCCAGAGGGAAAAGGAGAGCAAAATTTCCAAAATCATTATCCAGTTGGTGTCTGCCTCTCGGATACACATGGTTCACAACTCTGAGGAACAAAATGCAATCCACAGTCTCCAGTTAGCGCAAAGGATAACAATATTGATATTTTTTAACCTAATATATTGCTTTAAAGGAATAGTAAATAATAAAATAGTACATAGTCACTGTATGTCAGTCCGCAGGATTTTCTTCATGTTGCAGAAATACTATAGAGGACATGGTGGATAATATTCTGCTGATCTGCTTCATTTCAGTTTTTTGGTCAGGAATCCACCTCAAAATCAGCCTCCAAAAAAGCCTCCCAATACAGTTCTATTGGGAGGCTTTTTTTGGAGGCTGATTCTGAGGCAAATTCGTGACCAAAAATTTCCGTGTGAAGAGGACAAGCTTAATAAAGAGATGTAGATGAATGGTGATAGCTATATATTTCTCAGAATCAATTGTAATTTGTGGCAAAATAATAATGTATAGCTTTATGGATATGTTGGACATTTTACATAAGGAGCTTTTTTGGCCAAACTTGTGTTCTGCTTGATGTTAACAAAACAGAAATAGTATTTTTTAAAGTGTATTTACCTCATAGAGGTCTGTTATCTTGTATTACTCAAGCAAGATGGCTTCAGCTTCATGATCTGTAAAGAAAATAAATATATCCAATCAGAAGCAAATAAAATTTAGATACCTTGTTTCAATATACATTTTAATGAGTTAAGTGACACAGTTCCTTAACCTGAAGGTAGCCGTGATTCAGAATGCCAATGGTTTAACAATGGTTTATGTTTTGTCTTCACAGAAAATTGATGGCTGTAACAAAATGACCTGCACGGGGTGTCATATGTACTTCTGTTGGCTCTGTATGAGCGCACTCAGTCGTGGAAACCCATATCAACACTTCAATGATCCTTCTTCAGCATGCTTTAATCAGTATGTATTACTTTAGAAATAGAAGTTTAGAAATTAGAAGTTTAGAAATTTGCCAGGATTGTCAAAAAGATTTGTCTTTTTGTTGCTCAGCTGTTGTTGGTGCTGTTCTTACATACAGTGGACACTTAAAGTGTAACTAGACTTGTGGACAACTTTAGGTTGTGTGTCATTAATACATTTTGTAATATTCTTTATTAACACATTTTGGATCCTTTCTGTGAAATCCTGTATTGTTTCACTCTTGCCCTTGCTTCTGTATTGGGAGCTGTTCCTGCCTGTCACTAAATGTTACTGTGTATGGTGTACGGGACTGAATAAGATGTAGAGAAAATGGGAATGGTCATTTCAAACTGTTATATCTCAGACATTGTAAAACGTACAAACACGTTTGGTGTCATATGAAAGAGGAGATTCTCTTTCATATGAAACTAAGATTGCAGTGCTATCTGAATTATTTCCAGAGATATGAAAACACAGTTGTGATTGGGATTTTCATATCATATATATTATACAGCTACATTTAAATATACTAATCCCGGCTGTGTTTTCAACCAGTGATATCTCTGGAAACAATTTAGACAGCACTGCAAGAAAATCTTCTTTCATATAACATCAAAAGCAAGTTTGTAAGTTTTAGGCTAAGTGCACACAGAGTTTTTTTGGATCGGAACCTGAGGCGGAGGCTGCCTCAGGTTCCGATCCATAAAACGTGTTGCGGAACTGAAAGCTGGTGCACTGCACTGGCTTCCAGCCGCGCACCCTTCTCTGGATCAGGCTCAATGAGTGGGCCTAGTCCAGAAGAGGGTGTGTCTTCAGGACGAATCGCGAGGCGACTCGGCCTGAAGAATGAACACCTCGCCTCTTTTTTCCGGGAGCCGGAAGAAACGGCTCCCAGAAAAACCTCCTTCGCGGCTCCCATTGATTTCAATGTGAGCCATCTTTTTGATCAGGGTTTTGAGGTGTTTACAGCCTCAAAACCCTGACCAAAAAACTCTGTGTGAACTAAGCCTTATAATGGCCAAGATATAAGTTAGAATTGACCCTCCCCTATCCTCCTTTTCTCTACTTCTAACACATCCCCGTGCCCCCGTACACCATGTTCACGTTCATGTGAATAGGAGCAGGGCTGCATCCTGACATATAACTAATATATGGCTTCCGGTGGTCCCAAACTGATCTGGAACTGATTACCTATCCTGGTTTTCCCCCACCAGCATCGGCATCTAGTCGCAGGTACCCGTATTTTGGTTTCAGACCAAAAAAACCCGTGTGACCTTTCCCTCACTGAGACTGCCTGGAGCCTACTGAAGGATCCCAGGCCAGACCTAGCGATATTAGTATTGCTAATAGTGTCATTATGAAGTACCGCCCCACAAAATATAAGCCGTCATACAGCTCTGTGAAAGTGCAAGGAATGAAGACTGGTTTCAGTGGGAAGGGGTTAACCACACCACCTATCATATAACTGTCTTGTCCTGACAAAAACTTGGGACCTCGTCTACTCACAAGAGCTACATACTATCCTGGCAAGTAGTAAAGTGATTGTAAAGTCTCCCTGAGACATGCAAATCATTCCCTGTGTCTTTTCATTCGCAGGTTGTTCTATGGCATAGATGTAGACCAGGATCTGTTTGATGAAAATCAAGAAGACTGACGCAAATAATATATCTCACCGGTTCTTACTGGACCTTACAAATATTGTTAACACTATCTCATACAGGGCATGTTTTTCAGTTGTATTGACGTTTACAGTTGAATGAAAAAGTAAGTGAACCCTTTGGAAGTATTGAGATGGTTCTTTGATTTCTGATGTTATCTAAGTCACAATTATAGACAAATACAACCTAACTAAAATAATAGCACAGAGAATTGCACTGTTTTCTAGAGCACATGGAGTGCAGGGAGTAAAGTAAGTGAACCCTTGAGTTTAGTAACCTGTAAATCCCACATTAGCTGCAGTCTCCGCTGTCAGTCATGTAAAACACTAAGGCCGGGTTCACACGGAGTTACGTGCCGCGAGATTTGGCACGTAGACGCCGCGTGACCCTTTGCGTGCCGTACACGCTCCCATTCATTTCAATGGGAGCGGGGAGCGTATGCGCCGCGCTAGTTTGCGGCCGTGAATAAATGCACGGCCGCAAACTAGCGCGGCGCATACGCTCCCCGCTCCCATTGAAATGAATGGGAGCGTGTACGGCACGCAAAGGGTCACGCGGCGTCTACGTGCCAAATCTCGCGGCACGTAACTCCGTGTGAACCCGGCCTAAGTAATCTTTCTTGAAAAGAATACATTTTTGTAGCTTTATTTAATGGCTAAAGATCCTGTGAAACATAACCGTCCAGTCCACATCTCCTTAAGACCTGAAAAGTATAAGGGGGCGTTCACACTACCGTCTGTGTCCGACAGGTAGTGTCCGCTCCTAGTGTCCGTTCAAAATCTGGCACGGATATTAGGAGCGGACACTAGCTGTGTCCGTGACACTTGTCATTCATTTAAATGGCGATCGGGTGCGTTCTTTTGCACTCCGTGCCCTTCCTTCACTGTCTGCTTGTAAAGATGTCCGACTTTTCAAGCGGACAGAAAAAACCTACATGTCGGGTTTTTCTGTCCGCTTGAAAAGTCGGACATCTTTACATGCAGACAGTGAAGGAAGGGCACGGAGTGCAAAAGAACGCACCCGATCGCCATTTAAATGAATGACAAGTGTCACGGACACAGCTAGTGTCCGCTCCTAATATCCGTGCCAGATTTTGAACGGACACTAGGAGCGGACACTACCTGTTGGACATTGACGGTAGTGTGAACACCCCCTAACAGTTTGTGTGTTTTTTGCCTATTATTGTGACTTGGGCAACAGTCAGACCACATTTTTAGTACTCAATGCAGTTATCCAAGTGGTTCCAAAGGATTAACCCGACTCTTTCTTACAACTGGATGAAACATCTATATTTTACATCTAATGCTGGGTTCACACTAGCGTTGGAGTCTCTGACCCAGAATCCACATAAAATCAGTAGAGAGAAAAGTCCGGCAAGGAGGATTTTTCACTCCGCTGGTTTCAGTAGCGTAAACCCTGCAGACCCCATTATAATCTATGGGGTCTACAGGTTTTTGCGTGTGACCACTTTTTAAGCAGACAGGGCCTCCATCTTTTGGGTCCTAATGGAAAACGAACACTAGTGTGAACCTAGCGTAAGTAAATTATATAAATGTTAGAATTATTCGCTCAAGCAATGTTTAATGTTCATAATTTTGGTAATCTTTTGCCTTAAATATAAATGTCAGATACTGATATACTTTGCCAAAATAAAGAAGTTTGTTTTCACTTGGTTTCTGAAATGATTGCCGTTTTTGCACGTGCCTCTTTATTATTTTAGGTGTCACAAAGAGGCAAAAGGATAACACAAAACACAAACACTTTGGATATGTAACAGAAAAAAGACTTCTCATAAGTAAAGGATCTTTGGTCATGTCACTAAAACTGTTGTACTGCACTAAAGATGCTGCACAGGGACAGTTCACCTGCATCATTGAAGCATATACTGTTATACATAACAGTGTGGAAATTCAAGCTTCTAATCCTGAATTATTACATAATAATCTGTAACATTTACACTATCTGTGCCTGGTATCTGCCCATTGCAAATCCGGCTAAAAAAATATATTAAAAAATTGTTGAAAAAGGGACATGAAAAGTTACACAGCACATACTATAATCCAACTTTTTTGACAGATCAGTCAATTGGTAGCCATTTTTTGCAGATCTATTCTTTTTCTCACTTATTTCATTGAGGGACAGAGCACCATGGTTGTAGACCTGGACCACTAGGATGCTGACACTAGGAATAATAAAAGATGTCTGCTCTGCCTCTGGCCATGCCCTCTCCTTAGACGCTACACTAGCCAATTTTAGCCTAGTGTACGTATGAGGCAAATACAAATCGAACCAGACCTTCTGGTCTCCATCAAGCTGCTTGTCTCTCAAAACCTGAATGCTTCCAAGTACTTATGTGACGCCTCTTTGGAAGCAGCTGGCCATTCTGCCATATCGTTTGGATTCACCATACTGTTTGGATCCAATTCAGACAAAGGGAGAACATACATAGTCTTTGCAGATGTTGTCCTTGGTCAAATTTCATGCCCAGCTCTGCAAGAAAATATTGCTTACCACCGTGCTGCTGTGCTTCATCCTAAATATGTTGAAGTCAGCACTCTATGCAGGTTGCCATAAACTTCCACACTGCACTTATCAAACCATGTCTCCATGGAATTTACTTTGTGCACTAGGCACAGACATGTTAGAACAGGAAAGGACCTTTCCCAAACTATTGCCACAAAGTCAAAAGCATAAAATTGTATAAAATACCTTTGTATGCTGTAACATTGCTTTCACTAAAAATAAAGGGACTTAGCCCCCTGACAAACAGCCCCATGCCATTACCAAGTTTTACGGTAAGCATTATACATTCCATATGGCATCAACCCTATCTGGGAAGCTGCATTGGTTCTTTGTTATCTTAGTAAAATTGTTTAAACTACGCTGCAGCCTCCTGAGTCATTCCTGCCCCACTTACCACCTTTACTTGGCTCTGGAAAGGAGATCACCCATCTCCAACTGGGAGTGCCCCGGGGGGACGACCATCACCATCCCACCAATCTAGTATTTATGATCTATCCTAGCATTACCATAGCTTGCAAAAGTATTCATACCCCTTGAACATTGAAACGAACCAGACGGCCGAACCTCACAAATATTTGTCAAAATTAATTTAATTGAGGTTCACCTGAAGTAGCTCGAGGCTTCCAGAACATATTATACTAGGGGCTCTTGAGAGCAAGTACATATTATACTGTGTGGGACCACTGTGGATAATTATGCTGGGGGAGGAAGGCTCTGTGAAGTATATTACACTTTGTTGGACTGCTGGGAAGCATATTAGAATGTGTTGGCCTGCTGTGGAGAATTATACTGTGTGGTGGGTGGAGGGGGGCTCTGGGGAGCATGCTATACTGTGTGTGTATAACATGTATGTATCATGCTCATGTATGTATCATGCTTTGAGGAGTATATTGTATTGTGTGGGTCCACTGTGGAGAAATTGGGAGGAGGGGAGTGGCCTCTGGGGAGCATATTATACTGTGTGGAGCCACTGTGGAGCATTATACCATAAAAGTTCTGGGGAGTATATTATACTGTGTATTGCTACTTTGAAGCATTATACTAAGGGAGTTCTGGGAAGTTTATTATACCGTGAGAGGTTTTGGAGAGCATGTTATACTGTGTAGGGGCTCTGGGGATTATATTATACTGTGTGGGCCCACTGTGGAGCATTATACTGTGGAGGGGGAGCTTTTTATATCATGTGGGGCCACTGTGGGTCATTTTGAACCATGTGGGGCCACTGTGGGGGGCTCAGGGGAGCATTCTATAGTGAGTCAAAGCTATTGTGGAAAGCCAGATGGGTGGAGACTGGAGAGGAATTTTAGGCAGAAGTCTGTCTTAAATTCCTCTTCCATTTTTGCTGTGTGAATGACTCCTTTTGTCTTTGAACTTTTCCATGGAATTATAAACCACAAGTGTTTGTTAGTGTACGAATATTATACTTTACAGCTTTAATCCAGTCTGCATAATGTATATACCGTCTTATGAGGTTGTATGTATCATTTTGTAACTGTTTAAAGGGATCCTATCATTTAGAAGGTATTTTTTCTCCCTAACACATCGGAATAGCCTTAAGAAAGGCTATTCGTCTCCTACCTTTAGATGTCTTCTCCGCCCCCCCCGCCGTTCGGTAGAAATACCGGTGTTTATCAGTATGCAAATGAGTTCTCTCACAGCACTGAGATGGAGGCCGAGCTGGAGAGACTTCTCTGGCAACATTGGAGACACCCCTAGTGTTGTTTAAGCGCTGAGGCCCACCCCCAGTGCTGCAAGAGAACTCACTTGCATACCGGTAAAAACCGGTATTTCTACCGAACGGCGGGGCAGAGAAGACGTGTAAATTAGAGATGAGCGAACACTGTTCGGAACAGCACGCTCCCATAGAAATGAATGGACGTAGCCGGCACACGGGGGGGTTAAGCGACCAGCCACCGGCAAAGTGTATGTGCCAGCTGCTTCCATTCATTTCTATGGGAGCGTGCTGTTCGGAACGGCTGATCCGAACAGTGTTCGCGCATCTCTACTGTAAATGTAGGAGACGAATAGCCTTTCTTAAGGCTATTCCGATGTATTAGGGAGAAAAAATACCTTGTAAATGATAGAATCCCTTTAAACAATTATAAATAGAGCCTTTAAAACAGATACAGGAAGCCATAACATAGAAAGTTACAAGTGCTGAAAACCAAGCATGAATTTGTGATCAGAAAATTCTGCTGTTCTTGAAGTTCTGTGTCCCACCCTGCCATTTTGTCTCCTTCTAAGAATCTGTCCCACCCTGCCAATTTGTTTTTGTGAAATGTCTGAGTAACAGGTAAAGCATCCAGTGACATTTGTCTAGATGATGTAACATATAGTAATACAAAGCATTGTCACTTTAAACCTGAGACAGTACTTGGTCATATGACTAGAGGTTGCTGGGTGTGGATTGCTCTGTATTCATAATATAAAGCCTCTTCCTCCAAGTGCAGTTCCAGAGTCTATGTCATGGTTCATACACCGGTGCACTTCACAGTGAGATCAGATATCTACGTGGACATAAATAGAGAGCTGTAAGTATCTGAAGACTGGACTGTATAGAGGGGGCTCTCGTTAATGATGCTAAGTTTCAGAACCTTTTATATACTTTGTATTTAGTTCCTCATATTTTCAAGATCTTTTCTTTGTATCAATGTAAGAAAACATGAATGGGCTCTAAACTGATACAATATAACAAACTACCAGGGCAGGGTCATGTATGCTAGTAGCTCACATCACCTAGGCTTGATACACATGTAACAAACTCTGAGCTGTGGGAAGTATTAGGTCTATCTGAGATGTTTGCATCTGGATGTAAATTAAAATGTCCTTATTCTCTGAAAAAACAGAACTTGAAGCACACCTGAGCTTTTGGACAACTATCAATTTTATGGCAGTATTTGAGTCAGATTTGTGTCAAATTTTGTAATTTATTTTATTAATAAATTTTGGCTCCATTATGTGAAATCCTGCACTTCTTTTTTCTTTCCCTTGCTTCTGTATTGAGAGCTGTTTTCTGCTTCTCACTATGTATGGTGTACAGGCTTGTGTATAATGTAGGGAAAATGTGCATAAGGGAGGGTCATTTCAAATAGTTATATCACGTAGACAAAAGTCCATACTAATATTTTAATCCCGTCTTTTTTTCAACCAGTGATATCTCTGAAAATAGTATAGATAGCACTGCAATCTTAGAGAATCACCTCTGTCATATGACACCAAAAGCAAGTTTCTATATTTTATAATGCCTCAGCAGGGGTGAACCTGGGCTTTCTGCCGCCTGAAGCGGCGTCAGAAAGCCGCCCCCACCCCCCCCCGGAGCGGAAGGGGGCGGGGTCGAGCAGAAAGGGGGCGTGGCCGAGCAGAGCGAGCGGCGTTCGCAGGCAGGGAGAATACCTGCTCTCTGCCTGAGTGTGAGGGGCGGCCGCTGGAGCAGCGCTGTGTCCAGCAGGGCCGCCCCAATACACCGCTCGCTTCCCGTGTCAGGCTGCAGACACAGTGACACTAAGCCAGTCCAGGACAGCTCGTATGGGACCCTTGGTGGAAATATTGTGCCAAGACATAGTTTAGTAGTGAAGTGTTCAACCTGTGTACAATCGTCCCCTTCATCCCCCTAGTTTTCCCCTCCTTTAGTACCCCTTGACCCCCACCCCCTTTGTATATCTAAGGTGTTCTTTTTCTACTTTTAGCATGCAAAGTTACCTCTGTAATAACTGGGCCCATAGTTAAGGCCCTATGGGCATTGAAATGTTTGTACTTTGGCTAATACTGTTATTTATCCAAAATAGTTTATTTCTCTTACTTACTTATCAATGTTTAAACCATCTTGCTGTTCATACATACTTTGGTGAATTGTATTTTTAAAAAGTTTTGTAAAATCTTCAATAAAAATAGAATTGGAAAAAAAAAGATATAACTAATAAGAAGTGACCCTGCCCTCACTTACTCTTCATTTTACACAAGTGAGAAGAAGGAGACAAGGGAAAGAATAAAGAGATGCAGGATTTCACAGAAAGGAGACATTTGTTAAGTAAAAATCAAAAGTTGACTGAAAGATTTTAAGATTTTGCACCAAATGAAATGTTCAAGAAAAGTGTCATCCTAGGGAGATTTAGGAATATTGTAATATAATGCACTTCATGAGGTGACCAAAAAATTGAATTTTACGAATTATAAACTTAGTAAACTTTTTAGACTTGTCAGATACTTTTTCATGGCAGTGAAACTGTCAGCTCACCTGTTGGTGTATCGATAAATAGTCCAATATCAATCACAACCATGCACAGACCCATAAATGGCAGACCGCCTCTAGGAAAAGATATAAAACGATCCAGTGTGGTTACAAATATATGAAAATCCTGTTTATTTCTTTCACTTAACCCCTTCCTGACATCCACCGTACTAATACAACGGATGCCAGGTGTTTAACTATGGCAGCTGTCTGGGAGCTGGGCGACCACCATAGCTGCCCGGTGTCCGCTGTTTTATACAGTACCTGCACCGATTGCGGGCATTAACACCTCTGGTGCCTCGGTCAAAGCTGACCTTCTGATTCGGACGATTCGCCTAATTCACGTTCAATCACATTTTGAAATTCATCCATGTCAGCAGACCTCTCTTTAATAGGTATATTTAAATAGGATATAATATAAATATATATAATATAAATAAGATATAAGTATGAGTTAGCACTCACCCTGCTATATATATATCGGAGCACTGTATATATAAATGTTCTTGACTGTCACAGATAACCAATGTCAACAGAAGACCAAGAGGCCCAAGAAGATGAACTACTTGCTCTTGCCAGTATTTACTCTGAAGATGAATTTAAGAGAGCAGACGCTGCTCCTGGAGGAGAAATTCACTTGTGTCTGGAGTTACCCTCAGGATTTATAATATCTATAAAAAGTGAGTAAGAAATTGCGTGCATTATGAAATGGGAGACTATAGCAATTCTGGTAGGGGGCCCCTCAACGTACAATATTAATTGGTCTCAGGATAATACGTTTTACCAGTGAAATGTCCAAGATGATTTTTTAGAACCTCCAGACAAGAATTGTAGGTAGAGTCTGCTTTGAGGTTCCAATGGTCCAGAAACTACAATTGTATGTTACGACAATATTGTATTCTGAGGTCATTGTAACTGGAGGGACCCTTTGTATTGTCAGCTTTTAACTCTCCTTCCAGTTTCATTATTTAGTAGGACAAACTCATGTTTGAGGCTGTGTAGGCAAATGGTTTTTTTAAATGGGTAAACTCAAAAATGGTCAAAGAATGAGAATAATCTCACCGGAATATGATAAAATAATATGTGTTTAATAAATGAAGAGATAACAGATAACTGTGGTTACTAATAATGTAATAGCTCACTGGATATGGAGCCCCATTATATATACTGACATATACCCATCGTCGACTTCCAGAGGTTCATGGCATCTACTTCATGATCCATACTGAGGCTAACTAAGACAACAGACATATGTTTTTATAGGACCTTTGGGTAGGGTGAGGGGCAGAGTGGTCAGCTTATAACATGATGATTTATGGGACAGGAATTTGAAGAAATGCTTATTTACTGAGCAGTATAGTATACAGAAATACAGATAAAACTATGGAGTGAACCTTATATAGATGTACAATAAGACTTACATACAGATTGATCATCAAAACATTAACCCTGTCATATCACATCATTAAGACACTATGATTTTGGGGAAAAATACGTCCTATTACACAATGTTAATGGAAGTATATGGAAGGAAATTCACAAATATATGAGGTTTTAGAGTCAGATTTACTACCGGGGTATTTCAGGATTTAGAAAATTGCTGACCTATCCTTAGGTCTATCATTGAGTCTGTATTAGGGATAAATCCGACCTCTCCTGCCATATGGTTATTGAGTATATGTGATTGAATATAGGTTTCATGTTTAGCATATTGGCAGAAATCTTTTTTTTCTGTCTCATCTGACTAGAGCTCAGATTTGGGAATCTCGGAACTCTAAGTTCATTGAGTACAAAGACAGTGAGAGAGTAAGGTGTACATTTGATAACTATGAGATAGGTATGCTATCATTTAATATTTTAATTGTTATTTAGTTAACTTATGTATATAAGGTGCAATATGTAATTTTATTTTTTATTTTTTAAAACATTTTCAATAATTAAAAATATTAGGTAACTATTATACTAAAATATATCAATTAATTTAATTTAAAAAATATTTTGTATTTCTTCTTAAGGTAACAGTGCAACAAACTCCTTTGCAGACAACTTTGAGAACACTGTGTCCTTTCTGCCACCCATTGTGTTCAAATTTGAGCTTCCTCCAGGTTACCCCTCCACTACACCCCCAAACTTCACACTAAGCTGCGTGTGGCTTTCACCAAAACAGGTTACTTTCATATAATATACTGACATGATTCTGTATTATAGCTGTGTATGTTTATAGGTGGGCTTCTTTATTGTCTCACTTTTTTCATGGGTTCTGTTTAAATCCTTATTCCACATACCTATTAATAATGTAGAGTCAGACAATATTACAAGTCCAATGTAGCAAACAGGTTATTTTAGCAGAGAGGAGGGGAAGAAGAGAAAGATATATATATATATATATATATATATATATATATATATATATATATATATATATATATCACACTACAAAGTTTCTTAGAATCACCTGTGCTGTTCATATATCCAAATTTGTTGAAATGAAGGTGCTTATTTAAAGATTAGCCCATGAATATTATAGTCCCTGAACCCCTTTAATAATGTACTTGCACCAATTCTTCTTATTTTTTATCTTTTTATTATTATTATCATTTCAGCTCAGTCTGTTGTGCCAGCATTTAGATGACCTCTGGGAGGAGAACAGGGGATGTGTTGTCTTGTTTTCATGGATTCAGTTCCTGAAGGAGGAGACACTTGACTTCTTGAATATAACATCTCCATATGAAATTGATGTGCCTAGTAATGGGTTACAAAGCTCTATGCAATCCCCTGAAAAGAACCCTGCTGATGGGGAAAGAGAAACCCTGGATAAAAGGGCTGTACAGGATGAGCAGTCAGTCTCTGCCCTGGTCAAATACATCTTGGACTTCAATGACACTCAAAAGAAGAAGACCTTTGACAACAAACCATTCTCATGCAACATCTGTTTTATGGAGAAGCTGGGTAGTGGGTGCACCCTTTTTAAGGATTGCGGGCATGTGTACTGTAACAACTGTCTCAAAGACTACTTTAATATCCAGATCAAGGAGGGACAAGTCAATGCACTGAACTGCCCTGAACCGGAGTGTAAGTCTGTGGCAACGCCTGCTCAGGTCAGTGAAAGCTTGTTGGAGAATCTAAGACATGATTTGCATGTGAACCTTACTATAGATGCACATTTTCCATTCAAATGGCGTAAAGGAAAGCGTTGTCTATGGCAGAGCAAACACATATACAGGCTTATATACACATTAGGTGTGTACAAGCTAAGCCCCTGGGACACTATTTAACAAACTATACACATGACACATTTATCAGAGGAACTTTCACCCCCCTCTGCTAAATCCAGCTTCTTGCTTCATTTAATTCTTAGGAGACGCAGATATTTTTCATGTTTTTCATTTTTGTGTTTTCATTTCCCTACATTCCAAAAGCCATAACTTTCTCATTTTTCTGTTTACGTAATCATATGAGGGTGTGATTTTTACTTCAAAGTGGTACCATTTATTGGTACCAATTTTTTCCCGTTTCCTGGTACATTGTACAAAATAGTACAATGTACCAGGAAGCGGGAAAAAATTCAGAATGAGGTGGATTGAGAAAAAAAATGCCACTCTGCGGTAAAAATGCTATGTTAAGGTGCATTCACACTACGTATACGGCAGCTTATTCTGAACGTAAAACATGTTCAGAATAAGCGGCGTATAAAGCAGTTCCATTCATTTCTATGGGAGCCGGCATATGAGCGCTCGCCATAGAAATGAATGGGCTGCTTCTTTCACTGCGAGCGCTCCCATTGAAGTGAATGGGATGTGCTCGCGTGTACGGCTCGGAATGAGCAGAGCTAGCCGTGGGAGAAACCACTATTCGACTCAGGAGGGTCTCCAAGTCCACTATGACACCCCAGGAAATGATGCCAACACCCTGGATGCAACTGGGACAGCAGGGGAAGCATGGCTGGGGGCATCTAACATGCCCAAGTCACTGTATTACGTTGGGATCCCTGTCAGCTTGCGATATGTGCAAGCTCACTTTTTTCCCATAGGAATGCATTGACCAGCGTTGATTGGTCGAATGCCATACAGAGTATGGCCGTGCGCTCATCTCGGCTACTCCAGAGATGAGCTGATCTGAGCGCACGGCCAGCACTGCTACTCCGGAGATGTAGCAGTGCTGACCATGCGCTCAGCTCAGCTATTCCAGAGATGAGCCGATCTGAGCTCATGGCCAGCACTGCTACACCAGATATGAAGCAGTGCTGGCTGTGCGCTCAGCTCGGCTACTCCGGAGATGCAGCCAAGCTGAGCGCACGGCCAGCACTACTACACCTGAGAACCGCTGCTACACCGGAGAGCCGCTGAACCCTGCTACACACTCAGCTCTGCTGCATCAGAGATGCGCTGAACCCTGCTGCACCAGAGATGTAGCAGAGCTGAGTGTGCGCTGAACCCTGCTGCACACTCGGCTCTGCTGAGATTGAGCAGAGTTGAGTGTGCAGCAGGGTTCAGCGCATCTCTGATGCAGCAGAGCTGAGTGTGTAGCAGGGTTCAGCGGTTCTCCGGTGTAGCAGTGCTGGCCGTGCGCTCAGCTTGGCTGTATCTCCGGAGTAGTCGAGCTGAGCGCACGGCCAGCACTGCTACATCTCAGCATAGGAATGCATTGACCAGCGATGATTGGCCGAATGCCATACAGAGTACAGCATTCCGCCAATCAACGCTGGTTCTACCGGAGGAGGCAGAGTCTAAGATCGGTCCACAGCAGTCTCCATTCTGGTCCGATCTTAGACTCCTCACACACGAGCCTCTGGGAGAACCAGCGTTGATTCGCCGAATGCTGTACTCTCTATGGCATTCGGCCAATCAACGCTGGTCAATGCATTCCTATGGGAAAAAGTCAGCTCCCGCATAGCGCAAGCTGACAGGGATCCTGACCAGATAGAGCCCCAAAGAGCTGGGTGAGTAACATTCCCAACTAAATAAAGGTAATTTCTAGCTAACCCTGCCTGTACATCTGTCCCTGTCTCACAATCACATAGTTCACAGTCTCATATGAACCGGATATTAAATCCACTGTTCGTATAAAGTGGAGGTCACCTGAATTAGCCAGCCAATTATTTTTTCCGATTTTTTTTCAATGCCTCCGTTGTCGTAGTTCCTGTCCCACTTCCCCTGCACAGTTATTGGTGCAAAAAAAGCGCCAGGGAAGGTGGGAGGGGATAAGAATTTTTGGTGAGTTTGCCACGTGGTGTTTGACTCGAATCGAACAGCCTGATATCCGATCGAACATGTACTCAATCGAATGCTGTTCGCTCATCTCTATTAAAAACTTTATTGTTTTGTTTTTACTTTTTTGCCTCATATTTCGATCACCTGTGCCATTGACTACAACACTACTATATTGCAGTCTATGGCAGATTTCTTATGTAGCTATTGAAGCCTGCTGCAGGCAGGCTTCAGTAGTTACATTACTATGGCAGGGCTGAGAGCCTTCAGAAGGCTCCTGGCTGCCATGGGAACGGGACATCTCCTGCAATCGCGCCATGAGGGGGTGTCCCATTTCCGAAAATAAAATAGTAACTGAAAGTAACTA
Source organism: Leptodactylus fuscus (assembly GCF_031893055.1). Taxonomy (NCBI): domain Eukaryota; kingdom Metazoa; phylum Chordata; class Amphibia; order Anura; family Leptodactylidae; genus Leptodactylus; species Leptodactylus fuscus. The sequence continues at coordinate 194,567,181 of NC_134269.1, forward strand.
CTCACATGTCGTCATTGCATATGACCACGGCATCTGAGTGGTTAAATGCCCGCGATCAGAACCATCTCTGATCATGGACAATGCTGCCAGATCCCTGCTTTATGAAACAGCACAGACAGGCAGCTAGTGCGGCTGCTCTGTTTCAGAGCGGCTGCCATATTTAGTCACATGCATCAGGGCGTAACTGTATGTCTTGGTGTGCATAAGGGTTAATAGGTTCTGCTTCACTGATTCCGGCACAACTGTATTTTTTTTCTCAAGCAGTCAGTGCAGTTTTCGTGCTTCATATATTATTTAGGCTCTGTACTTTCAGGTGGGCAGTGTCAGACAAGGGGTATGACTCTGCTCTGACACTGTCCACCGCCTTACCTCCTTCTGCTTGACACCACCCTCCTGACAGTACAGAATCTAAGCAGTATATCAGGCGCCAAAACTAACAGTGATGATTGTTCAGTAACAGTGGGGACTAGAGAAGGAATCAAACTGTGCTGGCATCAGTGGAGTAGTGACTAGTAATAGATGCAAAGTATTGGAGTTGCTGGAGGTGATGAAACGTCCTCTTTGGTGGTGAAATTTAGTTTACATCACAAAAAATAGAGAGCAGCTATAAACTGCCAAGATTACAGCTCAAACTAGGGCCTGCCCCCAACCGGCCACTGCCTGCCACAGCTGTCCCCCAAGCAGCTATTGGACCACTATTTCTAGGATTACTAGATGAGTGATTATTTTGTATGTGCACTATATAATGCATCTATGTTTAAGTTTTATAAAATAATATTCTAGTAAAGACCATAATAAATCATCTGCTGACCAGGGTTCCATATTTGAGTGCACATAGCAAATTTTTAATGTACATGTCTTCTTGCAGGTAAAGGATCTGGTTGGGGAGCAACTATTCAGCCGCTATGATCATCTCCTCTTCCAGTTAAGTTTGGATTTAATGGCGGATGTTGTTTACTGCCCACGTCCAGGCTGTCAGACCCCAGTCGTGCAGGAGCCAGAGGGTGCAATGGGCATTTGCTCGGCCTGTCAATATGCCTTTTGTGTCCATTGCAAAATGACCTTCCATGGAATTTCCCCTTGTAAAGTACCAGGTATGTTCAGTAGCTCTTGTAAATTATATACCCTGACTCAATTCAGTAAGGTTCCTCACAGATAACTGCTGCTTTGGACCTCTGAGCAGCACTGAAGGAGATACAGGATGTCACGGTCACGGTACACAAGGCACTCTAGCTACAATGATGGCTTGGTCAATCAGCCGATCAAAACCCACAAAGCTTGATCACGAGAATTGGTGTTTTTTCAGAACTCCTCCTTATTGCATTGTACAACTGTGATAACCTGAAGATTCCTGGATTTCTGTCCCTTGCTTCATCTTGACCAATCTCCTAGATCTTGTCTGGTCCTGACTTTGTTTCTGTATTTCTCCCATTGTCTTTACATGTATTTCTGGACACAGTGGACACAGTGGCGTAACTAGGAATGGCGGGGCCCCGTGGCGAACTTTTGACATGCTTCCCCTGGACCGATGCCCGCCGAAGACCGACAGCCCCCCATTCCTGCTCTCTCTATATTATGCCCCATAGTGGCCCCAGCACACAGTATTATGCCCCATTGTGGCCCCTGCACACTGTATTATGTCCCATTGTGGCCCCTACACACAGTATTATGTCCCACTGTGGACACCCATGAACAATTATTATACTCTGGATTCTTTTCAGACCCCAGAGTATAATAATCGGAGACCCAGGGGTGATAAAAACATAAAAAAACCACTGTCACTTACCTATCTCCGGCTCCGCTGCAATTGGTGTTGGTGTCAGCCTTCTTCAATGAAGTCTGAGATGTCACATGACTGCGTCCCGGGTCATGTGACGTCAGGGAGCGTCCAGAAGTAGGCCCGAACCTGCCCAGAGAGTGGTAAGGTAAGTAACACTATTTTTTATGTTACTTTACCTCCGCTGGACCTTCGATCATTATACTCAGGGGTCTGAAAAGACCTCTGAGTATAATAATAGTGTTTGTGGGGCCCGCTGCATCACTTACTGATCCCGGCCACTGCCAGGATCGGTAAGTAAATAGGGCCCGTTACCTGGTGGAGGAACTCTAGCCGGTAACGGCCTATTAAAAAAAGAAAAAAAACGCAGGGATAGCGGCTGTCACCGGGCCCCTAATGTCCCGGGCCCTGTGGCAGCTGCTACCCTTGCTACCACGGTAGTTACGCCACTGTCTGCATACATGGCCCTAACCACTGTTAGGCTCTATTTACACAACTGATGTTCATGGCTGTGTGACGGGCATTTTTTTTTATATACACATGAATGGGCTATTCATATGAATGACTTTTTAATGTGAAGCCTCTGGCTTGATGAAAAGGGAATAACATGATGTGTGCCTCTGTGTAAAATATACAATATTTGGGGATATCCTTACTCACTTGCTGACCCATAAGGTAACATTATTTGAGGACTCGGCTTCTTATAAAAACATGAAAAAATATTAAAGTCTTCATGGGAAAATAGATACAGGAAAAATTTCCAGAATAACAGAAATATCACTCAATGTCTCATTACCTTACATCTTAGGAAAAGCTCATGGTCAGGTTTCTTCAATCTGGATACCTTATAGTTCCAGCTTGGTTCATGCTTGTTCATCTGGTTGTAGGACTCTTGTGGGATGGTCCCAACATCTTCTCCAGGTGACAAAGAGGAAAGATAGAAGACAGACCCCCAGACATGTATGTCTGTCACTCATTTATGTTCATGAGAGGGTGTGGGTGTTCCCCAGCATCCTCCAGCTTCTTTGTAACTGTATTTGGACAACACTAAAATAGTGTACCCTAACCACACCCATGTACCATAAGATAGAAGAGTGCTGTTAGCAGAATAGATGTAACCATGAATATTCTAATCTCATAATATTTAAAACTCAGGCAAATGTTAGTATTTTTCTCTAATTTAGGCTTATATATGAGACTATTGTCTTGTAGATTTTCTTGGTATAATACAATGTTTTCTTGAGTCCTCTTGGTTTTATGTGATTATTGTCTGCAACTTTTCCTTTTCTTCTTCTTTTTTTTTTTTAATTACCATCCCATAAGTGTTGTACCTTCTTTCCAACCCTTCACTTACCAGGTTATCTTATATAGGCACTCTACATTTCCTGATCATTACTTACCTATAATGTCTTGGTAATATCAGCTGTATTTTGCCATTGTATTTTATACAGACTTTGCGTAGTAAAGTTAAGTCTCAATTTCTTGCTCTCTCCCAGAACAAATGGAGGGATTGATTGAAGAGGGTCTGAATGGTAAGATAGGAAGGAGAACCCTCGAGAAGGCTGCTGAACAGTTGAAGAATAGGGAATGGATAATGGAGAATTCCAAGCTGTGTCCTGGCTGCAAATCTCCCATTGAGGTAAAATATTATAGACAGCCGGCCCTATATGTCACTTCTTTATAACATTGCATTTTGTATACTTAGTTCAGTTCCCCTCCTCAGTAGGTGAGCAACTTCCTAAAGTTGTTGGTGTTATAAGGAATAAGGCTGAGTTCACATCTCTCCGTTGGAAACTTAATCACAAAAACTACCGGAAATCAGTGGAGAGAAAAGTCCTGCATGGAAAACTTATCTCGCTGCCGCTTTCAGTTTTGAAACAGGGGATACCCGACAGACACCTAACAGACCCCAATATAGTCAGTGGGTCTGTGTGTGTAACTGCAGTTTTAGCAATCCGTCTCTGTGTCATTTGGGTCCCCCAGGTGATGCGAACAATGGAGACTAGTGTGACCCTAGTGTAAGGTTGACTATATACAGTACATTATCTCATTCGGCCCACAGCTATTCCTCCCTACATCCAAAAAACATGCCAAAGGGAATAAGCCATTGCCAGACTTCTATTATAACAGCGTATCTCCTCTGAGAACTAAGTTAAGCTGTGTTGAATCCAACTGCCCAATTCTTACCTCTTCCCTGAGATTTGACACCACGGGAGAACCAGGAGGCACCAAACACACCGGATGGTTGGCTGGTCCACCAAAATCAGGAGGTTCCGTTGACATTTACCTAATGAGTATGGCCGGCTTAAGGCTGCTCATTCAAACAAGATAGTTTGTGGGTACTCGCTATTTACCCTGTGAGTATGCACACTCAGCTTAGATGAGAGTGCATGTATATGTAAATAGCACATGTGGTTATACTCCAAATGCTCCTTCAGCTAACGGCTATTTTTCCAGAACACCATGTCTACCAACCATGGCCACATGCATACTCGGCTGACACTTATTTGAATGGCTTTTTTCAGAGATTTCCAGTTACAGAAACTTCTATGTGGTTCTATATAGAAGCCCTTGCATTCTAAAACTAATTGGCATTTTTTTTCCTTCTACAGAAAGATGGTGGCTGTAACAAAATGAGCTGCTCCAAATGTGGGCAGTACTTCTGCTGGTTCTGTCTGAAAATACTGCCTCAATATAACCCATATGAACATTTCAGTGATTATGATGGTTGCAGCGATTTGTAAGTATCCTTGTGGCGCCACACAGCGTTCTGAATGTAGATATAAGTTGTGAAGCACTATGTATCGGGATACAGTTATAAATGCAGTCAGTCCTGGGGCCATTACTAATAATAAGTGGAACACTAATAATTCTAGGCTAATTCTCATTATTGTCATCATTAACAGCAAAACTTCATGGTCAGTAATGAGAAATTGCCTGGAATTATCAGTGAAGCCTTTGATACCAGAACGGTGTGCAGTAATAACTGTTTTTGACACATAATAGGGCAGATTTCTGAAGACTGGCATTATCAATGGTAGTCTTCATAGCTGCATTGCCGGTGGAGGATGCGCCTCTTATATGACTAAGCACACACCTCCTTATAAATGAGGTGCACCCTCACTGGGCCGTGCACCAGGAGAGAAATGCATGACCAGCTTGATTTCAACTTTCCAAATTAATTAAAGAAATCTTCCCCATTTTGTCCTCACCCTAAGGGTAAAGATAT